>NW_006408540.1:4843960-4872921 GCF_000296735.1 Chrysochloris asiatica
TTCCTGTATGATCATCTTGTCATTTCACAGCTATTCTTGTCTTTGGTCATTAGTGTCTAATGTATCATATCTGTTCTTGAGATGGCCTTTTATTTAGGTGGGTCTTATTTAAGGCCTTATTTTTGCTCTCAGGATGTTTAAATTTTTTCTTTAGCTTCAACTTGAACTTGCCTATGAACAATTGACTGTCTGTTGCACAGTCTGCCCCTGGCCTTGTTTTGGCTGGTGATATTGAGCTTTTCCACAGTTTCTTCAAACAGATGTATTCAGTTTGATTCTTGTGTATTCCATCTGGTGTGGTTATTGTGTACAGTTGCCTTTTATATTAGACCATAACTCAAACTAAAGAGAAACATTAGCAAACATCCATTAATTATTGCAACATGGAATGTACCAAGTATGAATGTAGCAAAATTGGAAGCTGTCAAAAATGAAATGGAACGCATAAGCTGAAATGAACTGGTGTTGGCCATTTTGAATATGACTACCATATGGTTTCCTATGCTGGGAACAACAAATCCAAAAGGAATAAGGTCACATTTATTGTCAAAAAGAACATTTAAAAATTTATTTTTAAGTATATGTTATCTGTATGGATAATATCCATACACTAGAAGGAAGACCCATTAACACCACCATTGTTCAAATGTATGCACCAATCACTAAAGCCAATGGTGATGAAATTGAAAAATTTTTACCATTTTCTCCAGTGTGAAATTGATCAAATATGTAATACGGTGCACTGATAATTATCAGTGATTGGAGTGCAATGGTTGAAAACAAAGAGGAAGGATTTATTGTTATTTTCGGTCAAGTTGGTTCTGACTTATAACAACTCTGAATAGGGTTGAGGAATGACTGGTGGGTTTGAACTGCCCACCCTGTGGTTTGCAATCCGCTGCTGATCTTACAGCGCCACACTAGGATTCCAAAAACAAAGGATTGGTAGTTGGAAAATATGACCGTGGTTATAGAAATGGTGCTGGATGTCACATGATAGTATTTTGCAATAACAACAACAGAAGTGAGGATGGACAGATTCTTTTCATGTACTACAGACATGTTATAAGGAGGGAGCAGTCCCTGGAGATGAAATCATGCCTGGTATAGTAGAGGGTTAGTGAAAAATATGAAGGTCTTCAACAAAATGGAGGGACACAACAGTTGTAACAATGAGCTCAAGCCCAGGAAAGATTATGAGGATAGTACAGGATTGGACTCGACAGCACTTAACATAAAAAAAAACACATTAAAGGATTGGGCAATGTTTCATTCAGTTGTACACAGAGTCGCTATGAATTTGAGTCAACTCAATGGCACCTAACAGCAAAATATGTATATATATCCTACAGAAAGAAAACAAAAGGGAATTAAAAAGAAAAGAAAGAAGTAAAAGACAAAAATGGATGTCAGAAAAGACTCTGAAACATGTTCTCCAGCATAGAGAAGGTAAAACAAATGGAAGAAATGACGAGGTAAAAGAGTCGAATGGAAAATTTCAAAGGGCAGCTAGAGAAGACAAAGTCAAGCATTGCAACGAAATGTGCTAGAGACAAGGAGTTAAAAAAAAAACAAAAAAGAAAGGACATGCTCAGCATTTCTCAAGCTGAAAGAACTAAAGAAAAAAGCTTCAACTTGAAATATTGAAGCATTGTATTGTGGTGCTGTGAGATAATGCATTGAACTGAAAGGCCAGTGGTTCAAATTCACCAGCTGCTCCTCGGAAAACCTCTAGAGGGTTGCTATGAGTCAGACTGACGCTATGGCATTTAACAGAAACAACGATGGACAAAATACAGAATGATGCAGAAAGCATCAAAATAAGATGGAAAGAATACACAGAGTCACTGTACCAAAAAGAAATGGTTGATAAACAATCAACCATTCCAAGAGGTAGCGTATGAGTCAGAGCCAATGGTACTGAAGAAAGAAGTCCAAGATGCACTGATGGCTGGCAAAGAGCAAGCCTTTGAAAATTGATAGAATACAATTTGCAATCTTTCAGCAGACTGATACAGCATTGATGGTGGTGGCTGTGTGCCGTGGAGTCAGTTCTGACTCATAGCGACCCTGCACAGGGTTTCCAAGGCTGTAAATCTTTATGGAAGCAGAAAGCCTCATCTTTCTCCCATGGAACAGCTGGTATTGGTAGTTAAAAACCACTAACCTTACGGTCCGCAGCCCAATTCATAACAACTATGCTACCAGAGGCAATCATTTATCTATGCCAAGAAATTTGGAAGACAGCTACCTGACCAACTGATTGGAAGACATCCATATTTGTGACCATTCCAAAGAGACATGACCCAACAGAATGTGGCAGTAATCAGACAATATCATTAATATCACCTGTAAGTGAAATTTTGTTAAAGATAATTAAAAAGTGGCTATAACAGTACATTGACAGGGAGATACTAGGGCTTCAAGCTGGATTCAGATGAATATGTGGACTGAGGGATTTTACTGATTTATTAGTTAATGCAAAGACTTTTGACTATGTGGATCATAGCAAGCTATGGATAACATTATGGAGAATGAGTTATCTGAACACTTAATTGTGCTCATGAGGAAACTGTACATAGAAAAAGAGTTGTTTGAACATTACAAGGGGATGCTGAATGCTTTAAAATTAGGAAAGGTATGTGCCAGGGTTGAATTATTTCGCCATACTGATTCAATCTTTATGCTTTCAAATATTCTGAAAAGCTGGATTATGTGAAGAAGAATGTAGCATCAGGTTTGGAGGAAGACACATTAACAACCTTCCTTCTGAAAGTGAAAAGGACTTAAAATACTCCCTGATGAAGATCAAAAGCCACAGTCTTCAGTATGGGTTGCACCTCAAGGTAACGAAAACAAAAATCCTCACCACTGGACCAATAACGTCATAATAAATGGAGATAATATTGACAATGTTTAAGACCTCTTTTTGCTTGGATCCACTTCCTACACACTTGGGAACAGCAGTCAAGAAATCAAATGATGTATTACACTGGGCAAATCTGTGGCGTGAAATCTCTTTAAAGTATTCAGTAGCAAAGATATCAGTAGAAGGTGCACCTGACCCAAGCCCATGATATTTTCATAGCTTCAGATGCATGTGAAAGTTTGACAATAAATAATGAAGACTGTAAAATAATTGATGCATCTGAGTTACAGCGTTGGTGAAGAATATTAAAAGTACCAGACACTGTCAGAAGAATAAACAAATCTGTGTTGGAAGAAGTACAGCTAGAATGTTCCTTGGAAGCCATAATGAGACTTTGCCTCTTATACTTTGAACATATTATCAGAAAGATCAGTCCCTGGAGAAGAACATGGTGCTTGGTAAAGTGGATGGCATTGAAAAAGAGAAAAACCCACAATGAGATGGCTTGGCACACTGACAGCAGCAGTGGCTCAAGCTTAACAATGATTGTGAGCATGGCCATGTGTGCTCAGTGTATAGTTCTGCTGTGCTCTTTGTTGTTATGAGTCGGAATCCAGTTGATGATATCTAACAACAACTGGTGTGGTGCTGTAGGATAAGATCAGGACTATTAACCACAAGGTTGGCAATTCAAACTCTCCATCTCCTTCTCAGAAACCTTGTGCCAGGTCACTATGAGTCAGAACAGAGTTGACAGTACGTACTAATAAGTTATGTGTGTGTGTGTGTGTGTGTGTGTGTGTGTGTGCACGCGCGCTTGTTATAACAGATCTGAGGAAAGGTCTTATATTCCTAGGTCATTGGGGTATAATTGCTCAGGCTTGCTTTTTAATAAAACTGTGGTTATGATTGAGAAAGATCCTAAAACTACGCTGTGTTTGACATCTCAAGTAGTAACATTTCCAGGTGCTTTGGACTACTGTATATAAATTATAATATCTGCCTCAGTGACCATCACCCCTCTGAGTAAACCCTTCTAGGCAATATCTTCTTTATCTGTATACCTGAAGTATTCTCCTAAAATGTTGAATTGAATCAGGCACTTTCTCATGAAGCTGAAAATGGTGTAATAGAATAGGTCAAAAATGTATTTAATAAGTATGGCGCTATTGGATCAGCATCGGACTACAGTTCAAACCCACCAGCTGCTCCTTGTAAACCCCATACAGGGTTCTGTAAGTCAGAAGTGACTCTAGGGAATTTAACAACAAAAACAAAAAATGCCAGAGACTAGTTTTTAAAACAGCACATTTTTGCTTTTGAACGTTACTATGTCTATACTATTTGTATACATTATATTTAAGGTATATTATTTATATTCTATCAAAATCAGAAAATGTTTGAATGTAGGAAGAAAACATTAAAATCAAAGTTATTGTTGGTATCTTGTGAGTTATTAACATTTAGATTGAGATTTGATTATATATCAAAGCACTTTCATTTTTATGACTAATTAATATTTTGGCACTGGCAGGAAAACAATTGTCAATAGAAGAATACAGAGATAAACAGTGAAAAATCTCTTAAATACCAAAGTCAAGCTTTGTAATTAGAAGACCTGCATCCTAGCAAGTTCTAGAATCTTGACATATTGAAGATTGTTGTCAGTTTTAGTGATGACATCTAAGGTCACTTCTAGCTCATTTGAATTTCATGGTAGGGTTCAGAAATACATATTTAATTACTTTTTGTGCTTGATTTTTTTCATATAAGAATGTTATTTAAAGATGTTAGAACTATTTGGTTCATTCTGAGTGAAAAAAAAAATCTCATCTCTGATGTACAGATTAAGACACTTAAAAGTAGTACGAACTTGAACAAATTATTTAGTTACTGAGCCTTAATTTCACTATCTGAGATATGAGGAAATGGTTCATATCTTTTAATGTTTCTTTGATGATTTAAATGAGTTAACATAGAAGTAAATTACAAAATGGCAACTATATAAGTATCATTGTTAAGTGCCATTAAATCGGTTCTGACTCATATGAACCCTCTATAGAGATTCGTAGAAGCGGCTGGTGGGTTTGAACAGCCATTCTTTCAGTTCAAACTGACCTGATAGTCCAGGGCTTATCCTACAGCACCACATATGTGTGTACCTGGGAGACCGGTGGCTCTGTAGGATAAGCACTGGACTGTGAACCACAAGGATGCCAGTTCAAGCCCACAAGCCACTCCAAAGAAGAAACGAGGCATTTTTCTCTCTCAAAGATTTATAATTTCAGAAACCCCACACAGGATCACTATTAGTCAGAACTGACTTGATGGCTCTCAACAACAACAGACATGTGTATATCCTTGTGGCACCCTTTAACCATTACAAAAGATTTATGTTGTAGGAGATGCTTAAATACTTTAGTCATTTATATGTATATTTTTTTTGCTTATTCTTGCAACACTAATTTTTTTACTATTTAATCTTATATTGCCAAAAAAAGATACTATTGTCATTGTTACATGCCATCAAATCATTTCTAACTCAGGCAACCATATGTACAACAGAAGGAAACACTGCCAGGTCCTGAGCTATCCTCACAGTTGGTGCTAGGTTAGAGCCCATTGTTACAGCCAGTGTGTCAGTTCATCTTGGAACTTCCTTCCTTCACTGGCCTTCTACTTTACCTACCATGGTGTCCTTCTCCAGGGACTGATACCTTCAGACAAAATGCCCAAAATAAATGAGATGAAGTCTCCGTCATTTTCATTTCTGTAAAGGCAAAATTTATAAAGCATTTTTGGCTAAAACTTGATGATTGAATTAATCCTAAACTTTTGTTGATCTGGTCCTTTACTGGCCTTTCTGCCTGGGGCAAAATATATGCCATAATTAAGTAAATGCAAACTTCTGGCAAGTTCCTGTTAATTTGCCATGTTAATTTCTAGAAGACATAAATACCTAAAGGACTGTTTTCTCAGCAGTCAGGCCAGGATATGAAGGAATACATTCCAAAGAAGGAGCTTTGGACACAGATACACTGATGCAAAATAGCCTTAAAAAAAGCCCCTTTATGACAAGGATATATAAAAGCAAACTCTCAAGAAGAAATCTTGAACCTCCAACACTCATTTAAGTTTTCTAGACAACCAAGGTTTCACTTAAGCAGATTCTAAAGAAAAAACTTTGGTGTTGATTCTTATATTACCAGCTACAGTTCCAAGGAATGTTTTGCATCAATCGAGACATTTTTCTAACATTCTGGAAAGTAAATATTGTAAGCATTTTATGATTGTTATTGTAAAATTTCGGCACCCTTTGGTGTGGTGCTGCATGCTAATGCACTGTACTGCAAAGTCGGTTTGGTGGTTCAAGCTCACCAGCCACTCCTCAGTTACCCTATACAGGGTAGCTATGTGTCTGAATAGAATCGAAGGCACTTAACAACAACAACAAATATATCTAGGAGTCCTGGTGTGGTGCTATATGATTATGCACTGGACCAAATAACTGTGGTTCAAACTCACCAGCAGCTCTTCGAAATTGCTATAAGTCATAACTAACTCAATCATACTTAACAACAACAAACATATTTAAGCATTTGCATGCACTTAAAGTTTCCCCCCACTTTGTTAACCCTCCTTTTTATTACCTCACTCAAAAACTAACCAATCATTGATTTTATTGTATTCTCCTTATTTCTTGTCCTACAGTTGTCTCTGCTCAGGACTCACTTTCTAAAATTGCCATATCTTCACTTAAAAAAAAAAATGTAAAAACTTGGATTTTTCCTACAATGTCTCTCTAATGCTAATAAATCCTCTGAAATTTCATTTAAAGTCTGAGTGTTTTTTTTTCCCCACCTATGACGTTTCTGGGAGCATTTGGACTGTACTTTTTCCATGACAGATTTTTTCATTCTTCTGATTGTCCCTAAGATATTTAATGTTCTTTATCAGCAACACAACTCAAAGGCATGGTTTTCTCCAGTCTTCCTTATCAATTGTCCAAGTTTCGCGTGTGCTTGAGGTGCTTAAAAATAGAAGGACTTAATCATCCAAGTGACGCCTTTGCTCTTTAATACTTTAGACAGATATTTTGCCAAAGATTTGCACAATTCAATATATCATTTAAATTTTGACTGCTGCTTTCCTGGTTGTTGATTATTAATCTAAGTAAAGTGAAATCTTAGAAAGCTTAATCTTTTTCTCCTTTTTTCATGATGATCTTTATTGGTCCAATTAAGACTTTTCTTGCTGTATGTGAAGGGGGCTTGAAATATTTACTGATGAAGATCAAAGACCACAGTCTTCAGTATGTGTTACACCTCAATGTAAAGAACACAAAACTCCTCACCACTGGACCAATAAATAACATCATGATAAATGGAGTAAAGACTGATATTGTCAAAAATTCCATTTTGCTTGGATCTACTATCAACACTCATGAAAGCAGCAGCCAAAAAATCAAATGATGTATTGCATTACACAAATCTGCTGCATACGACCTATTTAAAGTGTTGAAGGGCAAAGATGTCAGTTTGAGGACTTGACCCAAGCCATGATATTTACAATAGACTCATATGCATGTGAAATTAGGACACTGAATACGGAAGACTGTAAAATAATAGATGCATTTGGGGTATGGTGTTGGAGAAAAATATTGAAGGTACTATGGATTGCCAAAAGGGCACAGACATCTGTGTTGGAAGAAGTACAACCAGAATTCTCCTTAGAAGCCAAGATGATTAGACTTTGTCTCTCATACTTTGAACATATTATCAGGAGGGACCAATCTCTGGAGAAGGACATCATGCTTGGTAGAGGGACAGCAGAAAAGAAGCAGACCTCCAACAAGATGGATTGGCACAGTAACAGCAACAATGGGCTCAAGCGGAGCAGCAATTGTGAGGAAGGCACAGGACTGGGAAGTGTTTCCTTCTATTGCACATAGGGGGGTTTATGACCTGGAAGCAAAACAATGGCACTTAACAACAAAAAATTAGTATTGTTGTTTTTGATCTTTTGTTTTGTTTTGTTTTGTCTTGAATCTTCATCAGGATTTCCTGATGATGATCAAGTGCTCTTTGCTTTTAGCAAGCAAAATGGTGCCATCTGCATTTCTAACATTGTTAATAAATCTTCATGATGCCACATTTTTCTATATATAATGTAGCTATTAATGTAGCTTCCAGAGTTATGTGCCCTACATACAGACTGAATAACAGTGATTTAAGATACAACCCTGAAGCACACCTTTCCTTGTTTAAACCAGGTAGTATCCCCATAGTCTATTAGAAAGACTGCATCTTAGCCTATATACAGGTTCCACATGAGGACAAGTAAGTGTTCTGGAATGCCAATTCTTTGTAATGTTACCCAAAATTGTTATAATCCATGCAGTCCAATGTCTTTACACAGTCAATAAAATACAGCTACATGGCTTTCAGAGCCCTAGTATGGTACTGTGGGTTAATGCACTGAAATGAAAAGTTGGTTTGAACCGCAAGGTCAGCAGTTCAATCTTACCAGTCACTACTCGGAAACCCTATACAGGGTTGCTGTAGGTCAGAACTGACTCAACAATGCTTAACAACAACAACAACAACAAAATGTCTTTCAGGTACTCTCTGCTTTTACCAACGAGCCACCTGACATCAGCAATAATATCTTTTCTATTACGTACTCATTTTGTTTTAATACAGTTTGAATTTCTGGTGTTCCCTGTTGATGTACTGCTACAACCATTTTTAAATTATGATCAGCAAAATCTTACTTACAAGTGATGTTAACAATACTGTTCAATAATTACCACATTGCTTAATCACATTTGTTTGAAATGAGCACAATGAGATGGCCAGGTAAGTGTGTTGCAAATGTCTTGGCATAGATGAATAAGTGATTTCAGCATTGCATTTATTTGTTGAAATATCTCAGTTGGTATTCCTTCAATTCCTGCAGCCTTTTTTTTTTTTTTTTAATTTATTGTTTTGCCAATGCCTTCAGGCAAGAAAAAAGGATAGGTCCACATATATCTATAAGAATGTCTACTTCCTAATATATACATATTTATCATATTAATCTAGTTAAGTTGCTTTTTAAAATTGTGTCTTTCTTAGAGCATAAAGTAGGTAGCAGTTGTTGTTGTTGTGAAGTGCCGTTGAGTCAATTCTGACCCATAGCAACCCTGTATAGGGTTTCCAAGGAGTGGCTGGTGATCTTGAACTACTGACCTTGCAGTTCAAATGGCTTTGTGGTCTGGTAGTAGTAGGTAGCAGCATATTATGTTTGTCTTGAGTGATTTTTTTTTTTTTTTCAATTTAATGCTGAGATTTAGAAATATCCCATTACAGAATCTGCAATGCAAAGGAAACTGACTAATATCCAAGAAAAAAAAACAAAAACATGCATTTTATTCAGGAAAAAAAAAAAAAAAGCTTTTTCCCCCCTCTTTCTCTTTTTCCCATTCTGTTGTTATGGTTGCCTAGAAACCAGTATTAGAATCATGATTTAAATGAGTACAATTTTATGTCTCCTTTTCACCAAATGCAAAAGAAGAAGACTGGACAGAATATAACTCAAAATTAATACCTTCTCCTTACAACTTTGTGACACTTCCCTTTGGGTAACTACAGAGGAAGCCCTATTGCTTACCATCCTTAAAACTAAGGACATCAGTTCTTGTTAATTGGTTAGAAGTGGGTAGCCAATTTCTCACCACTTCTAAATCTGGAATTGACCTTGTCATATCCTTCAGGCCCCCAGTCTCAGATGTTTTAATCTTTGTAAACGTGGGAGTTAGATACTGTTTTATATAATGTTTCTTTACAATTGCAGCCTATGATGTCAAGGTATTGCAAATGATTTTTTAAATAGTTTCTTAAGTAAGAAAGAAAAAAAAATGATTTATAAGGATAGTTAAGGTCAATGCAGTGAAAGATGTGCCTCATTTCATGTATTCTTTTCTATATTCCTGATTTCTTATCAAAAAAAAACTACTCAGAAAACTCTGAAGTCCAAGTGTGTCATTTTTGCAGAGCTAAACATAATAACATTGATAGCAATTCTATAGAGGATGCACTATCCGGATTCATGTGAAGCACACGTGATCCATCATTTAGTTCTATTGTGTTCAAGTACTTTTTCTTCCCATTTCAGATGATGCCAGAGATAAAATTTAACCAGGCTTTAGCTCTCTCCACAAAGAAAGAACAATTTGTTTTTGAAATGAACTATAGGTGCTAAGGGACTGAAATGGTCCAGCCTTGATTTGCTAGTTAGAAAGGTGTGCTTCAAATCAAATGGGACTTGATAAAGCCATTTGACAAAGAGAGATTAGTAGTAAATCCAAATGTAAACAGCTTGGGTGAAGAACAAGGCTGAGAGAGTGGGCAGAGGAAGCTGATTAGTCATTCAGATTTTATCATGACTAAGAGATGGATAGCTAGAGTCCGGGAAATCTTCACCTTTTGTTGACCATCTGTACTTGGAGTCCTCTAGTAGAAAGACAGCTCATTTGGGGACAGAAGAACAGAAGGACATAGCTTCTTTTTATGAGAGAGAAACCAAAAGCCACGCTAAACACCATCAATGAAAATGCATGAATCCTGTAGGAGCTACCCATTCGAGTGCTGAGTGTGCACAGATGCCACTGGGGCAGGTCTGACACCAGTAATTACGTATCACAAGTAGGAGGACTTCACACACTATTTGGCAAAAACATTGCACTGTTTTTGTATAAACGTTGCCATTACTTTAATTACAGTGGGTTTCACCAATATTGGTCACAAGAAATATTGTCATTTTATAACTGCCAGGACTATTGCTTTCTAATTAGGTTAAAGACACATAACAAAACAGATGAAGTTACCTAATAAGAGGGGGGAAAAAAAAAGTACTATGCTATTATAAGTGAATTAGTTATGATAAATGTCTATACTTAGTCAAGAAAAATTAAAGCCCAATTTGTTCTTATACATTTTTATGTTCCCTGTCATTGTTGACTGATGACTTGCCTTCTGAGTGCATCTGTAATGCTTTAAAAGAAATCAAACAGGACTTGAATCTGTATCTCAATTGCTGCAGAATATTTTCACTTGCACCGCAACTTGTGCTAAAGGAATCTTCTTTTCCATTGAAGAAACTGTCCCTCCCTTTCTCTTTCTTAGTCTCTCCCTCTCAATTTCTCTCTTTTTCCTTTGGATATAATATTGTTTTTCACAAAATTCAGAGGGAATGCACTAAAATGAATCTGATACTGAATCCATGGAATGTAGACTAGTCACCCAGAATAGGATACGGGAACAGGTTCCCTGTGGACAAGTGTCAGTTCTCTGACTGAGAAAGGACAAAAGACCTTTCTGTCTTGATGTATCAGGGGTATTACAATGAATGAGTAGAGCTTTTCTTTTCTTTTTTTCACCAAATCTGGGGCTATATGAATTCAAACCTGACAAACCCAAACACCGATTTATTACTGCAAGCCCCTCAAGGGAAGGGATGTGCAGCTTGTAGATTAATAGAAAAGGCAGATTAAACAAGGCATTTGGGCATCCCTGATGCTTCCTCCTGCTCTCCCACATATCTTCTCTGTAAGAGCTCTGTACATTACCCTCATTAGAACAATCTGCACAAGCCCCTGTTTCTCCCAGGAAGAACATCACAGTACGGAAACAGGAATCAATGGTGAAAGCTTCAAGAGGACAATCAGGCAGTCCCCAGGAAAGTGAGATGGCAAGGAAAACAACAGCTTGTAAAGCTTGACAAGCTTGAGTCAGATGCCGCTTCAGGACTCCTGTTGTTTGGCGTCTGTATCCTGAAATAAGAACATTGTTCTTAAGGGATGGCCACGGCCCTGCTGTCTTCATTTAGGATGCATAAAGCTGCCTAATGTAGAGGTCCAGCATGATTTAGAGAGTACATTTCATACAGAAATGAGAGCTAGACTACTGGGAAGACTAAAAATAAAACAAAATAAACAATGGCTCAGAATCTGTATTGTGTGTGCAGGTATATGTTTATGTATTGGGACCCATTAATGATATGTGTATAATCAATAATCTTGCAGCCTTTCACAGAGCTATTTAGTGCCAGTCCAGGAAACAAACAAGAAGATAGGAAATACAGTCAAGCAATAAAAAAGTTGATTATTTTGTCTTTGTTAGTTATTGCATTCATAAGAAGTAAGTTGTTGTTTTAGTTAAATAGTGTGTGATTCTATATATGAGGGGCTTCAAAAATGTCCTGGAAAAATTCCATTATCTTTTCACTTCATCGAATTTGAACTTTTTGAAGTCTCCTCATGCTTTTAAATCCATTTTTCAGAAATTAAGGTATTAACTAAATTGCAGGAAGGAGCAGAAAGTCTCATCTTTCTCCCATGGAGTGGCTGGCAGGCTTGAACCGTGGATCTTGTGATTTGCAGCCCAGTGCTCATCACATGAAGCCATTGTATGCATATGTATGTATATATGTATATACACAGATATATGTATATACACATATAGTCAGACAGGTACACATGCAAATATATAAATTCATCAGAGTCTTCAAAATTCTCATATACTTTGCCAATTAGTGGTCAAATAGAAAAGATATAAATGATGTTTCACTGCAATTTTTTAGTACAAAACAAAATTTCAGCAACAGCCTAATTGCTTTGAATACAAACACCATATTTTATTTCATTGGATTTGTATTTGAATAAGATGATTAGTTCTCTCACCAGTTGAAAGAAGTTATCTCTGCTAAAGTAACAATTAGAAGTATTTCTGATCCTATGAGGTACAGCCTAGTGAAATTCACTCCCTCCTGGGAGGAAAGTGCTTGTCCATATGTGGTAAATTATCTCTCCAAGGGAGCCAAATAATGATAATGATTTTAAGAGGCCAAGTAATAATTCAGCGACGAATAAAAATTTTCCATGGCACGTATGAGTTTAGAGTATTTATGGAATCCCCCAAGCCTTTCAGAAATATAGCAAATGGCTTCATAATTTGATATTTCTAAACCTAAATGCATTTACCCAACATGAAACTAGATATTAGAGATCATAGCAAAATTTATGGAATGAAATTGTTGGCTCCATAGGTGTGCATCGCATTGAGGTTTGCTGACGTAATATATTAGAATATGAGCTACTCAAGATTATACACACACTGATAATTACACCTGCATCCCACACACTCATTCCCTATCAAGGATACAGCTCAAAAGCCTACCATCAAATGCATTTTGCCTTTGTTTCCGATCATGGAGCTAATGACAGTGGATGCTGAGGTGAAAATGGAAGAATATTTATTACCAGTGTTTTCTCCAACTTGTTTCTTTGAGGTATTTATTATTGAATCAATCTCATTTTCAGGCCTTCCCAATAAATTTACAGATTTCTACTGGGTTGATGCAGTCCTGGTGTGGTGCTATAGGTTAATGCACTGCGCTGCAAGGTCAGTTTGAAGCTCAAAATCGTGGTTCAAGTTCACCAACCACTCCTTATGCAGGGTCAAAATGAGTTGGAACCAACGTGATGGCATTTGACAGCAACAACAATTGAGTTGGTGAACAATTATGCCTATGGGCAGTGGATACTTCAAGTAGGAGCAAGCACTGAGTTTTCTCTGCCAGGATATTTAGTTCTCACGCAGTCCGTGGAAAAAGAAAACATAGGAGAGTCTTCAATAAAGCTTAAGACACAGTCTTCCTTCAAAATTACACTTTGATTGAAGTGCAAAGGTTCAAAGTCAAAACAGCTAAATATATGAGAGGAAATAGTCCACATTCTCAAGAAATGAAAAATATATCAATTTATCACACACTATATATTCTTCTAGTTTGGCTTCAATTTATCATAAAAGCAGCAAGAAAATAATAGATATGTTTCAAAATAACCTGAGAAGCTACTGCAGACTCATCTCAGGCACTAATCCTGCATTAAAAACAGAATAAACTAAAGAGGATTAAGTAAGTAGCAAGCAGCAAAAATTAAGAACTATAGAAATTGTGTAGCATTTTAATTAATTATTGTATTTATTAATTTATTCAAAATACTTTTTTATTGTGAATTAAGGTTTACAGAGAAGATAATCAGTTTTGAATTCAACAAATCATATACTTTGCTTCATTACAGTGATTGCAGTCTCTTCCACGTACCAACAATTGACTATATTTTTCTCTATTCATTTTAATGATTGAATTTCTCCCTGCATCTCCTGCTACCTTCACCTTTCCTCTACTAAACTTGCTCTTGTTGTATCTTGCTGCCTCTGTCATCCATATTAACATGTGTCTATCCTCTATCCTGTGAATAATCATCCCTCCCACCGCTAACCATTAGAAATTGTTTCTTTTATTAAACTAACAAAATATCTTAATTTTTACAGAATATCTTAAATTTTACACTGCAAAAATTACACACAATAATTGCCCTTCCATGATCTATGAATATAATGTGTGCTAGGAGTCCTGGTGTGGTGCTGTGGGTTAATGTGCCAGAGTGCTAAGTCATCGGAACTACAAGGTTGGTGGTTCAAGCTCACCATATGCTCCTTGGAAACCCTATACAGGATAGCTATGGGTTGGAACCAACCCGACAGCACTTAACAACAACAACAACAAATGTGCTCTAGGAGCATCAGTGTTGTGAGTTATTCTTCACAGATGTTCTTCAGAGCCCTCGTCTGATGCTGTAGTATAAGCACTGGACCACAAAGGCTGTTTGAATCAAAAGGGCTGTGGTTCAAACTCATCAGCTGATCCTCAGAAACCCCATATAGGGTCGCTATGGGTCAAAATCAAAGTTGATTCTGAGATAAATAAATATTGACAACGGTGTCGCATCTGCATCTGCATCAGCAGAACTTCTCCAGCTGCCTCTGTCAGGTGTCTTTCAGGTTTTTGGTGCCACAGGATATCAATCCGACCTCATGTGTTGCCAGCTTGAAGGGGCAGGGGCAAGTCCCTCCTTCTGTCCCCACTGCTCCCGCTCACTGTATCTATGGATGTTTACCTTGTATGAAGGTAATAGAAACTGCTCAATGATGCTCTCCTTCAAGTGGCATCCAGGGCATTTGCCATAACTTACATAAACCTCTGCTTTCACCTCTGAAACATAACTGCCCGTCACCATCTGTACTCATATTCAACCTTCCCTCTGGTTTCTCTTTTTTTGCTGTTATATTTGAGAATTTTCCACTATTATCTATGTTCTGAATGCTTGGCAGAATTCATCTGCGCTGACTTCTCTTTGTTGGGAGTAAAGCCATCTGGGCCTGGGCATTTTTTGATGGAAGTTTTTAAATGACTGGATCAATTTCTTCTTTTGTTATAGATCTGTTCAAGTTTTCTACTTCCGTCAGTGTTAGTTTAGGTAGGTAGTATTTTTCTAGAAATGTGTTCATTTCTCCTAGATTTTCAAATTTCCAGCCTGGGAGTCTGCATGAATTTCAGAAACAAAGTTATAATTTACATCTCTCTTTGGATGTCTAATTGTTACACGAAAAACTGAAATTCTGATATTCCCTCCTCGATAAAAGTAGCATTCCCCATCCCAACTGGTGGCAAGTCTATTCTTTTACTTTCTCCTTCAAAAGTCCATGGAGTTATTCTTGAAACTTTAAAATCTCTATTGAAACTATACTAGTTCAAGCACCATATTTTCCCCTTAGTTTAATGCCAAATTTCCTCTACGAATGTTGTGCTGTCTTCTTTGTTTCTCTCATATTTTCACTAAGCTAATTAAAGTGGTTTTATTAAACTACAGGCTAGATTTTACTCTGCTTTTTAAAGTCTCCAGTAGTTCCCTATTTCAACTGACATTCAAGTCAAAGATTTTGTAATGGTCTAAAAATACCCTACTTGGCCTGTCCCTCACCCAGCCACCCCCTTTCCTACTATTGTCCATGCAACTTACTCTGCTCCAACAATCTTGGCTCCTTGTCCTTGTCAGACCTCCTCCTGCCCCAGGGACTTTTCTGCTTCTTTTAACTGGAAATATCTTTTCCTGGATGTTCATATGGTTCATTTGCTCACCTTCTTTAAGTCCTGGTTTAATTAACACATTCTTTAAGTGAGGTGACAATCATACCTAAAATATACACTTGCTACCCAGCAACTGACTACTCTTATTCGAGTATTTTGCTTTATTTTCCCCTCTCCAAATTACCTTATGGAATACAGATTTTATTTATTTACTTATTTAAGGGTCAATTCCAACTTGCAACTACAAAGTATACACGGGTCATTGTTTTTGTGTTTGTTTTGTTTTTTCACTCTTGTGTTCTTGTTAAACCTGGTGATCTACTTCTTAAAATGAGCTAGTAAAAACCCTTGTATCATAGCAGCATATTGTCTGTTATGGCACTGGAAGGTTAGTCACCTAGACTAACAAGCCCTCCAAGTACACAGTGGCTACAAGAATGGACTTGAGCATACAAAACATTGGGAAGATGGGGAAGGACTAGTCAACATTTTGTTATATTGAACATGGTGTCGAAATGAGTCAAAGCCAAATAACAACAATTCATTGATGAATTGATTAATGATATTTTCCCACAAGTTTATTATTTCCTGTGGTTTATTAGCTATAAGGAAGAACACTTTTAATGGTGGGATCATAGGCATGGGGTGTAGTACCAGGTTGTTGTTACACAAACTCTGAGTTCACTTGTAACTGTAGCTTTAGTTCCAGGCATGGAGATCAGATGAGTTGTTTAGTCCTTTGTTCTCTAGATAATATACACAGGCACATTGGAAGAAAATAATTATACTATTTTATCTGTTTGACTATAAGCTCCTCAGGTATAATTTAAATACTCATAAAATTTTTTGTGAATTATTTAACGTATCTATTCACTTCATTAAAAGCTTTTATGTATCTTTTTTAATTGCTCTTGAAAGTCTACTTAGAGTATTAAAAAAGGATCAATAGGGTCTAATATATAAAATATATTCTAGTTGAAATGTGCAATATTTTCTGAAAGTTTTTTTCAGTTGTTTTAATTATTTTTAAACCCCTGGTTTATTGGTTTATTTGTTTGTTTTTTTTGTAATTTTTAAACAAATGCTTATATGTTATTTATTACAGTATCATATTTTAACTTATTCATTGAAAAGAGAGAACTGTTCTAAGCTTGCAATACATTTTTTATTTAATCATCTTCCCTGTAATTAATTTTGGTTTTATTAATTTCTTGTTCTTTCCAATGAATGTCTGAAATTCATTTTAAATTAAGCTTTCAAGTGATAATGTATTTGTCAAATAATCTCAAGCAATTTGTAAAAATTATATACAGATGACCCTTTTACATATTCACAGAAGTAGATTAATCCCATAAACATAATAGCTGGATTTAGATAACTGTAAGAAAACTGACCTTGGTGAGTTCTTTTTAGCAATATGTTGGCTTAATTAAATCACTCTATCATCAATTTAATTGATTGATTCTGCAGAATATGAATGGTTGAAATATAGGGATATATATGGATGTGTTTGTGCACACATTCACACCTCCATAATCATGAATATACAACAACATATGAAAAGACATCTGTATCTATATGTATCTGTGTTGATTTCTCTCAATATTCTACCCTAGACTTACAGTTTCTCATGATTAGTAGTTAATCCCTTTTGCTGCTTTTCAAAGTGTTATCCATTAATACAAAGTGAATTGTTGCCTATTAGGTGAGCCTTCAATATCACCTCATTTGTCTCTGATCAAAAAACCACTACTTAAAATTCCGCCATCCGTGATTCATTATTGGAGTTAACACTATACCCTTTTTAAAATAAGTATACACATTGTGGAGGAGCAGCACATTATGCACTACTATTAGTAATTCATGCAAAAGTAGCTTATATTTGTATAGAACATATTAATTTAACAAATGCTGCTTTATAAATATTCTGCACATAGAGTGAGTACTAATGGAAAGCAATTTTTGTGATTTTTGTAAAATAGCAAGAGTTGGGTCACTAACTGTGGAAAATTAACATGGATGGTGCTTGGCAGTAAGAAAGTGAAAGAAGACAAAGGGCCAGTGTTGGTGTGTGTCAGTCAGATCACAGTTCATCAGCTAGAGAGGCAGGTTACAAAGGTGGAGGAGAAGATGCCCAAAGTCCCTGCAGCGTATTTAATCATTTAATCTAGTCGCAGTCCTGCATGACTGCATATCATGACACTTATGGATGAAATAAAAATAATTATCAATATTATTTATGTTCTGCTACTCTCCCTGAGAAACTGGTAGATTCGCAAATGTCTCCTAGCATGAAAACATAACCATTTCAAAATCTAATTAAAATCTTGGATATTTATTTGGTTTGAAACCTTCACAGGTGTCAATCTTTCTTAATTAAGAGTACAGTGGGAAAACAAAACAAAATACCCATATTACTCTAAGATATTTTGTGTACTGTGTTGCTTTTTCTTCTGAAGAAAATGTAAAGTCATTTCTTTTTCTTAACACAGATTCCAGACATTTTGAATGAATATTTTCTTAAGATTTGAAAAAGCCACAAAGGATTTCCTTGAAGTAGTTTCACTTTTGCAAACCAGCAAACAAATGAAAACGGCAAATCTATACATGTGTGTAAAAGTATGTGAGCCAAAATTAAATATATATAAAATGTATATGTGTTTGCATAAATGTAGATTTAACATACATACAAATAGGAATTAAATGTAGAGGAACATATCAATATATAAATGCATTATGTGCATATTATTTTTTTTTGTCAATTGAAAGATTTTTCCTGTTGGTGTTTTTTCCAAGGAACTCAAACTACTTCATGAATATCTAATTAATCTTAAATATTTTTCAAGGTAAGTAGTAAAGCACCATTATTTCCATTATTTGGGTAAGCTAAAAAAAAGAGATGGAAATATATAATGGTCCTTTTTTTGTCAGTAGATTAAGGTGCATTTTTGTTCAGTAAATATGCAAAATCAACAATAATATAATGTGATAAATAGATGTGTTGTGTGTTTGTCTGTGTTAACACAATATGACTGATTTTCTATTCAAATCTTTCATTTTGTCAGATATAATTTGTTCTGTTGTTTATTGTAGTGTACCTTCCAATCAGCTGTGACTCAAAGTGACACTATGGACAACAGAAGAAAAACATTCTCTGGTCCTGCACCATCCTCACAATTGTTTTGTTTGGGTCCATTGTTGCAGCTACTGTGTTAATCCACTTGGTTTGGGGGCTTTCTCTTCTTTGCTGACCCTCTATATTAGCAAGCATGATGTATTTTTTCAGGGACTGGGCCATCCTAGTAACATGTACAAAGTACGTGAGAGGAAATCTCACTATCATTGCTTCCAAGGAGAATTGAGTCTGTACATCTTCAAAGCGAATTTAGTCTATACATCTTCAAAGACACGTTTGTTTGATCTTCTGGCAGTCCCTGGTACGCTTACTGTTCTTCATCAACACCATAATTTAAATGCATAAAAATTCTTCTCCAGTTATCTTTACATTGTCCAGCTTTCTTAAGCATATGAGAGTAGTGAAAATAGCACGGCTTGGATCAGGTGCACCTTAGTCCTCAAAGTAACATCTTTACTCCTTAACATATTCAAGAGGTCTTTTGCAGCAGATTTGCCCAATGCAACATGTTATTTGATTTCTTTACTGCTGTTTCCTTCAGTACTGAGTATGGATCCAAGTACAATGAAATATTTGATAACTTCAGTCTTTTTCCCATTTATAATAATTTTGCTTATTGGTCCACCTGTGAGCATGAAGCTGCAATCCATACTGAAGGTTGTATTCTTTTATATTTATCAGTGCTTCAAGTATTCTTCACATTCATCAAGCAAAGTTGTATCATCTACATATTGAGGACTATTAGTGAGCCTTCCTGCAATCATAATGGGTCATTCTTCTTCATATAGTCTAGCTTCTCTGATTATGTGCTCAGCATACAGAATGAATAAGTATGGTGAAAGGATACGGTCTTGAGACGTACCTTTCACGCAATATTCCATTGTCTATTTGAATGACTACCTACAGGTTCCACATGAGCACAATAAGGGTTCTGAAATTTCCATTCTTCCCAATGTTTTCAGTAGTTTGCTATGCTCCACATAGTCAAGTGCCTTTGCATAGACAAGAAAACTCAAGTAAACATTATTTTAGTATTCCATGATCTCAACCAAGAACCATCTGATATCAGCCGTCATAATCCTTGCTCCATGTCCTCTGGAAGCTCCTTTTCAAAGTACTGCTGCAATCATTTTTAAAATTTTACTTGCATGTGATATTAAAGATATTGTTCAATAATTTCTGCATTCTCTTGTGTTAATTTTCTTTGGAATGGACACAAACAGATCTTTTCCAGTTCATTAGCCAAGTAGCTGTCTTCCAAATTTCTTGGCATAGACTATGAGTGCCTCCAGAGATGCATTAGTTTGTTGAAGCCTTTCAGTTTGTATTCTGTCAGTTCCTGGAAACTTGTTTTTTCTAATGCTTTCAGTGCAGCTTGGACTTCTCCGTTCATCACTACCAGTCATTGACAAGCTGAAATGGTTGGGCATCAACCAATTCTCTGTGTATTCCTTACATCTTCTTTTAGTGTTTCCTGCATCATTCAATATCTTGTCCATAGCATTCTTTAATATTGCAACTTGATGCTTGAATCTCTGTCTTTAGTTCTTTCATCTTGAGAAATTCTGAGCATGTTCTTTCCTTTTGATGCTATAACTCCAGTTCTTTGCATATTTCATCATTACACTTTTCTTTGTCTTAGCAAGCTGCCCTTTGAAAATTTCTGTTCAACTCTTACATTATCATTTTTGAATTAGCTTTACTCTACATTCAAGAACAAGTTTCAGAGTATCTTTTAATACTCACTTTGGTATTTTCTTCCTTTCCTGTATTTTTAGTGACCTTCTGCTTTCTTCATGTTTGATATTCTTGATGTCATTCCACAACTCCTTTGGTGTTTGGTCACTGGTGTTCAAGGCATCAAATCTGTTTTTAAGATGGTCTATAAATTCAGGTAGTATATATTCAAAACTGCATTTTGGCTCTCTTCAGCTTCAGTCTTAACTTGCATATCAGCAATTGATGGTCTGTTTCAGTCTGCCCTCACCTTGTTTTGACTGATGAAACTGAGCTTCTCCATCATCTCTTCCTACAGAGGTATTAGATTTTATTCCTGTGCATTCCATCCACCAAGGTACACGTGTTAGTCACCATCTATGTTGTTGAAAAAGATGTTTGCAATGAGGAAGTTGCAAAATTCTCTCGTGACATTTTCAGCATCCTTTCTATTACCAATGCCTATTTTTCAACTACTAATCCTTCCTGTTTGTTTCCAACACCAGGAATGATCAATGAATCCTGATTACGTGTTTGGTAAATTACAGAAGGAAGATGTTGGTAAAATTCTTCCGTTTCTTCATCATTAGCTTTGGTGTTCGGTGAATTAAATTCGAACAATAGTATTAACTGGTCTTTCTTGTAGACATACAGATAGTATCCTATTACAGACAGTATTATATTCAAGATAGATCTTGAAATGTTCTTTTTGATGCTGAATGCAGAGTCATTCTTCTTCAATTTCTTATTTTGGCATAATAAGCAATATGTTTATTCAATGAAAAATAGATAGTATCTGTCCATTTCAGCTCACTAATGCCTAGGATGGAGTTCAGGTATGGCTTTGTAGATAGGCACTTAATTGCTAGCTGCAAAATTTGTGGTTCAAAACCACAAGTTGCTTCTTAGAATCCCTATATAGGGTCACTATAAGTCAAAATCAACTTGACAGCACTTAACAACAGCAAAAGTTATGATGGAGTCCTTATGTGACACTGTAGGATAAGCATTGGACTGCCAACCACAAAGCCAGTTGTGACCCATATGGTTCAAGCCCACCTTTGACTCCTTGAAAGCCTTATACGTGGTCATTATGAGTCAGAACTGACTCCACAGCACTCAACAACAGCAATGTCTAGAATATTGATCTTACGTGTTTCATTTCAATTTTGAGAATTTCCAGTTTTCCTAGATATATACATTGTATGTGGTTGTTTGTAACTGTTTCTTCTCATTTTGAGTCATGCCCCATCAAAAAATTAAGGACATAGAAGCTTTGTTCCATTCATGTGATTAAGGTCAATTTAGGAGACAACTATTCCCCAGTCATGTTTCAGTGCCTTCCAAATTGAGGGGCTCATCTTTCAGCACTATACCAATATTCTGTTGCTGTTCATCAGATTTTCAGTGACAAATCCTTTAAAAGTGGGTCAACTATTCCTCCTTCCTAGTCTAATCTTAATCTGTAAATTCAGCTGAAACCTACTCACTATGGGTGATCCTGCTGGTATTTGAAACACCGGTGGGATACCTTCCAGCATCCCAGCACCATGCAACCCACAGTATGACAAACTGACAGATGAGCGGAGATAAATTGTTCTATTGCAAATTACTGACTCAAAAGAATAAACAAGGAGTTCTGGTAGCGTAGTGATTACGAAAAGGGCTGCTAACTTTAAGGTTGACAGTTCGAAACTACCAGCCATTCCACGGGAGAAAGATGAGGCTTTCTGCTCCTGTAAAGATTCACAGCCTCGGAAACCCTGTGCAGGGTCTCTATGAGTTGGAACTGACTCCACGGTACTTAACAACAACCATAAGAGATGAAACAATTTTTTCAGTGTTTTTTCCCCTTTATTTTTATTTATGCCACTGAGTCTTGGGACTTTTTCAGAGTCAAAATACAATTATTTGGTTTTCATCAATTGCTCTACATCAAAAGGAAAAAAAAAAATAGTCAAAATGAGGAACTCTCAGTGGGTAATGAGAGTTTGTACCATGTATCTATAGGCTTGCAAATATGGTTCTTAATATAGTAAAACTGTGTTTATGGGTAGAATCTAAGCATTGTTTTAGGAAAGACAGCCTCCGGGAAAGAATTTTTGGAGGAAGCAAAGAGAACTCCTAAAGATCTTAGCCCTCCTCTACAGAGTATGTCAATTGCTGTAACTGCTTCTTAGATAGTTTTCCCTTGTGCTGTGATATTCTACCACTTAGCAGTATCATTAAGTATAGAAAATCTCTCATAGAATTAAGTATAGAAAATCTGTCAGAGGTCGATTAGTGAAAAGTACATAGGTTTTTGTAATGACACATAAAATTTTAAATACAAATTATTTTCATATGATTTGTTAGTAGAGCAATATCACCTATATTATCTGAACTTCAGTATTCTTGCCTGAAAAGCTGGGATAATAATACCTAATCATATGATCAGACACTAAAGTTGATATTGTAATGCATGTGAATACTTAATATATGTTGTTGCTAGTTGCTATCAAGTTATAATAAAATACTGCTCAGTCCTGTACCATTTTCATGAATTGCTATATATGGGCTTATATCTCAGCATACTACTGGACATTAACCTGTTGTGATCCATATGTATCATTGACTGGTTTTTGAAAGTTGGTTATGAACCCTTTCTTCCTAGTCTGTCTTGTCTGGAAATTATACTAACACCTGTCCACCATGGGACAAAATGAAATCAAATTAACCCTGTTAGTATTTGAAGCTCAATGTCGTAACTTCCAGTATCATGGCAACACAAAAGCCACAATTGTATGGCAAACTGACAAACGAGTGGTGGACTTA
This sequence comes from Chrysochloris asiatica, assembly GCF_000296735.1. Taxonomy (NCBI): domain Eukaryota; kingdom Metazoa; phylum Chordata; class Mammalia; order Afrosoricida; family Chrysochloridae; genus Chrysochloris; species Chrysochloris asiatica. Next base: position 4,867,468 of record NW_006408540.1, read on the forward strand.
GTAATAGATATTGGTGTGGTTGTAATTTGTTGAGTCGATTCTGACTCAGAGTGCCTGATGTAGCAGAGTACAAATATCCCTTAGAATTTTCTAGGCTATGATTCATACCAAGCAGATTTCTAATTCTTTTCTCTTGTGGAGCCACTAATGGGCTTAAACCAACACCCTTTCAGTTAACAGCTCAGTGCTAAATCACTGTGCCACCAGGAATCCTTGGGCATAATTTATCAAAAACCCCAGACTATCAAATTAGCTCTCGCTCATTGCTGTTATTGTTAGGTGCCACTGAGTCGGTTCCGACTCATAGTGCCCTTATGCACAACATAAGGAGACACTGCCCAAAACAACCTCACAATTATTGTGCTTAATCACATTGCTGCTGCCACTGTGCTAATCCTTCTAATTGGGAGTCTTCCTTCTTTTCACTGATCCTACACTTTATCAAGCATGGTGTCCTTCCCCAGGGACTGGTCCCTCCTGATACTATGTCTGAGCTATGAGAGACCAACTTTCACTATCCTGGCTTCTAAGGAGCATTCTGGCTGTACTTCTTGCTACTCAGATTTGTTTGCTTTTCTGGTAGTCCATGGCACTTTCAATATTTTCCTCTAACACCATAACTCAAATGTATCAATTCTTCTGCAGGCTTCTATATTCATTGTCCAACTTTCACATACACATGAAGGTATTGAAAATATCATGACTTGGACCAAGTGCACCTTGGTGCTCAAACTGACATCTTTGCTCTTGAACGCTTTAAAGAGGTCTTGTGCAGCTAGTTTTCCTAATGCAATATATCATTTGATTTCTTGACTGTTGCTTCTATAAGTGTTGATAGCAGATACCAGCAGAAAGAAGTCTTTCATAACTTCAATCTTTTCTCCATTTATTATGGCATTGTATATTGGTCCAGAGGTGAGGATATTTGTTTGCTTTACATTGCCATACAACTCATACTGAAGACTGTGGTGTTTGAATGTCATTAGTAAGTATTTAAGTCATTTTGCTTTCAGCAAGCAAGGATGTATCATCTGCATATCACAGGTTGTTAATGAGTCTTCCTCCAATCCTGATGCCACATTCTTCTTCAGATAATATGGTTTCTTGGGTTATTTGCTCAATATACAAATTGAATAACTATCGTGAAAGAATACAACCCTGTGTACACCTTTCCTAATTTTAACCATTCAGTGTCCCCATGTTCTGTTTGAACGACTGCCTCTTGTCTATGTGCTCATTCATATGAACCCTATATGGGGTTACCAAGATTGCAGATTTGACAGGAGCCGGCAGGTTCATCATTCTCCTGTGTAATAGCTGGTGGGTTTAAGCTGACAATCTTAATACATAGAAGGTGCTTAATAGAAGACATTGTTTTTCTACCTGACTTTCTGAAAAAAAGGAGAAAAAATCAATTTTTTTCTTAATTTCATTGAGAGACTAGATCATAAGAGATGGAACAAGGAGCAACTGATCAGGTTGTAGCTGGATTCACCTCAAGAAAAGTGTAAAACTGGACAAATCACTGTCACTCTGTCAGCCACAACTGTGGGACTGCACTGAAAGTTTCTTCCAGCACTCAGTAAGTCTGAGGTCTGTGAAATGGAGTGAAGAGAAATATGGATTGTTCGTGAAAGTCCTACCAGGCAATTTACTACTAATGACCAAATTTCAAATGACTTACATGGCTGGAAAGAATGGGGACTGATTGATGACCTTGAGATGAAGGATTGTACTCATTCAAATCATATGTGAAAAGTCTTATCCCTACTCCCTCCTGGGGTGATGCTGTGGGCTAATGTGCTGGACTGCAATTTGCTTTGAACCGCAAGGTCTGTGGTTCAAACTCACTTGCTACCCCTCAGAAATGCTATGCAGGGTCACTATGGGTCAGAACCAACTTGATGCCACTTAACAACAGCAACAACTCCCTCCACTCTACCTTCAAGTCTTTGAATATTTTGTCACTTTCATTAACATGAGGTCATAAGGAACATAAGTTTGGAAGGGGAAATCCAAATTCAATATCAGTAGTATTCTAATATAGTTGTTGTTGTTGTTGTTAGAGAAGAAACAAAAAGAAACAAATGGAGGGAAATTGGCCAAGGGAGATGGAGACACAGATTCAAGGTCATGCAGCTACAAGTCATTCCTAGCCATCATCAGAAGCTAGAAGAGAAACACGGAACCGATTATCCCTCAGGACTTCATAAGGAATCAACATTGCCAATTCCCTGATTTCAGACTTCTAGACTCCAGAACCATGAACCAGATCATTTAGTTTCTATGTGTTCTTATTAAGTGCCATCCAGATGGTTCCAATTCATAATGACCCTAGATAGGTTTCTGAGACATGAAATCTTGACTAAAGCAGAAAACATCATATTTCTCCTGTGGAGTGACAGGTAGGCTTGAACTGTTAACCTTGCAGTTCACAGTCCAGTGTTTATCCTAAGGAGCCACCACACTTTTCCTATACTGTTGTTATTAAGTGCTGTTGAGTTGTTCTGACTCCTAATGACCCTGTATAGGGTTTCAGAGGAGCATCTGGTGAGTTTGAACTGTCCAAATTGCAGTTCAACCCAACCATGTAGTTCAGTGCTTATCCTACAAGTGCCACACCAGGACTATTATAAGGCACACAATTGGTGATACTTTGTTATAACAGCCATAGGAAACTATTATGACTTATGATTCTAATGCCTATTCTTTTTTTAAATGACTATTTTTGTAAAGAGGCATGCAGTAGAAGCACCGGAAGAGCCTATATGACTACACCAAAATGCTTGACCTTTCATACATAGAGATGGGAAAAATGAGATATGTGTATTTTAGAAATGTTTCCTTGTTGATTAGGATGCATGTTACTTCTCTGAGACAAGAAAACAAAGATAAATAGTGAAATAAATACAGACACTGGGTGGTTGGTTATCTGAAAATTCAGAAGGACTAGTGCTGGAATCATTCCTGAGAGATGGCAGAGAAGAGAGGTAAAAGAATGAAACATTAATAAAAGCATACAAAATATTATATATGCATTATCATGAGCATCTGTTAGGAACTCCTACACTGGTTATAAGTTTTGAACAAAACTACAAAATTCATTTAAATTTTAATCACTGATGAATTTAACTAGAGAAATAGAGTTTAAAATGAAAAATGATGAGAGAGGTGGGGCTTGATGATGGCTAAGGTGGAGGTGTAGTGAAGGTCACCATCAGCAATAACACAGAATACCAGGCAAAAAAGAGCCAGGACAGAGCTCCAAGGCTCGGACCCACAGAGATAGGAATATTTTAAAGGTTTGAAGGCTTATAGCTTGAGGAGTTTGGAGCTGAAGTAAGAAATCACGTACTTTTGAATCTGCCATGCCAGGCTTGGAGGCCTGAGCCTACATCCTGGGCGAGACCAGCTGGCGGGACGAAAAAGGGGGAGTAGAAACACCACGGAGGAGCACCGCGGGAACCTTGGGGAAAAGGTGCACAATATACTTTGTCAGTTTTGTGTTGTTCTGATTTTATTTTTTTTCTTTTGTATCGAGTAATTGGTGCACTCACTGCCCACCTCCATTCTGGTGAATAGAGGTAGAGCCTGAACCGAGTGACCACCCCCCCACCCTCACCGCTGGTGGTTTCTTCTTCCAGGAATCCGCACAGACACTCAGTCCAAGCTGAGACGCTGATCTGTCTCCCTTTTGGTCTGTTTTTCATCACGGGTAGGAGAGGAGTCCTGGTATGGTACTGTGGGTTAATGCACCAGACTGCAAAGCCTTTTTAACTGAAAGGTCAGTGATTCAAGCTCACCAGCTTCTCCTCGGAAACCCTATACAGTGTTGCTATGGGTTGGAATTGACTTGATGGCACTTAACAACAACAAGGAGAGGAGGGCAGAAGGGAATGAAAGAGAGTTAGGACATTAAAGACATACCTATATTAAGCTACAGTCTTTTATTTCTTTTTCTCCTCTTTTTTGTCTCTCCCTCCTCTCCCGTTACTGTGATTAGAGACTGCTGTATTCAGTCTTGTTTTTGTTGGTGCTGCATTATTGTCTTCTGTTTTTTTTTTTCTTTTTCTTTTTCCTCTTTCTCCCATTTTTGTTTTTGTTTTTTACCTGACTGGTGTTGTTTGGCTGTTACATAGCCTCTCTTCTGCTTTTAGAAGACTCTTTGTCTCCCTTTGTTACACGAGAAGAGTTAGAAACTGCTGCCAAATAGCCAAGCTGCAATCACATTTCATAAAACACCAAAACCCAGGCAAGAACCAATACCAGTTGCCATATACCAAGGAAACAGGCAACACTGTGAAAGTTACTCTGAGTTAAGCTATAATAAGAGTGAAAAGGGAAGACCACATCCTGATAACATCTTCCTGGAAGCAATCAGAAAGCATAAAAAATTACCAAAACACATACTCAATTGAGTATTAGGGCCACAGATAAACATTAAACATGTCCAAGAAGCAAAAGCAGATGACCATATCAGCACATGTCCAGAAAAAAAGATAAAATATTGGAGACAAAAGACCAAGAAGTAGACCTGGACTCCATTCTGGAAGGAGGGCAGGCCTTGGAAATGCCTGAGAAAGAATTCAAAAAAATGATTATTAAATGTTTCAAAACAGTTTACAATGGAGTTGAGAAAAATAAAGAAGAAGTCAGGAAAGTGCTACAGGAGCAATGAAACAAGATAGATACAGCATTGGAAACAATTCAAAACCTACAGAAAGAGGTCCAAACGAACAATAACAAAATCACAGAAATAGAAAACACTCTGAAAGGGCAGAGGAGTAGAATAGATGAGATGGAAGGTAGGATCAGTGAGCTAGAAGACAAGTCTCTCAATACCACTAAGATAGAACAAACACAAAAAAGGATAAAAAATTTGGTGGAAGGTCTAAGATTCATGTTGGACAACATGAAGAGGAATAACTTAAGAATTATTGGATTCCAGAACAAGACGAATCACACAAGTCCACAGAGGAAATAGTAGAAGAACTACTGGGAGAAAATTTCTTTGACATCCTGAAGAGCGAAAAGATAAACATACAAGAAGCTCAATGAACTCCAGGAAGGGTAGACCCCAAAAGAAAATCACCAAGACATACCATAGTCAATCTCTCCAAACTCAAAGATAAGGAGACACTTCTGAAAGCAGCCAGAGAAAACAGAAGGGTCACATACAAAGACAAGCAAGTCAGATTAAGTTCAAATCTCTCAGCAGGAACCATGCAAGAAAGAAGGCAATGGGGAGACATATATAAAACCCTGAAAGAAAAAAAAAATTGCCAACCAAGAATCCTTTATCCAGCAAAGCTATCAACCAAATATGAGGGTGTAATCAAAACATTCCAGGATAAACAGAAGCTATGGGATTTTACCAAAGCCAACCCTGCGCTACAAAACTTCTTAAAGGGAGTTCTGTGGACTGAGAACCAACATGAACAGACAACAACCAGA
>NW_006408540.1:4876065-4876586 GCF_000296735.1 Chrysochloris asiatica
GAACCTTGAGGACATTATGCTGAGTGAAATTAGTCAGTCACAAAAAGAGAAATACTGCATAGGACCACTACTGTAAAAAAACTAAGAAAAAGAAACCATACTAGAGGGGGGTGGGAAGAATTCTTGTTGATTGATGGGAAGTTGGTGGTGGGTGAGGGGAGTGGGGGGAAGGAGGAGCACAGGGCAGGGATTGGATACAGGAAAGTTTGGGTGCTGGGAGGGGGCAATATACAAGGAGGGAGAGGAAACGGAAGAACAAAGCAGATGGGAGAACAATTAGGCATGTTTGAATGGGCTAAGTGGGACAGCTATAAAAAATGATGTATGCACAACCTTGGAACTACAGGGCTCTGGGATACAGAGATTGAGTCATGGTTGGAATGGGGAAAAGGGTGGAATAATGTTAAGATGTTTGGCTGTCTTTTAAATCTTGGTTTTCCTTGCATTATAATATAAAATAGACACTGGAGGGGGAGAGAAAGGAATAGTTAGAAACATCACCATAGAAAGCTTGTAAGTCC
>NW_006408540.1:4877836-4879643 GCF_000296735.1 Chrysochloris asiatica
GGTAGCTGGGGAGTGTAGAGGGCAGGTTTGTAGGGTATAACCTTTGGTTGGTTGATGATGCATGGAGGGGATTGAAATGATATACTCTAGAATGAATGTAAAACTGAAGTTCTCCCATGTAAACTATCATATAATTCACAATAAAACATTTAAAAAAATGAAAAATGAATCTTTCTATCAAATCTTTATATAGATAGTGATTTTAGAGGACTATACAACATTATCTTTGTAATGATTTGTTTCTTTAAATTATGTTGTTGTTAAGTGTCATCGAATCAATTCCAACTCATAGTGACCCTGTGTAGAGTTTTTGAGGAGCAGCTGGTGGGTTTGAACAGCTGACCTTGTGGTTGGAATCCAGTGCTGATCCTGCAGTGCTATGTCAGCACCCCAACTGATCAGTTAGCATAGATCTATTCAGTTGAGCATATTTAGTAGGTAGTTGTGGTTGTTAGGTGCCATCAAATTACTTTTGATTCACAGCATAGCCCTGTGTACAAAACATTGAGACACTCTATGGCCCCGTGTCATCCTCACAATTGTTGTTATGTTTGAGTCCAATGTTGCAAACTTTTTGTCAGTCTCTCTCTTTGGGTGTCTTACTCTGTTTTGCTGGCCTTCTACTTTACCTTGCTAGCATGGTGCCCTTTTCTAGGGATATGTACCTTCTGATACTATGTTCAAAGTATACGAGTCAAAAATCTCACATCATTGATTCTTTTAAGATAGATTGTTTTTTCTTCTGATGAGTGTGAACTGTCCACCTTGGAAAATTCAATCCATTGTATTTTCAATGTTCTTCATCAATACCACTGTTAAAATGCTTCAATTCTTCTTCAATCTCATTTGTGTGTTGAAACTTTGTATTAAAATACTAACCTAAAGGTTGACAGTTAGAACCATGTACCAGCACCACAGAACAAAGGTCTGAGAATCTGTTTGCATAAAGATTACAGCCAGTTAAAAACCCTATGGAGGAGTTGTGTTCTGTGATATATGAGATGAGATCATCATGAGTCAGCACCAACTCTATAGTAACAGGATTGGTTTATGAATTTGAAAACAGTAATACATACAGTTAGTACAACTGTATGACAGATAAGTGAAGCTTCTATAATGTAAAGAAAACAAAAATTCTCAGCACTGGACCAATAAACAACATCCATGTAAATGGAGGAAAAATTGAAGTTGTCAAATATTTAATTTTGCTCAGATCACCCATTGACATTTATGGAAGCAGTAGTTAAGAAATCAAATGATGAATTGCATTGGACAAATCTGCTGCCCTAGAACTCTTCAAAATGTTCAAAAGCAAAGATGTCAGTTTGAGGACTAAGGTGCCCCTGATCCAAGCCATGGTATTTTCAATAACCTCATATGCATGTGAAAGTTCAACAATAAGTAAGGAAGACCATAGAAGAATTGATGCATTTGAGTTATGGTGTTGGAGGAGAATATTAAAAGTACCATGGGCTGCCCAAAGAACAAACCAATTTGTTTTGGAAGCAGTACAGCAAGAATGCTTATTGGAAGCCTGGATGACCAGACTTTGTTTCTTATACTTTGGACATGTTATCAGTATTGACCTATCCCTGGAGAAGGGTATCATGTTTGTTAAAGTGGAGGATTGGAGAAAAAGAGGATGATCCCCAATGAGGCGGATTAATGCAGTGGTGGCAGCAATGGGCTCAGGTTTAACAACAATTATGAGGTTAGCACAGGATTAGGCAGTGTTTCATTCAGTTGGGCACAGGGTTGCTATGAGTCTGTGCCAACTAGATGCCACCTAACAACAACAACACCAATA
>NW_006408540.1:4880066-4881446 GCF_000296735.1 Chrysochloris asiatica
CATTCTTTTTTTTTTTTTTCTAAATTGTATTATTTTGAACAACCCAAAATATCATTAATATTGGACCCACTTCTCCGAAGATATGGCTCAACCAGTGGTTTCTGCCATACTGATTGGGCCAAAGATTTCTTTTCTAGTACCTGAAATTTCCAATTCTTGGGCCTATATGTGAATACTTCTAGAATTTATGTATGTTTCTCTTTATATCTTTGTTTCAAAATGGCACTCTATTTCTGTCTATCATTCTATTTCCCTAAAAACACTTCCATTTTTCAACAGCTGAAATACAAATTGATTCTCTACCTGAACCTAAATAATAAATGGGTGTCCTTCTGAAGCACATTTAATGAAAGATTTCCAATGAGCAATTAATGATGTGATTTTCAAGAAGATAAGTTACTGTAGTCTAACAGATAGAATTTACACTTTTCTGTTTCCATTTGATTGACTTGGCTTGAAATATTGGTTAGTAAAACTCCTTAGTATTCTTAAAATGTTATTAATGTCTTAGATATAAAATATTTTTCTGAGTGTGGCAATAAATAGGCATAATTCTGATATCTATGCCAATAGTAAAATGTTTCCTATATAAACATTTTATTCAACCTTGCTGTATATGCAACTTTTTAGTGTGTTTGGGTCGGTTATGTGTGTTATAAAATCTAGTTGAGTGTGTGTGTGTGTCATTTTGGGTATATGGACACATTCTGAGAATCATGCTATTTGGAAATATTGAGGAATGACTACAACCACAGAAATATGCAGAGTGACAGTCTCTCCATAAGTCTCTAAATGTCCTTGCAAACATATACATCTTTAGGTGAAATGGACACAAATATGTGATTAATTTTATGAAAATTTAAAAATAAAGTTATTTTACATACGAGGCTGAGTCAAAATCTATCCACAGTCTATTGAATTTATTTTATTCAACTTTTAGAAAAGACAAATACTTCATTTTTCTATATAATCTCCTTGCTTTTCAATACACTCTGTCCATCTGTCAACAAGCTTGCATATTCTCTTATGAAACAACAATGCTTGAGACTGAGCTATGGAGCCATGAAAACAACACTGTCTTCACTATTTTGTCAAAAGTGAATCTTTGTCCTCGAAGGGCTGCTTTCAGGGGACCAAATAGGTGACGGAGCAAGATCAGATCTAAAGGAAGGGTGCGTTCACAACTCAAAATGAAGTTTTTGCAGAGTGTCAACATTGTAGGCATCAGTGTGGGGATGTATTGCCATGCAAGATCACAATGTCCTTGGATAGCAGTCCTCTGCATTTAATCCCAAATTTAGGCTTCAGCGCTTGAATGAGCATATCACTAAGATAGTTGAATCTTTTTCCTGAGAGTGTTCCAGTACTGGCCCTTGAGAA
>NW_006408540.1:4882083-4883193 GCF_000296735.1 Chrysochloris asiatica
ACAATCACTCCCCTCTTTTTGTCAAAAAGCATCTATGATGGTTGACTTATGATTATTTTCTTGGTCAGTGGCAGTTGAGGATGTTTCCATTCCATTCCTCCTAGTGAAGAATCCATGTCTTGTAACCAATAATGATTTTTTAGTTTTCTTTTAAGAAACTTTTACCTTCCTTTGAGTATCAGTCCAAATTTTGTTTGTAGATGTCCAAACACTTTGGTTTATGCTCTTCTTTGAGTTGTTTCAGTACCTATCTTACAAAAATTTTTCAAAATCCAAGTCTGTTGTGAATTATTTCATAGGGAAAGCCATAGCTGATTTGCAAATAATTTGCCAAATAAACCACTGTCACTCATTTATTCTACAGAATCATTTCATGTGCATGTTCAATGTTGTCATTAGCCATGGACATGATGGGTGTTTTAGTAGAATTGGAGTGTGGAAAAATTTTGACTCACCCTCATATTTGTTTGGGCCAGAACAGTACTATTAAGTAATTGGAAAGGAGAAAGAATAGAATTCACCAGGAATCAGCTACTATATGTAAAAGAACAGAGATTAATGTATCACATCAATTATGATTCTTTGTTATATGCCAATGTTTGCTGAATAAAAATACAAATAGCCTCAGAAGACAAATTCTTTTCTTAACAATTCAAGTTCCAAGGGGTTTTGATGGGTTGTAGATCATACACTTGTGATCCATAGGGTTTTCTTGGCTTGTTTGGGGAAGTAAAATGTGAGTCTTTTCTTGGCTACTTTTACTCTGCTAAACAACAGCACCAACAAAACAGTAAACCCACTGCCGTTAAGTTGATTTGGACTCATAGCAATCCTATAGGACAGAGCAGATCTGCATCCTAGGGTCTAAAAGGCTATAATCTTCACGAAAGTAGACTGCCACATCTTTCTCCTGTAGAGATGTTGATACTTAGAAGTCAAGCACTTTCATTACTGTGCCACCAAAAATTCATGTCTCAGTCTAGTAGATCTGCTTAAACCCTTTCTGCATCTCATCAACACACAAGCCTCCATTAAGGACTTAATGGAGGGAATAAAGGTCCCTTGCTCTCTTTCTTGCCTTGAATTGACATTGAATTTAATTTTTCTAAT
>NW_006408540.1:4884053-4886769 GCF_000296735.1 Chrysochloris asiatica
CATCCATATGAGGTTATTGAAAATACCATGGCTTGGGTCAGGTGCACCTTAGTCTTTTATCTGAGTGTTTTAAAATACTATAATGTATAGAAAGTAAAAATTCTCAAAAATTGGCTAGTAAATAACATCATGAGAAACACAGAAAATATTGAGTTGTCAAAGATTTCGTTTTAATTGGATCCACAATTAACGCCAATGAAAGCAGCAGATAAAGAAATTTAATGATGTATTGCCTTGGGCAAATTCACTGCAAAAGACCTCTTAAAGGTGTTAAAAACAAAGGTGTTACTTTGGGGACTAAGATGAGCTTGACACAAGTAAAAAATAATTTCAGTCCTCTCATAAACATGGAAAAACTGGATGATTAATAAGGAAGACAGAAGAAGAATCGATGCCTTTGAATTATTGTATTGGCTAAGAATATTAAACAAACCATTAACTGCCAGAAGAATGAACAAATCTATCATGGAAGAAGTACAGCTAGAATACTTCTTAGCAGCAAGGCTGGTGAGAATTCTTCTCATGTAGTTTAGAAATGTTATCAGGAGAGATGAGTCCCTTGAGAAGGACATCATGCTTGGTATAGGGTCAGCAATGAAGTAGGAAGGCACTCAGGAGATGAGTTTACACATGGCTGCAGCAAAGGGCAGAAATATAGCAACAGTTGTGAAGATGATCGGTACATAGGGCTTCCAGTAATCAGAACTGACTTGAGAATACCTAACAACAACAGCGGCAGGGTAATTATAAATTATAAATTATCAAATTAATAACTTAGTTACTACAACTTTCAGTCAATTTACTTTTCCCTTTAGAGCTGAGTAAACTGAGGGCCTAAATGTAGATCAAAAGTGCTGAGGGAACCAGCTTAAGAAAAAAACACGCCAAAAAACAGAATCATCGAAATGCCCTGAATTTCCAGATGGTGACTTACCCCTCTGAGCAAATATCTCTAGTTTTCTTTCTTTTCTTTATTTTTTGAATGTGCTGAAATTACTACCCTGGTCAGCTATAACACAATTCTCACTTGCCTCATTACTCTACAAGATATTTGTAAAGTGAAAAGTTCCCTCTAAGTTGTTAATGGGAAAATCTCAGAAAGTATGGAGGCAATTTGGTAGCATTATTATAATCGAATAGAAATTTGCCTTTGATTTGATAGTGTTAAGCATTCGGTTGAGTTTGTTATTATTATTTACTTATATCTAAGCTTATTCAAGTACAAATTTTAAATGATATTCAGACTCAGTATGATTTAAAGATGGAAAAATTAATAATTATTTGCTTATAAATAAGACCAAGCTTACTCTGATAGAGAGAAAAGTAATCCTCGAGATTATCCCTATAAATACCCTTTCAACCTGAAACTGAAACCACTCTCCATGGTTACCTTTCAGTCAAACAGTAGGTTGTTGTTGTAGGTAAGTGCCATCAAATTAGTTCCGACTCATAGCAACCATGAGTACTGTTTTGAAAGAGCAGCTGATGGGTTTGAACCACCAACCTGTGGTTAGCAGTACAGTACTTACCTTACCACACTAGGACTCCAAAGTAATAGACTAGCCTATAAAATAAACAATAACACCTGTGAAGATTTTGTAACTTGAGTCCTGGTGTGGCACTGTGGGATAAGCACTGGATCATAAGGTTGGTTTGACTGAAGCGTTGGCAGTTCAAACCCACAAGCCTCTCCCTAGAAACGCTTTACAGAGTCAGAACTGACTCTGCAGCACTTACCAACATACAAGACCAAGTGGTCAACATTAACCCAAAAGCAAAGATGAAAAGTCAAGGAGGGACAGGGAAACTGGATGAATATAAACAGAGAAGGAAGGAAAAGGTGACAGTGCTGACACATTGCAGGGATTGTAACCAATGTTATAAAACAGCATGTGTATGAATTGTAAAATCACAATCAATTTGCTATATAAAACTTTGCCAAAAACACAATAAAATATTTGTCAAAAAACAAAGAATTACTTGCCCCTACTTTCTTTCTTAGAACATGTAAAAATGAAATGGAAAATGAGAGGGACCGTCCTATATGCATAGCACCCCTTTCTGTTCTGGTCTCTTGCAGCTGTAGATTTCATGCAGCATTCTCAAGTCACAGAGCGACCCAAAGTAGATGGATTGCACTGCTTGGAGGTGGGGGCTGGGAAGAACTACTGAATATCTCAGAAACATTAGAAAGCCTCCTATACTCTGGAGAATTATGATTACTTAAGATAATAAGAATATGAAAATCTAGGATAATACAGAGATTATAATGTAATTTGCTAACATTGGAAGATGGTTTTGAAATGAAGAGAAAATTTGTAAAAAAACAAAAAAACTGATAATCTTTTTAGAGCGATAGTTTAAAATATTTTGTTCAAAAGTTGAGAACTCATATGCGAAAGATGCATTATAATTGTTTGATGAGATGTGTTATTGTTCATAACACACCTCCCCCCCCCAAAAAAAAAAAACCCAATGCCATTGAGTGGATTCCCACTCATAATGACTCTATGTAGGGTTTGTTTGGTGGTGTGTTTTTTTTTTAAAGTTTTTATTTTGAATTATGTGATAGTTTACATGGGAGAACATTAACTTTACATTCATCCTATCATATATCGTATCATTGCCATGGTTAAAATCCCCTCCATGAAACATCAAACAACCAAAGGGCACACCCCGCAAACTGGCCCCTCAGTTGTCAGCACACAGCCCCTCT
>NW_006408540.1:4887746-4889209 GCF_000296735.1 Chrysochloris asiatica
TTAGTCGGACTGCTGTTATTGTTTTTAATTTTTCCTGTCAGTCTTTCTTTGAAGAAATACCTTCTGTTCTAGCCACTCCAGGCTGGTCTGCTTGTCTTTCAAGTGGCGATTTCCCACCTCAGAAGATTCTGGATGGGGTTCAGGATTCCACCTATGGTCTTATGTAATGCAGAGGCTCTGTAGGAAGTCTCCTTCACTGGGCAAGTTGTAGCTCCATTTTAGGTATTCCAATCAGTTATAGGCTGAAGACGGACTTAAAAGCTTTCTGTAGTGGTGTTTCTGGCTATTCCTTTCTCTCCCCGTCAAGTGTCTATTTCACAATCGTATGCAAGGGAAACCAGCATTCAAAAGACAGACAAGCATCTTAACATTATTTCCCCTCTTTTACTCATTCAATCCATGCCTCAATCCCTGTATTCCAGAGCCCTGTTGTTACAAGGTTGTAAATACATCATTATTTACCTCTGTCCCACTTAGCCCATGCAAACATGCCTAACTGTTCCCCCATCTGCCTTGTTCTTCCATTTCCCTCCCCATTTTTGTGTTCTCCCTCCCCAAGCAGCCCAACATGGAACTCACTACTCCACCAAGACTCTGTGGTACCGCTTATGGTGGTGGTAGTAGTTTTGTGTAGTGAAGTTGGTTCTGACTCATAGCGATACTGTATAGGGTTTCCAAGGCTGTAAATCTTTATGGTAGCAGAAAGCCTCATCTTTCTCCAGTGGAACCGCTAATAGTTTCAAACTGCTAACCTTGAGCTATCAGAACCTTGAGCTATCAGAACTCCTTGATATTGCTTATTGTTGTTGTTATTAAGTGCTGTCGAGTTGGTTCCACCCACAGCGACCCTGTACAGGGTTTCCGAGGAGTGCTGGAAATTCAGTGGTGCCTATCTATGCAAGCCTGAGAGACTTATGTTTGCTTTTATCCCATATAGACTCCTGGTGTGGTGCTGTGGTTAATGTGCTGGACTGCAAACTTGATTTGATCTGCAAGCTCAGTGGGTCAAGTTCACCAGCTGCTCCTTGGAAACAGGGTCACTATGGGTCAGAAGGAACTCGACAGCACTTAACAAAAATAAGTTTCCTTTCAGTTCTTGCCATCTTGGGTGACTGAGGAGTACTGACATTACATCTAACACTTCAGGACCATTTTAAAGAAGGGAAAATCTCCACTGCTTTTAGCTTAGGGTTTTTTTTTTGTGTGTGTGTTTTTTTTTAACGTTGATGTTTTCATCTTTAAGTCTTCTTGAGTATTTTAATGCCTTGGGGACTTTGGTAACTGGTTTATAGACCTTTTGTCTACTCCAGTTGCTATAACACCCAGAGTCACTCCAATACATACATGGGCACCCTATTCATTATTCTAATATCCCATGTTCTTACATTTTTCAAATCCAACCAAAATTTTCCCCCATTCTCTTCATGTTCCTTTCCATGAACATACTCTAATTTAACCATCAA
>NW_006408540.1:4891873-4892910 GCF_000296735.1 Chrysochloris asiatica
TTTATATTTACTTTTCCAGCACTCACTGTCAGACCTGATAGCAACCATTCCCTATTGAACCAAAGGAATCCTACCCCCTCACCTTTTATCAACCCCATCCAGACAGGTTGGAAACAACTCAGTGGAGATTCTACCTTTCCATGTACTCTCTGGAACTAGGTTCCCTATTGAAAGCTTGTAAGCCAGTCACTACTTGCCTTTGTAGCATCCCATTTAGGGTAGCCAATGTCTAAGTTCCCCATCCTTGTTGACCCTGTGTACCAAGAGGATGGGGATGATCTTCAATGTAAAGATTTGTTTGTTCCTTTGTCATACTGCATCAACAAGCATAGGTCAAGTTCATCCAATTGTAGTGGGTTACCCTATTTTTTTTTCCTTCTTCTTTCTTGCCCTAGTCATGTTCTGATCATCCAGCCATTGATGCTAGGTCATTGGGTACTATCTGCAAGTGTGGGTGTTCTTGTGCATCTCCCCTCTTTTCATATTAGTTGGACGCAGAAGTCCATTCTTGGATCACCCTAACTCTGTCTTCTTGGTGCTGTCTCTCAGATCTGACTGAGATTGGTGAGTGTTATTGGAAAACATTCCCCAAAGAAGTGACTTTGAAGTCACTATCGACTTCTGATTTCTGACCTCAATGGAAAAATCGGTATGCTATCCCCAGGTATCTTTTTCCTCAAAGGTTATTTCAAATATTCACCACTTTTCCTAAGCTCTCATAGAATCTCAGCAATCTCTCATTTCAAAAGACTTCTCCTTCTTTCATGGGAAAAATAAAATTTGACATCAGTGAATGAGAACTCTTCAACATCTGAATCATCACCATATAGTATCTTCATTCGCATCCATTTTATCTAAATCATTCTCTTGTGTTATGATTCAATATAAAATAAAACAAGAAAGTAAACACATATCAACTAAATAATCCTTGCTTACAAAATATCTTTTTTTTTTTCCCCATCCAAATAACATTTCTCCATAGATAAATTTCTTGAAACAATTAGCTATATTGCTTGCTTCATTTTATCGTATTTATT
>NW_006408540.1:4894511-4895055 GCF_000296735.1 Chrysochloris asiatica
CCAGGCTGGTCTGCCCATCCTTTCAAGTGGTAATTTCCCACCTTGAAGATTCTGGATGCTGTTCAGGATTCCACCTATAATCTTATATAATGCAGAGGCTCCGCAGGAACCACCTTCACTGGGCATGTTGTAGCCCCATTTTAGGTATTCCAATCAGTTATACTCAGAAGATGGGTTTACAAGCTTTCTATGGTGATATTTCTGGTTATTTCTTTCTCTCCCCTTCCAGTGTCTATTTTATAATGGTATGCAAGGGAAAACAAGATTCAAAAGACAGCCAAGCATCTTAACATTATTCCCCCCTTTTGCCCATTCCAACCATGTCTCAATCCCTCTATCCCAGAGCCCTGTTGTTCCAAGGTTGTGTATACATCATTCTTTACTTCTGTCCCACTTTGCCCATGCAAACCTGCCTAATTGTTCTCCCATCTTCCCCTCCCTACACTCATCCCATCCCACAAATCCCAGAAACCAGCAAAGAATTCCCCTCTCTTTAGTATGGATTCCTTTTATTAGTCTTTTACAGTAGTGGGTCTATGCAGTA
>NW_006408540.1:4897225-4918415 GCF_000296735.1 Chrysochloris asiatica
TTCAGAACAAAGCAAAACTGACAAAGTATATTGTCCACCTTTGCACCAAGGTTCTTGCAGCATTTTTCCATGGTGTTTCTGCTTCCCTGCTTGGTCTTGCCATTTGGTATCACCCAAGATGTTATCTCTAGGCCTCTGAGCCCAGCAGATTCAAAACTACGCAATTTCTTATTTCAGCTTCAAGTTCCACTAGCTATAAGCCTTCAAACTTTTAAAATATTCCTAGCTATGTGGTTCTGAGTTTTGGAGCTCTACCCTGGATCTGCTCTGCCTGGTATTCTGTGGTATGGCTGATGGTGAATGTCGCTGCACCTCTACCCTAGCTGCCATCAAGTCCTGCCTCCAATAGATTTTATTTTTGTAGAGCTGTTTGTTTTAAGTTTATGAAACACTTCAGAAAATACAGAGTTCTAATATGCCTGCTGTTATGGACTGAATTGTGGCCCTAAAAATGTGTTATAAATCCTAACCCCTTTATTTGTGATTAGAGACCTAGAGGAGTAGTGATTAAAATACAAGCCTATAAACTAAATGGTCTGTGGTTCACACCCACCAGTTGCTCCATGGAGAAAGATGTGGGAGTCTGTCCCATAATGTTATACTGAGTCAGATTTGACTCACTGGCAGACAGCTTTTTTCCTTTCTTTTTCATACTTATGGCTATAATTGTGTTTGGAAATAGGTGTTCTTTGTTTATGTTAATGAGGCAGTATTAGTGTAGAGTGTGTCTTTAGCCAATCTCTTTGGAGACATAAAAAGAGATTGAGCAAGGTATCAGGAAAGCACAGTTGGGGAAAGATGCCACACAACAAAATGATCACCAAGAAACAAGCTGAGAAGAGACAAGAATTTTTCTCCAGAGTTCACAGAGAAAGAAAGCCTTCCCATAGGACTGGTATTCTGAATTCAGATTTTTAGCTTCCTAAACTGTGCAAAAATAAGTTTCTATTTGTTGAAAGCACCTTAAGCCTAGCCTGTTATCATTGAGTCCATCCTGACCTATGGTGTCCCCATAGGACAAAATAGAATTGTCCTCTAAGTCTTTACAGAAACAAACTACCTCCTCTTTCTCCCATTAAGTAACTAGTGGGTTCAAACCAGCACTCTTTGCTTAACAACTGAATACTTACCCACTGTGCCAACAGGACTCCTTTCTGTTACAGCATCGTTAGATAACTATATGCTCACCAATGTACAGTACTAATATCCTGCATTTCTATGGTGCATTTGCTAGAATTGATTAACTAGTGCTGATATACTGTAATTAACTAAAATACATAGTTTTCATTAGAGTTCACTTTTTGTGCTGTGTAAGCCTATGGACTTTAAGAGATATATACTGCCATGTGTCCATCATTACAGTCTGTGGTTTACACCCACCAGTTGCTTTATGGAATAAACTTATGGAATAAATTCACTGCCAACAAAATGCCATACGCTCTAGCTACTAATTCCTCTTTCCATTTCCCTGAAGCTCTCGCAAGCACTTATTTTTTACTGTCTTTACTGTCTGATCTGCGGTGCTGTGGGTTAATGCACCAGACTGCAAAGCCATTTGAACTTCAAGGTTGGCGGTTCAAGCTCACCAGCTGCTCCTCAGAAACCCTAAACAGGGTTGCTATGCATCGGAACCAACTTGACGGCACTTAACAACAACAACAACTGTCTGATGTAGCGCTGTAAGATCAACACTACACTGTTAACCACAAGTTTGGAGGCTCAAATCCACCTGTTGCTCCTTAGAAACCCTGTACAGGGTCACTATGAGTCGAAATTAACTCAACCTCACACAACAGCTTTCTGCAGAATTCTCTTAAAATTGAATGACATATAGCTTGTTTTCAGATTTTTCTTTTTTTAATTAGCAAGATGCTTTTAAGGTTCCTCCATGCCTTTTTATGCCTTGGTAATTCATTTTTCTTTTATTATTGAACAACATTCCACTGTATGGATGTTCCACAATTTGTTTATCCATTTACCTATTTTAGTGTTTCCAACTTTTGACAATTATAAATAAAGCTGCTTTAAATATTTATGTGCAGGTTTTTATGTGGACATACAGTTTTATATCATTGGGGTAAATACTTACGACTGTGAGTGCTTGAAAATATACTAGGTCTATGTTTAGCTTCCTAAAAAACTGCCTAATTATCTCCCAAAGTGACTATATTGTTTACATTCTCTTTCACAATGAATGGGAGTTCCTGTTTTTCTAGATGCTTGCCAGCATTTGGTGCTGTCATTGATTTGGAGTTTTGTTGATATATTTTTTTGTATTTTAACTTGATGGCTAAAAACATTTTTTGCTTTTCTTCCACCCTTCTTGATTAGTCCCATTTTTGTGTTTTCCAAGTACTATTTCTCTAATTTCTGTTATTACTTCATATATTTAACATAAATATTCTTATGTATATTTATGGGTCTGCTCTCTATCTGTACATTGCTAGCCACCAAAATTGATCACAAGCTTATAACAAAAACTTGTGTTTCCCAAATATATCCATCAGTTAGTTTTCCATAGGCATCTGAATTCAAAATGTTAAAATAAAATTAAAAAAAAAAGAGTGTTTTTAAAAACTTCAACACCCCACACTGAACCTACTTCTTGATATCTTTGGTTAAGTTCAGTTGATAACATTACCCAAACCAGAAACACAGGACCATACTTAAGTCTTCTTATTTCCTTATTCCTTTATCCAATCAATAAATCACAATGATTCCACCTACAAACTATCACTTGAGTTATGAATCTGTCTAGTATCCTCACTGTTGCCACCTTAATTTAGACTCTTACACTCTCTTGTTTGGATTCTTCTAACAGCCTCTTGGCTGGATTCCTTCCATCCAGTTTTATTTTCTTCTAATCCATTATTTACACTGCTGCCACAGTGAGCTTTCTAAAATGCAAATCTAATCATGTCTTTTCTCTGCTTCAGAATCTTATAATGACTCCCATAGCTTTCATGATAAAGCTCAAACTCCTTAGCATGGCATATAAGGTGTTTTATGACCTGCGTCTGCTTATGTCTCCGGTTGCACTTCTTTCTACTCTGATATTGAACAAAAGACTATTACACAGTGTTGCTATCTCTAGCATTTGCATGTACAGTATATGATTTGAATTTCCCAGGGAGCATCACTCTTCTTTCAGAACTCAGATCAGGAGAAAACTCATCCAGGAATATAAGGTATCTGGCCTCTAAGTCTTTGGTTGGCACAAATGGTTTGCACTCATCTACTAACCTTAAGAGTGGTAGTGATTCAAACCCACTCAGTGGTACCATAGAAGAAAAGTCTGATAATCTGCTTCTGTAAAATTACAGACAAGAAAACCCCATGGAGCAGTTCCGCTCTGTAACACATGGTGTTGCCATGAGTTAAAATCAACTGTATAACAATGAGAACCTTTAGTGCAGTTTAGAAGTTCCCTCTCTGTACTTTCATTGACTAATGAGTGTTGCTGCTTCTGCTGCTGCAGGCCATGGAGTCAGTTCTAAATCATAGCAGTCTTGTATTGCATTTCTGAGGCTGTAAATCTCAGAGCTATAGGAGCTCTTGTAGCATAGTGGTCTCGAATCAGGCTACTAATCTCATGGTCAGCAGTTCAAAACTACCAGTTGTTTTGTGGGAGAAAGAGGACGCTTTGTGCTCCCATAAAGATTTACAGCCTCGGAAACCCTATACAGGCTCGCTATGAGTTGGAACCGACTCCACGACACACAACAAGAACAAATCTTCATGGGAGTAGAAAGCCTCATCTTTCTCCCCAGGAGAGGCTGGTGGAGTCAAATTGCTGACTGCAGTTAGCAGCTCAATGCATAACTCACTACATTACCTGGGTGATTAATGTCTAGCGTGACATTATTCCACACTGTATTTCTGGTATATATTTTCTTTACTTGCAGATAAATATATATTTTCTTTACTTGCAGATAAATATAGAAGGTGGTGTTTTGCTCTCCCATATTCAATAAATGTTTAATGAATTATGAAAAAATGGTGAAGTAAGAATAGGTACTGTAGGTTTATTTATGTATGCATTAGGAATATTTGGAGGTATTTTAAAAGTTCAATTCATTGTGCAAACTTTGGAAGTAAGGGAATTATTTGAAGTTCTACTTATTTATTATGTAACCTATAGTTCCTAACCCACAAAAAAAAGTGTGCTAACTTAAATAAGACATCTATCAAAGTGCATCAAACAGTGATAACTTTTATTACTCCCATTACTATGTGGTCATATGGACACGTATGTTTGACCTCACGCTATACAGTTGTTGCTGTTGTTGTCAGGTGTCATCGAGTCGGAACCAACTCATAGCGACCCCATGCACAGCAGAATGAAACAATGTCAGATCCTGGGCCAACCTCACTACCGCTGCCACACTTGACGCCATCAATGATGCCACCTGGATGATCCATCTCATTGGGGGTCTTCCTCTTTTTCTCTGAGCCTCCACCTTACCCAGCATGACATCCTTCTCCAGCGACTGTTCCCTCCTGACAATATGTCCAAAGTATGAGAGACAAAGCTTAGCCATCCTGGCCTCCAAGGAGCACTCTGGCTGCACCTCTTCCAAAACAGATCTTTTGGCAGTCCATGACACTTTTAGCATTCTCCTCCAACACCACAACTCAAAGGCATCAATTCTTCTATGATCTTCCTTATTCACTGTCCAGCTTTCGCATCCATATGAGGTTATTGAAAATACCATGGCTTGGGTCAGGCGCACCTTAGTCCTAAGCTGACATCTCTGTTCTTCAACACTTTAAAAAAAAGTTCCTGTGCAGCAGATTTGCCCAATGCAATACGTCGTCTGATCTCTTGACTGCTGCTTCCGCAAGGGTGATAGTTGATCCAACTTCAATATTTTCTCTGTTGATAAGAATGTTGTTTATTGGTCCAGTGGTGAGGATTTTTGTTTTCCTGACATTGAGATGCAATCCATACCGAAGGCTGTGCTCTTTGATCTTCATCAGTAAATGTTTCAAGTCCTCTTCACTTTCATCAAGCAAGGTTTTATCATCTGCATATCGCAGGTTGTTAATGAGTCTTCCTCCAATCCTGACGCCACATTTTTCTTCATAGAGTACTAGTGTTAAAATTTAACATATCCAAGAAGACACACTACTTTCTTATATTAACAAACATATAAAAATGTTAAGTGCCCTTAGAAAAACCAGCAGTCATATGAAGTTGTACAAATAAATGTACATTAAGGAAGAGAACTAGGTTAGAATCTCAGTGCACTCAAAATAAGACAATGATTACAGTGGAGAGAGAGTTTATTGTATTTCAAGATGTAGTGTACTTACTAAAAAATAAAAAAAATGGAATCATGACTTAAAATTAATATTACATCCTAAAAGAGAGGACTGATCGTTCAAATTTATGCCGTGGCTTGTCAAACTATACTGAGAGTTTGCAATCGACTCTGGATAATGTGTAAATGAAAGAACAGGAATAGTATGATGAGAGTCATTAAAATCAATGGAATGAAGAACGGTAAAAGGAACTGAGGGAGATTAGTTTGGACAGGGGAAGACTATAGGTAGATATTATAGGTGTTTTCAAATATTGTGATGGAATATATGGCCATGGAATATAAAGTTTCTATTCTGGCTCACTCATTTATAAGCAATGTGGACTTGTAGATGTATTTAACCTCTCTGAATTTCAATCTCCTTATCTGAAGAGGGAAAAATAATAACTATTACTAGGGTTATGGGGAAGAAAGAATTAGCTAATATTATGTACTATTATTAGCTTATTGATTAGTATTTAAAGTATGGATAAAAGGTAAAAATTATTATTAGCAGAAAGGTCTAAGATTTTTCTATTTGAAGAATAGAGTCACAATAGAGAGATATCCGCTTAATATGAGTTATGAGAATTACCCAATTGCTAAAGATGAATACAGATGGAAAAGGGTGGTTTTCCTAATGTTTTATCTTAAAAATCACTTCCTTGGGGAAGTCTTTAAAATACCAGTTACATATCTGTACTTCTCGTTTAAACCATGCTAACACAAATATAGTTTAATATTTACAAAGGCTGTGTCTGCCATGAAGGAAAGGATCATACCCACTTACTTTGACTATTATATTTCTAGAATAAGTGTCTAAACCAGGGTCATTGTCAAGTACTACTTCTTGAAGTATTGATTGAAGGGTGCATGAATAAATGAATATAGTCACATAATAAATGATTATTGTCAAAGCTGTTGTAGAGAAGATTTAAGATTTAGAAAAATTATTACAAAGTCTTTCAAACACCCCAAGGTTCACTGAATCTTCAGGGATCTCCTATCCTTGGAAAATTCCAATAATGTTTGATATGTTGTTGTTGTTGTTAAGTGCCATACAGTTGGTTATGAACCATAGCAACCCTGGTTATAGTTTCTGAGGAGCAGCTGGTGAGCTTAAACTGCCTACCTTGCAGTTCAAACTGCAGTCTGGTGCATTAACCACAGCACCACACCAGGACTCCAAGGTTGGATATACAGCCACAAAAATCATCTAGAAAAAAATCCATCACTGATTCAGATGTAGAATTAGGTAGTCTTTAAATTATCTTACAACACTGAAATCCACACAATTATTTCATGATTATATTTAGTCATGAGTTGAAAAGAAAACGTATGCTTATTTTTTATATATAAAAACAAGAATGGCTACTATTAAAGGGTATACATGTTTACAGGTTTAAATTGGGATCCAAATAAGTGGATTTACTTTTTGTCAGCTGACTTAGTCTTAGTTGTTAGATACAACAAATCGAATAAACTTTGCTTTAGACGGAATTTTGTTGTTGTTAAGTGTCATGGGCTCAATTCTGACTCTTAGCGACCCTGCATAGGGTGTGTGAGGCTTTAATTATTCACTGAAGTAGAAATCCTCATCTTCCTCCCCTGGAGCAACTGGAAGCCTGAACCTCAGGCCTTGTGGTTCATAGTCCATATTATATGGAGTCACTGTGCTCCCTAATAGAGAGTAGCTTCCAAATAATTGAACCACTTAAGTAAGTTAACTTTTTCACAAATGATAACTTAAAGTTTTGCACTGTTAGAAGTGGAGATAGCCGAAATGATTTCTTTAAAGCAAATCATCTGTTTTCCATCTTCTCTGGCCAATATTGCAAGGAAAATCTGAGCACAGTTGCTGATTGCACCTACTTGAACCACATTACAACTCTACAGAAATTCTAGGAAGAGGAATACAAATAGGTGAAATTTTCAGTAAGTGACATTTGTTTTAGCACCCCCGAATCTCCATCTTTGGGCTTAAGGACACTGACAGTAATCTAATGGCTTCACAGAATTGCTCAAGAATTCATATATGAGAATTCTTTAGTTCTAGAATTCTCTAGTTCTCCACCAAGGAGACCTGGTGGCACTGTAGAATAACTACAGGACTACTAACCACAAGGTTGGTGGTTCAAAAACATGAGTGGCTTTGCAAGAGAAAGATGATTTGCTCTCATAAAGATTCATAGTTTGGGAAATCACCCTACATAGGGTCACTTTGAGTCAGCACCTACTTGATGAAAGTAGGAGTTTTTTGTTTGTTGATCTGAGAAAGTAGAATGAGGGATATTATTGCTGATGTCAGATGGATCTTTGCTGAAAGCAGATAGTACCAAAAGATGTTTATTGTTATTGTTTAGTGTCATCGTCGAATCAGTTCTGACTCACAATGATCCTGTATATGGATACCAAGGAGCTACTGGTGGGTTTGAACTGCTGACTTTATGGTTTGCAATCCAGTGCTGATCTTACAGTGCCAAATCAGGAATCCAAAATAATTATAGGAACAGAAAGCCTTAACTTTCTCTCACAGAATAACTGGAGGGCATAAATGTCAACCCTGTGGTTTGCAGTCCTGTGCTTATCCTATGGAGCCACCATACTTCCCTAAAACATATAATCCAACCTGAGAAGGGCAAACTTGCTTTTGTTTTCAAAGGAGTGGTTGGTAGGTTCAAAATGCCACCCTTGTGGTTAGTAGTCCTATGCTTATTATATAGTGCCATGCGAGAACTCTCGCATTCAACTCTGGCAAACACATCCAACTGTGTGGATCATAACAAATTATGGATAGCATAGCAATGAATGTAAATTTCAGAACACTTAATTGTGCTCATGTGTAACCTGTACATAAACCAAGAGCCCATTGCACAAATACAAGAATATACTGCATGGTTTAAAATCAGGATTGTATCCCTTCATCATAACTATTCAATCTGTATGCTGAAGAAATAACCTGAGAAACTGGATTAGCTGAAGAATTAATTATCAAATTTGGATGAAAACATATGAACAACTTGCTATATGCAGATGACACAACCTTGTTTGCTGAAAGCAAAAATGACTTGATGCGCTCACTGATGAAGATAAAATAATATAACTTTCAGTGTGGATTATGCCTCAACAGAAAGAAGACAAATATCTTTACATGATGGATCAATAAGCAATATCATAATTGTTGCTGTTGTTACGTGTCATCAAGTCTGTTCTGACTCATAGCAACCCTGTCCAGAGTTTCCAAAGAGTGGCTGGTGATTTTGAAGCACTGATCTTGCAGTTAGGAGTCCAGTGCTTATTCTACAGTGTCACACCAGGATGCCAATGTCATGGTAAATGGAGAAGATAGTGTCAAGGACTTAATTTTACTTCTATCCGAAAACAATACCTATGGAAACAGCCGTGAAAAAATCAAATGACTTATTACATTGGGCAAATCTGCTACAAAATAGCTCTTTGAAATGCTAAAGAGCAAAGGCGTCATTTTGAGGACCTCATATGGATGTCAAAACTGGACAATGAATAAGGAAGATAGGAGAAGATTTTTTTTTTCTTTTTATGGTGTTGGAGAACATCATGGCCTACCAGCAGAATGAAAAATTGTCTTGAACGAAATAAGACTAGAGTGCTCTTTAGAAGAGAAACAGATGAGAGTTCATCTCACGTGCTTTGTACAAGTTATCAAGAGGAACCTGCCTCTGGAAAAGGACATTATGCTTAGTAGTGTAGAAACACAGCATAAAAGAGGATGAGCCCAAACAAGATGGATCAACACAATAGATACAACAATGCGCTCAAATGTAGCAAAGATTGTGAGAATAGTGTATGACCAAACAGTGTTTGTTCTGTGGTACATAGGGTTGCTCTGAGATGGAAGCAATGCTATGACACCTAACAACAATAACAAGAAGTGTATCTTTACACTCTGAATTGTATTGTAGCTAAGAATAGAATGAACCAGCATATACTGTTTGGATGAAATGGATAGAAACAATGTGGCTGCCACAGAAACAATTACATGTAGCATGGCAGAGATTTTCTAAAAACTCCACAATCAGAAAGACATTTTAAAATTTGAAGTATAACACTCACACTTTCTCTTCATTGTTTCAATTGTCATTTTGTGTTGGGGGTAGCCATGAATTGAAATCAACCTTATGGTAACTAACAACAGCAATGCATTGTTCTTAGGAGCTTTTCTCTATATAGTAGTATGTTTAGCAGCATCCCACTAAATTCTAGTAACACTTTTCCCCAACCCACCCAGTTATAGCAATCAAAAATATCTCTGGTCCTTGTCAAATGGTTCTGAGAGGAAAAATCACTCCCAATTGATAACCACTGAGTTGGAATAATAGAAGAAGAAATTCCATGGAACCAGATCAGTTTTACAATATTAGTAAGAACATTGATCAGGGTCTCAGAGATACCAAGAAAAGTGTCAAAAGTCCTCCTAAGTAGACATCTTGAGGCCAAATGGTTGAAGGTAATTCCATTTAAAATCTGAAGGCTATCAAACATAAAGAATTGGGTATGAAGATTAAATTATAAGCAAATATGACAGATTTGATATGGATTTTCTCTTCTGATAACCTCTTTTCCACAAAAAAAAAAGAGAGAGAGAGAGATAATGTAATATTCAAAACCCTGTATACATTCTCCTCTCAAGCAGAAAATGTGTTGAAATTTAGCTAAAATGAAGATTATATCTCCATGTCAGCAAAAACATGTGAAATCTAGATGATGATTCATTCTCTTCCTGGCTATGATTTTTTCTGTTTGTATCCACATCTGTACATATTCTGCATCATTTTGAAAATGAAAATGGAGATCTGTTAACATTTTTCTTTTTTTAAAAATTTGTAGCCTATAACACTGTAGTCCTGGTCCGGTGCTGTAAGATAAGCACTGGACCACAAAGCCAGAGGTTGAAACTCACTAGCCATTCCTCAGAAATCCTACACAGGGTCTCTATGAGTCAGAACTGAGTCAACAGCATTTAACAACAACAACAACATGACAACTAGGTTTTTCCTTCAGGGTTTCTATCATGATATGGAAAGGGGATTTGGATAAACTTTGATTAATATATTTAATGTGTATCATATTTAATTTTTATATGGAAAACCAAAAGACACATTCCTAAATGTTGGTTAGTAAATATCCCATATTGGAAAATCTCTACTATAAACATTTTGCAATTTTATTCCACAAGCTATTCTATACCTTATGTGCTTTATTACTCTCTTGAGGAGTTCAGTACTAGATGTGAATTCACTTCAAAAGCCTAATCAGTAAGGAAAATCAAACTGACAAACAAAGGCACTGAAGCATTACACAATCAGAAGGGTCCAGAATCTCCTTTCTTTTGGTGTGATTCGTAAACAACTTCAGATTTTCTCATACCCAGCTTCCTCTGAGATTTGTGTCATACTTACACAATAATTGGTACAAAGTTCTGCTTATAGTATTCTTCTATGCATTCAAGATGCCTTTGGTTAATGAAAAAACAAAACAAAGTATGTGTACTGTGATAGATTTTTTGCTATGGCTACTATTGGTGAGAAGAAATGATCTGGGATGATATTAGACCACTTTTTGAATAGATTATATGCCTTGTAAGTAATTTGATACATCAAATATGAGGCGGGAGGGAGAGGCCTTCAAAAAGTTCATAGCAAAATTCCATTATCTTTCGATTCAAATTTTCCTGGAATTTTTGATTCCTGCTCAAATGTGGCTTATATTTTATAATTTACTGTTTAACAGTAAAACTTATTTTGTTATAAAAAGGGAAAGTATTTAATTCATATTTTCCTCTGATCCATTTATCCATTTGGCTACTCAGGAAGAAGGAGAATTGGAAGGTAAATTACCACAGCACTTCTCTATTATGACCTGGAGTGGCATAGCAATTGACCCTCTTGAATGTAAGAGCCACAGTAGTACATTTCATGAATTCTTTCTTCTTTGTATTATTGGTTCAGCAGTTCTCTGCAAAGATCAATGAGGTTCATTAGCTTATCTGAAGAGAATGGAACCAGGACTTTTGAGACAGCTTCTCTCTGTGACTTTTCTAATTAAATCCCTTCCATCAGATGAAGAGCTGCCCTTTTTACTTGACAAACATTTGTTCTAATTTGGCCTTGCTTGATTTTTCAGTGCTTTTACGTCCCTCTCCCTCCCCCTCTCCCCATACCCACTAGCATCTGTTAGTCAGAAGATCTCTCTGGCTGACATTTACTTTGAATGTGCTTGCTTATTAAAATATTTCAATGTTAGACAAGCTTATCAGTTGAAAAATACAATATAGTCCCTGAGCATTGGTGGGGCTCATCTTAAAGGATGATTTTGTTGTATTGGTGCATCTTTCTTTGTTTTAACAAGATAAGATTTAGGGTACTCACTGTCATATTCTATGGAAGTAGAGAGAGAACTATAATTTTGTGTATCTCACCTCCTCCTCAATTTGCTTTTAAGGCTAAGAATTACTTACTGCTTGGCAAATAGGGAATAGACTTAAGGTTAAAAGAGAAATAACAAAAATCACTACAGAAAGATTGGTCATATCTGAAAGTAAAACTCAAAAGTCAAGTACAATATCTGTCTGACCTAAGGATACAACTATGAAGAAATTGATAACTCAAAAACACTTAAATTCCAAGCATTTTTCACACACCTTTAAAACACTAATAAAAGCTTCCTGGTATCTCGTTGATTGGTGACTAATCCTTCTGGAAGATTTCTCTTCTTAGACAAAATGATGATGTGTAAGGTTAAGTGCTCACCTAGGAGCAAAAGAACCATCTGGTCTTTGAGTGTTCAGTGGACTTCGGAGAGGTGTGCTCTGTCAGTGACAAGACTTGCTACATTCAGTTTATTCTCCTATTTTCTTTAACACTATCCAGCACTATTAGCTTGCCAGCCATGTCTTCTGTAAGTAATAGGTTGCAATAGCAGCTGAAATTGACAAGTGCTTAGCCCAGAGCATGGATTGAATGTAATTCATAGGGTTCCCGAGTTAATTTCCAATACCTATTTCATCAAGGCAGCCTGATAGATGGCTGCCAGCATCTTTTGGCTTTATCTGTAAATCCCTATGTCTTTTACTGCCATCATTTCATTTTTTATACATTCTAACCCTAGCATTTGCTCCTCCCCATTTCCATAACTTCAAATGGAGCTTCTCTCTAGGCATATCCGTCATTTAGGTTAGAGGCCCTTGCAGCTAAATGCAAGACCTTCAAATGTTATTGAAGTGCATTTTTCCATGTGGCCCTGTTTAAAGTGATGTTTCTTTAGGGACTGCAGGGTGAAATATGAAGTTATCTGGGAGAGTAAATCTGAGATGCTGGACAGATGGTGAAGCGTCAGTGCATCCACAGAAATGCATTTCATTTTTATACAGGGGACGCTCTCAATCAATTTTGGCTTGAAAAAACAGTTGCTTGTATTGCATCAATGGCTTCTCTTTTTAATTGTCTTTAACAGATCAATAGTGAAGCTTACAATTCTCTAATAGATTTAAAAATAAATTCACTACTTAAATAAGGTAAGGATGCATATAAAATTCAGAGCAAATTTTTTTTCTAAAAAATAAGAGTTTATTGTAAATGGAACAAAAGTTGCCACTGAAAGGTCAAATAGAATGACTGCTGGTAAAACAAAGCAACAAAAAACCCTCATTTACACTGTAGGACATGAAGTTTCATTTTTCACCTCAAATGTGTTTTCGGTAACTACATGTATCCACTGAAGTTCTTACTTAAACTTTGCAAAATGACTTTTTACATTGAAGGTTCAAAGCTTCCATTTATATTTTTAGCAGCCTTCGAAATCACTCCCTTAATCCTTCTCTATGTTTCCTTGAATTCTGTTCTGCCTGCCACTATCATGTAATCGTTCTAGTCGTTGTTTGTTGTTGTTAAGTGCCGTCGAGTCGGTTCCGACCCATAGCGACCCTGTACAGGGTTTCCGAGGGTGTAAATCTTTACGGGAGTAGAAAGCCTCATTTTTCTCCCGCGGAGCAGCTGGTAGTTTCGAACCGCTGGCCTTAAGGTTCACAGCCTGATTCGTAACCACTACGCTACCAGAGCTCCAATCATTCTAGCAGCACCTAGCATTTCAAAAAGAGCAGTTGGCATACTAGACTCTAAAATTTTACTCATTCACATTAATTGTGGTTAAGCCCCTCTGGATCATTGAAAAGTTTGAATTATAGGATAATTTTTATAGAAACCAGTTTTGTTGTTTCAAGTACATATATTAATTGGCAAAACATTCAATAAAGTGTTGCCAAGTAGACTTCCTGCTGGCATATATAAGTGAAAAGCTGATACTCATTTAAAATTAGCATATTATTATGTGTGTATAAAAATGGCCCATATAAAGTTCTTGAAAACAGTTTGTTTTCATAGTAGGTCAGATATTATCCTGAATTTATTTTATAAAAATCAAACAAGCAAAACAAGGCAGCTTTCAGTCATTATGCATCTCCAATAGAACTCTTCTGTGCTGTTGAGAACATCTGTCTTCTACTTAAACTTATGGTTATAAACCATGTCCTTAGAATCACAGCCTTTTCCTACTCTTTTCTTTCTCAGGGTACCTCTAATTCTGTCACATAGTTCACAATAGAGTGGAATTACATGGAATTAAGAACAAATTCATTCTATAATAAATATTGTGTACATGTAAGATAGTATGTAAATAATTTACTTCAACACATGTTTAAAACATCTTATCAGTTCCTTCAGGTGTCATTCCTGTCATGCCTAATTCCATTTTCTAATTCCATCCTATTGTAGCTGTTAGTTGCTAGTGAGGTGTTTCTGACACATGTTGAGTGTGTCATTTTGTCTAGCAGTGGAGCAATTAATTGTTGGCATCACCCAGGATCTGCTAATATCTTCCTATATCCATGCATGTTTAGGATAATAATTTCTGTTGAATATCCTTTCTCATGACCTGGCTTCAATAAAAAATAATTTCTTTTAAGTAATTTAGAATCTTTAAAGATGTGGATATTTCTAATTATTCAATTCTTATTCACTAATTGGGATAAAGATGAGACTTTCTGGTCCCAAAAAGCTATACAGCCTCAGAAATCCTAGACAGCGTCACTGTGAGGCAGAATTGACTTCATGGTGCTTAACAATAACAAGTTGATTTAATGAATAATATTTTGTTGAATCACTTTTGAATCTGGCATTAACCTAAGCACTCAGAATACAAGTATTAATACATTTTATTTCTGCATAATTTTCTCTTTGGAAACTTGAACCCTTCAATTGATTAGACTTTGGAACAGAGCTAGATCTAAACAGTCTGCTCAGAGGTCCTTGCCTTAAATTGCATTTGCATTGCTTTATGTAGCTCATCAAAAGTTGTTCCCATTATTGCTACTAACCTCAGCAAATAGACCAGTTTGATTCTATTAATTGTTGGCAGTTGTCTCCTTATTGAGCCTTCTTTTTATTCATCTTGAATTCTTTGTCATTTTATTTCTTTGATATTTATACTTCAAGATATTACCATTGTAATTTGCATCTCACTCTATACCATACCCTCTTCCATTCAATTCTGTATTTCTCTTTTATGCTGGCAATATTTCACTTCGTGTCTGCCTCCTGCAGTAATTAGTCCCTCTGATTTAGCTTTGAGTTGCTAACTCTATATTCATGGTTTTGAGATGCAATATCTTCTTCCCAAAAAAGACGTTTAATTCGAATACACACAGGTTAAAAACAGATATCAGTCTGGAATATGTCTCCTTTATAGCTAAGGAAAGGCTTTTAAGTTAGGTTGTGGTTGACAGAAACGCCATCCAAAATAGGCCTAACCAAAGAAAAGGGATGAATTTGTTTATTTACATGAACAAAATTACTTCAGATTATAGTGTAACACCAGAAATAGGCAGAGTCATCAGTCAAATTTTGTCATCAGGACTCAATTTTCTATACTGTTTGGGTTGTCTTTCCTCTCTATATTGGTTCATTCTTTCGCTATATCAGGGATGAGATAGGTATTGCAGTTCTTATTTTAGTCCCTCTTGGTTCAAGTGTAGAAAAAGAGAACAAACACCCCTTCAAAATACTCCAACAAAAGTATCGGGATTCAAGATGAGTAAGTCTAATGTGGCCATTTTGGAGACCCGGTGTGGCATTGCAGGATTATGAGTTAGACCACAAAATCAGTTTGAGTAAGGTCGGCTGTTCAAACTCACCAGCTGCCCCATTGAAACTCTAGACAAGGTCACTATGGATTGGAACTGACTCGACGGCACTTAACAACAGCTACAAATAACCATGTGGCCATTTTAGAACCAATCTCAGAGAAAAGGAACTTTCAGAGTAACCTAAGTCTGGGCTGGCTTTGATCCAAACTCATGATCTGAATAGTACAGAGAAATATTGCCAAACAGAGACTATAAACTCTTAATAGAAATAGAGTTTATGAATGTAGGCTACTGGACCCAAATAGAAAACACACATGAGAAGAAAACAGTCCTTGAATTCAAAGTTATTATTCCACGTCTTAGTTATCAAACATAATAACTGTCTAACATTGGACAAATCACTTAGCCTTTCTGAACCTTAAGAAAAAATTCAATCCTTGGATTTCAATATTGAAGGATTCTTTGGGCAAAATATTGAATGATGTGGAAAACATTAGAAGATGGAAGGAATATACAGAGTCACTGTACCAAAAAATACATGTTCAATGTTCAACCACTTCAAAAGTTATAGTATATGATCAAAGAGCTAACAATACTGAAGAAAGAAGTCCAAGGTGCATTGAAGACATCTGCAAAGAAAAACAATTCTGGGAATCGATTGAATAACATTGAAATCTTTTTACTCATGCAGTACTGGAGGCACTCACTCATGTGTGCCATGAAATTTGGAAGATAGTTACTTGGTCATCTGATTAGAAGATATCGTATTTGTTCCCATTCCAAAGAGAGATGACCCAATGGAATGTAGAAATCATCGGACAATATCTTACATCACAAGCAAGTAAAATTTTACTAACAGTTTTTCAAAAATGGCTGCAACCATACATTGGCAGAGAAGTGCTGGAGGTTCAAGCCAGATTCAGATGAGGAGATGGAACAAGGGATGCCATTACTGATGTCAGATGGATTGTGACTGACAGCAGATAATTTCAGAAAGATGTTTACCTGTGCTTTATCTTGACTTCACTAAGGCTTTTGATTGTGTGGATTTTGAGAAGCTATGGTCAACATTTCAGGGAATGAGTATTCCAGAACACTTAATTGTGCTCATGCGAAACCAGGTGTTTGAACAAAGCAAGGAACACTGAATGGGTTAAAATTAAGAAAGGTGAGCACCGGGGTTATATTCTTTCCTAATATTATTCAATCTGTATGCTGAACAAATAATTCAAGAAGGTGGATTATATGAAGAAAGGTGTGGTATCTGGATTGCAGGAACTCGATTAACAACCTGTGATATGCAGATGATACATCATTGATTGTTGAAAGTGAAGAGGACTTAAAACACATACTTGTGAAGATCAAAGACCACAGCCTTTCTTTTCATTGTATGCTCACCACTGAACCAATATACAACTTCAAGATAAATGGAGAAAAGATTTAAGTTGTCAAATACTTCATTTTTTGGAGATCAATCATCAGCACTCATGGAAGCAGCAGTCAAGAAATTGAACAATGTGTTGCTTTATGCAAATCTGCTACACAAGTCCTCTTTAAAGTGTTCAAGAGTAAAGATGTCAATTTGAGGACTAAGGTGCACCTGAACCAAGCCATAGTATTTTCAGTAACATCATATGCATGTGAAAGTTGAACAATGAATAAGAAAGACTAGAAGAATTGATGCATTTGAGTTATGGTGTTGGAGGGGAATATTAAAAGTGCCTGTCAAGAGAATAAACAAATCTGTGTTTGAAGAACTACAGCCAGAATACTCCTTAGAAGCCAGGATGGGGAAACTTGGTCTCCCATACTTCAAACCTATTATTAGGAGGGAGCAGTCCCTGGAGGAGGACATCATGTTTGCTAAAGTGGAGGGTCAGGGAAAAACTGGAAGATTCCCAACAAGATGGATTGGCACAGTGGCAGCAGCAATGGGTTAAGTGTAGCAATGATTGTGAGGTTGGAGCAGGACCAGGCAATGTTTCATTCTGTTGTGCATAGGGTTGCTATGATTCAGTACCAACTTTACAGCAATTAATATCAACAAGAGGATAGCAATAAATGATCTTCTACTTTTGCCTTTTTGATGAAGAGCCAATATGGTCACCCTTGGCATATCTGACTACTCTTCCTTGTTTTAGGACTTACACTGTGGCGCTGTAGTATGATACATGGACTGCTAACCATAAGATCAATGGTTCAGTTCCACCAGCTGCACTTTGAAACCCTATACAGGGTTTTATGAGTCAGAACTCCCCAGCATTAACAACAAACACACGACAATAAAATCTCACTCAATAAACCAGATGAGATATAATGCTTCTTATTGGTATTAATATACTTAATTCTGTATAAAGATACGTGATAACTATTTTTAAATCTGTGATTTAGCCTCTATCTAGAAAAAAGCCTTTGTATTTTTTAGGAAGACAAAAGGAAATATAGTTGCAAAGTTGTATATATTATATATATTTAATACACTCTTTTTTCAAAGATGATACAAAGAAAACATTAAAATGGCTAAAATTATTCACATTCCAAATCAAAGTCATCAGATCAAATGAATGCAGTTTTGAAGCACCAGAAGAGAAGGTAGCCATTTCTCATAATCTTTTAAGCAATTTGTTGTTCTGGAGTTTAAGTACTTGTCAAACACACAACTAATTACTTTTCACAGTGTGGATTGCTATTTTTGCTCAATAGGAAGTTGAGACCTTTCTTCCCTATCCCTCAATAGGTTCTGACTTTCCTCCAAGGACAAAATGAAATCACATTTAAAAACTATAATATCAATACTTGGTTTGTAGATATTCCAACACATTAGACTTCTCATTTGGAAAATTGTTATGATAGTAGTTGCTATCAGCTTTAAAACACACATACTAGGAATACTCTGGAGGTTAATTACATTTTTAAAATCAGCAAATTGCTTGGAGTTCCTTGGGGTTGAAAGCCGTATAAATATTGCTGTCATTTTTTCCCTCTGACTTGACCAAATTTCTTTTAAACGCAAAAGGTTTTCATCTTGTTTCCTAAAACATGACCTATGTTAGCAGTCTCGATGCTTTATAGCATTGATGCAGCTGCTTACTGAACCATTTAGAGCACCTTTCGATCTGGGAACTTTGATTACATTTTATGATCACTCTCCTAAGGTCAAGGAATTTGATTTGCATTTCATCAGGGAAGTAGGAGACAATTTGTTTCTGAAGCATTATTGACAGCTCATTTTAAGGCAAATCCTGTCCAATATTTGATTGTATATATTCAGCATTTACAGTTACTTGGATGCATTATATTATTTTCATAACTTAAAGACATAAACTCATGGGCTTTGTGGAACTTACAAGCAAATACAAATTTTTCATTTATTAAGTTGTTTTAGATCCTGGAGATTCATCGCCATTTGAAAGGTTCCAGAAGCAGAAGTACTTGTTTGATAAAACCAAGTAGTCTTGCATTGAACAATCATTTGTAAAGGGCATAGAGTTGATGGAGCCAACATAATTTAGACTGCAGATGCTAAACTAAGTTCCTCCTGGGAATCATAGAATCAGGCCAGAAACTACCATTTCTGAAGCTGTCTAATAAGACACATGTGGGTTAACTAAAAAATTAAGTCTGGAAAATATTTAATTTTAATGTTATTCACTAACTTTATTGGACCTTATAGAGAAATAATTGTTTTCTGAGGACTACCAGAGACATGCAGTCATGTCTTGCTTGACATCCATGATATAGTCTATGAAATAGGACATTATAAGAGTTGAACATTGTGGAATATCATACTGTATTCTGGTCCTGTCTTTCTTTAAACATCTCAAACAAGATTTGGACCTTAGCAGTAATCATCACTAGGCTGAAAGGAATTCACAGTCTTTACCAGATTTGAGATTTTCTTCTTTGATTTTGAGGCTTGTTGTGATTTTCAGTACCACATGTCTAAATTACAAGTAAAAGAGTTCATCTGGATACAGCGTGAAAGCCACGGAGCCACTTGCAAAAAAAGAGGTGTGACGACTTTTTACCTTTCTTTCCTTCTCTCCCCTGTCACACCCTCTTTTCCCAGCTCAGGCATCTTCAGGCAGGTGGGAGTACACCCCCAAAAGTGTCCAGCATTGCACCCACAGGGTACAATTTTCCCATGGTGCAAAGAGGAAATCCCTGAAAGCCCCAGTGGTCCCACAAGCTAATTCTTTGGCTGTTTCTTATGTCTGACTCTGGGACTTAGCGCTAAAGTTGACTCTCTTACTTGGGTGGGAGCCTTTATTCCTGTCTTACCTAACAAGAGGCAGCAGGTCTGGCCATACATCCAAACTGTATTTGCATCTTGTAAAACTCCAACATAAAAGATAAGTGCCAATATCAACTATTACATACAAGGACACAGTCATTTTGAGAATTACACTGTGCATACATAGGGTACCTAACAGACATTCAGTGATAAAAATTGTGAACAATCTTCCATTCATTTCTCAGTATCTATCTATGCACCTCCATGGCAGTGACTAGAGGGGTGCCCTGAGCAAGTGGACAGCCCCACCCAACAACTGGAGGGTTCTACTGTGCATGCACAGCAAAGGCTACTGGACAGTCTGCTACGGTTTTGTTTTTGTGTGCTGGTTTTTATCTCTGCTTTTATATGGTTTCTGTTTTTTTGGTCCTTTTGGTCTCACCTTTTTCCTGGGGGAGGGAGTTTTCTCTTCCTGTGATACTCAAGAAGAGACAACAATTGTGGCCATATAGCCAAGCTACAAATATACCCCATAATATCCCACCATACAGACAGGAGCCAATATCAGCTGCTATGCATTACATGCATAGTAAAAGCCTGCTAAGATAGCTAGCAGTTGAGTAATAAGAGACTTGAAAAGGGAAGCCTATCTCCAGATTACATTTAACAGGAGACACTCAGTAAGCTTAACAATATAGCAACATACATTTAATCATTAAAATCACATCTAACTATTGAAAATGTCCAAGAAAAAAACAACAAAAGATCTCAGCACATGTCCAGAAACAGAAAAGAGTAACTGAGACAAATAAGCTAGAGGCAGACTTAGACTTTCCGTTAGAAGAGCAGGCTTTGGATCTGTCTGAGAAGGAATTCAGAAGAATGATTTGGAGACAAATCCAAATGCTTTATAGAGGGGTTGAGAAAAATAAAGAAGTCAGGAAAGTGCTACAGGAGCAATCAAACAAGATAGATACAGCATTGAAAACAATTCAAAACCTGAAAAAAAAGGTCCAGATGATTAATAATAAAATATCAGAAATGGACAACACACTGAAAGGTGAAAGGAGTAGAACTGAGGAAATGGAAGCCAGAACCAGTGAGCTGGAAGACAAATCTTTCAATACTGTTAAGATAGAAGAGGAAACAGAAAAAAAAAAAGATAAAAAATCTGAAGAGTCTAAGATTCATGTTGGGTATCATGAAGAGGAATAAGTAAAGAATTATTTGCATTCTGGAAGAGGAAGAATCACAGAAGTCCACAGAGGAGATAGTTGAAGACCTGCCGGAAGAAAATTTTGCTCTGGAAGTCAGGTTTAATGTTTGAAGGATGGTTATTTACATAAAAAGGAACCCTCTTTTGAGTTACTGCTTCCATAGGTGTAGGTCAAGTTCATCAAATTGTATGTGAATACTTTTTTTTTTTTTCCTCTTCTTTTTACTTCTGGTTGAGTTTGAGTTCTGATCATCCAGTCA
>NW_006408540.1:4919668-4928837 GCF_000296735.1 Chrysochloris asiatica
GAGAAAAATGAGGCTATCTACTCCCATAAAAATTTAGTCTCTGAAACCCAAATGGGCAGTTCTGTCCTATATGATTGTTGTCCTGTAATGTTGTTCTGAGTCAAAAGTGATTCGATAGTAGTGGATTTGGCTTTATTCATCTAGATTCATTTGACTTAATGGAATATGCCGTCAAGTTGTGGCAAGTGTAAGTAATTTCAGAAAACCAATGTTATAGTGAGTAGTTTATGCAGATTACTCACAAGGTTACCTTCTCTCACTACAGAGTTACTCAGACTTCCTGTCTTGTCAGAATACCACAACCTCCTCTTGTGGCATCTATTACACTTTTGAAAAACAAGATTTCTAGGAGTATTTATGACACGGACCTGTGTATTTAATAAAGATATCTCAGTAAACTTAAAGCATTTCTCAGCCCTGCATTTTTACTGGTTTATTCTGCAGTTAATTGATAATCAATCTCTGTCAAGATAAGCAATTTGATCTGCCTTAATGGAGTAACGAGTTCAATTGGGAAGTGATAAAAACTCATTTCATTTTAATATGACCTACACTGCAGGTGTCACATGGCTTAGCACAGACTCATTGTTTGTTTCTATATGATGAAGAAATATTCAGATTTACCATGAATGTACCAATAGAACACACACACCTCAATGGGAGTGTGTTGGACCAAGTCAGAGAATCTTTTTACTGGATACAGGAGGCCAGCCTTGCCAGTTGTGCAGTGGGGTAGGGCCATGGCTACCCCCCAGGTCTGATTGGGATTTGGGGGAATGTCTGGACACAGGGCAGGGAGAAGGGTGCACAGAGAGCTTAGAGAACAAGAGAGGGTTATGGGTAGCCATTGCCCTGTTGTTGTGGCCATTTTTTGATAGTGTGCAGGTGATGTCATTGGAGCCCAGAGCTGTGAATCTGTGAGCACTTTGGGACAGTCAGCACCTCCAGCATCTGTAGCTGGAGCAAAGTTGCTGCAGCAGGTACAATCCTGTGCTGGGAGGGAAGGGCTGGTGAACGGAGGTGGAGACAGAAGAAGAGACTCTGTAGAGATTGTGACATGTCCTGCAGCCTAGCTGTTCATTTACTCTGGGGGCTTTAAACCATTGTTATTGTTAAGTGCTGTAGAGTCCATTTCAAGTCAAAGCTACCCTGTATAAGGTTTTCAAAGAATAGCTGGTAAATTTAACTCCCTAACTTTCAATTAGCTGTCCAGTGTTTATCTAACAGTGTTGTGCCAGGATTCCTTGAAACAGTTATCGCTGTTGATGTATGTCATTGAGTCCGTTCCAACTCATAGAAACCCTCTAAAAGTTTTCAGATGAGTGGATGGTGGGTTTGAACCACCACCCTTGCAGTTTTCAGCCCAGTGCTTACCTTCAGCACAACAACCATTAGGAGAAAAGAATAAAGAAAAGTAAATTTGCTTTCCCTTAAAAACAAGCAAATAAAACTTATGGGACCACAGCCTAATATAAGTGGGATATTGCCTAAGCAGATATTAAGGGATTCCTGACAGCATGGTTGTCAATTCAAACACATCAGTCACTCTCAGAAAATCTATACAGGATTGCTAAGAGTCAGAACCAACTGACATCACATACAACATAGCTGAAATGAGTTATAGCAACAGATATTAATTAAAAGCATTGGTTATAAAACAACAACATACCTGTAATGAGTATCTCTAGATATGAAATAAAAGCATTGGTTAAACATTGTGCTTGACTGCTGACTGAATGCTTGATAGTTTCAGTTCACCCAGAGACACCTCAGAAGAAATGCT
Organism: Chrysochloris asiatica; assembly: GCF_000296735.1. Classification (NCBI taxonomy): domain Eukaryota; kingdom Metazoa; phylum Chordata; class Mammalia; order Afrosoricida; family Chrysochloridae; genus Chrysochloris; species Chrysochloris asiatica. The sequence goes on from NW_006408540.1 coordinate 4,921,452, forward strand.
TGCTGATCTACAGGTAGTTCTTGATTTACAAAGTATTCAAGTTGTACATACAACCATACAACCATTTAAAAAAAAAAAAAAAAAAAAATATATATATATATATATATATATATCATTAGTAATATGTCCTATATACAATATTGCAGCATACAGGACATGGAGCTCCGGTAGCATAGTGGTTACGAATCCGGCTGAGAACCGCAAGGTCAGCAGTTCGAAATTACCAGCTGTTCCACAGGAGAAAGATGAAGTGTTCTGCTTCCGTAAAGATTTACAGCCTTGGAAACCCTGTACAGGGTCACTATGAGTTGGAACTGACTCCATGGCACATAACAACAACAACAACATCATTAGTAATATGTCATATATACAATATTGCAGCACCTAATTTAATGATATAATTCTCAGATGTTCACTCACAGATGTCTAACAGATGTTTAATTTTATGATTTACTGTGCAAAATACTGCCATATAGCAGGCTGTAACATAGTTTACATTGAAGTTGGTATCATTATTGGAAGTCATAAAGGATAGAGTTGGGCAGTGTTCAACTTTAGCAACATTCAACAATTGAAATGCACACACACCTTAAAGCCTTCATGTCCCTATCTTCATTATTAAGACATTTCATTGTAAACCAAGCTTATTGTTGTGGCTAAGTGCCATTGAGTAGGTTCAGACTCAAAGTGGCCATATGCACAACAGAACCATATGCACAATACTGCTTTATTCCACAGCATCCTCAAAAGAGTTGAACACATTTCTGCTTACACTGTGCCAATCAATCTTGCTGGAGATTTTCCTCTTTTATGCTAACTCTGCACTTTATCAAGCATGATGTTCTTCTCTAGGGACTGGTCCCTCCTGGTAACATGTCTGAAGTATGAGAGAAGTCTCAGTCTTGCTTTGAAGGAATGTTCCAGCTGAACTTCCAACCAAGATTTGCTGCTTCTTCTAACAGTCCATGGTACTTTTAATATTATTCTCCAACACCATAACTCAAAGTGCATCAACTCTTCCATGTTCTTCAATTATTCATTGTTCAACTTTCACATGCATATTAGGCAATTGAAAATATCATAGCATGGGTTAGAGGCATCTTTGTCCTCAAACTGATATTTTTGTTCTTGAACATTTTGAAAAGGTCTTTTGCAGCAGTCAAGAATTCAAATGACATATTTCATTGGGAAAATCTGCTGTATAAGACCTCTTTAAAATGTTTAAGAGCAGAGATGGTAGTTTGAGAACTAAGGTGCTACTGACACAAGCCATGATACTTTCAATAGCCTCATATGCATGTGAAAGATGGACAATGAAAAAGAAAGACCATAGAAGAACTGATGCATTTGAGTTGTGGTGTTGGAGGAAAGTGTTAAAAGTACCATGGATTGATTGCCAAATGAACAAACTAATCAGTGTTGGAAGAAGTACAGCCAGAATGCTCCTTAGAAGATAAGATGGCCAGACTGGGTTTCTCATGTTGTTGTTGTTAAGTGCCATCGAGTTGGTTCTGACCCATAGCGACCCTGTAAGGGTTTCCGAGGGTGTAAATCTTTACGGGAGTAGAAAGCCTCATCTTTCTCCCGTGGAGTGGCTGGTAGTTTCGAACTGCTGACCTTAAGGTTCGCAGCCCAATTCGTAACCACTACGCTACCAGAGCTCCTTGTTTAGACATATTATCATGAGGAACCTGTCCGTCGAGAAGGACATTGTGCTTGGTAAAGTGGAGGGTCCGTGAAAAAGAGAAAGACCCCCAATGAGATAGATGATTGGCACAGGACAAGGTAGTGTTTCATTGTGTTGTAATAAAGTCACTATGAGATGATACAGCCCTGATGACATCTAACAACAATAGCAAACACCCACAACAAAGGTCATGTCAAGTAGCCCTGGTGGCACAATGGTTAAATACTCATCTACTAACGTAAGAATCTACCAACCATTCCAGGAGAGGAAAGACCTGGCAATCTTTCCCCATACTGATTACAGCCTAGAGGACCTTATGAGCAATTGTATTCTGTTACATAAGATACACACTGGACTGCTAACTGCAAGGTCAGTAGTTCAAAGCTACCAGTTGCTCCTCAGAACCATCTAGACAGAACTTATTTCTAGAAATTTCTAGAAATTGTAATTCACTGGTTAGTACACAGCAGTAACAATAAAGATGATGTAGCCCTAACAAAACTCACTAATCTACTGTTATCGTGTATAGTCTAATGACACTTTCATGTGTATAGTATGTGTGTGTTCTTCATAGACAGGAATTACTATTTATGTTGTCATTTACCATCTCATAATTGCATTTTCCTCTCATATTGTATACCCTTGGCAATTATTGTGCTGTTGAGGCCATGCTCAGGAATGCAATCTATATTTCATTGTCTAAATTGCTTTTGAAAATATTGTTGTTGTTAAATATGATTGATTCAGTTCCAACTTATAGTGGCCCTGTATAAGGTTTCTGAGGATCAGCAGGTGGGTTTGAACTGCAGACTTTATGGTTTGCAGTCCAGTACTGATCCTACAGCACCACACCAGAAGTTTTAAAGCTAGTTTAATTTAAAAGACTTTTAGAAAAATATGGGGAATGAGGCAGAGCTTGTAATTCCCCTATATTCTGTGTGTGTGTGCAAGTTTTATGTTAATATTATTTGAGGTTAATAACAAGTAACAATTCAAAGTGTTTGCTTATGTATTATCAGCATATTTAGGAACAGATCAAGCAGTCAAATTCAATTACCTCTGTCAGAAGAGACAATATACAAGACAGAAATTTTTGAGTGTGGGGATTAGCTATATTGAAACAATGCTTAGGGTCATATAACTTTGTATACTCTCAGCTTTGTATGTTGGCTCAGCAAATCATTGGTATAAGCTGTTAACATTTCAGTTTTTCCAACAGTCCATGAATTTCCATGTATGCCTTCTTTACATATAAATTACCAATAAATTGTTTCATTCTGATGTAATTTACTTTGTATATAAGGAGGTAATCTTATGTGCTCACCAGCGGCTCCTCGGAATTCTTATACAGGGTTGCTATGGGTTGGAAAAAACTCGAAGGGCACTTAACAAAAACAATCGTATGTGCATAACATCATAACATTCACGTAATGAGGTGTTATCTAAATATATACTGAGTACGTTTTAAAAAATGATTTGATTTTCCTCAGATTATTTCATGTGAAGATAAAACAGGTTTTCCTTCCTCAAACTGACAATGGGAAAAGAAATACTTTAATTTCTGGACTTCTCAAAAAGGAGCTCTGGTAGCATAGTGGGTTATGTGTTGGCTGTGAACTATAAGGTCTGCAGTTTGACTCTACCAGCTGCTCCAAAGAAGAAAGATGAGACTTTCTGCTCCTATCAAGATGTATAGCATAGGAAAGCCTGAACAGGGTTGCTGTGAGTTGGAGCTGACTGGATGGCAGTGAGTATGTCTATATGGAAACACTGAAATACTTTTGTTAAAAATATATGACAGTACGTACTATGTAGACATTAACATTTGCTTCTTCCATTTTTGATATTTTTCTTTTTATTATCATTATTTAGCATCAGCATTGATTGTATTAGCCTCCTGTGTTTGTACCTTCACCAATGTAAGGCTATCTCTTTGCTATATTATTTACATTTTTATGTAAACCAGTACTCGTTTGTAATATTTTTATTTTCTTTATATTTGTTCTCATTATCAAAATAACTGGCCAAACTCTGACTGCAAGAATTGTGTATAGTATTTTCCTATCTTCTTAGAATAATGACATAAAGAAGTCACTGTATATCTTCTAGTTAAGAGTTTGTCTAGGCTTCTCCTTGTGATTCTTCTTGTGCATATTGTTCCTTTACATTTCTTGCCAGCATTTTTTACCCTAACTCCTAAATTGCATGATTATTTTTTTCATAAAGCATTCTGTGCCTTGAATACAGGTTGATAATTGTCCCTGACTCTCCCTTATTTTGCATATTCTATATGTGTGATGGTTAATGTTATGTGCCAACTTGGCTAAGCTATGATTCTCATTGATTTGGTAAACATTATATAATCATCTTCCAGTTTGTGATCTTATTTGAGCAGAAAGTAGTTTTTACTTGAGAGCATGGTTTGTTTCCAGGAATTTGAACCAGTTCTTCATGGTTCAGTCATGGCCAACAACAAACCTGAATTTATAAAATACGAGTGAATTGTAACAGAAACAATTACAGGTCAACATCTTGCTAGAAGTTTTTCTCTCCCTCTTAGCATATAAGAATAGTCTGTGTGTTGCTTAGCAACACTCTTGACAGGCAGAGTTGGAAGCAGCATTGCTCTGCTCAAAGATGTTAGCTGACCTTGCCTCTTTGAATTTGTGTCACTCTCCACAGTTCTGGCATTAATTCAGCCCACACTCTATTTAAGGGCTTTGACCAGTAATTTCCCCCCATTTCTATTATTGTTCCACTTTAACTATGTTTGTAAAATTCAGTTCTATTTCATTTTGGTTTCAGTCACCATGACTGAAGCAGTTCACATTGGTTTAATGTCCTATCTGTCACCCGTATATAAATAATACTATGGAAAAGCTTGTTGTCTTTCTGAACTCTGCATTCTTCTGGTCACCTTCTAGTACTTGAGATGGAAACCTGCAGAAATCTGTGGCATGCTGCCTGACCTATGGATTTTTGGTTTGTCAGTTTTGGCTACCAATTGTGTGAGTCATTTCCTTGAAGTAAATTCTCTCTACAAATACTTATACATACTTCAATGATTTTACCTGTCTAGGAAGCAAACTAAGAAATAACTTTCTCATTTAAATAATTACTGTTAGAACTTGAGCTTTTGAGATTAGCATAATCTCTCACTGTTCTCACATGCTACATCAGCAAGTTGCTCATATGATATTAAATATATCAGCACCTCCTTCATTTCCTATAGTTCTCTTTCTTATGATGTTGTTGTTGTTATGTGCCATCGAGTTGGTACCGACTCACAGCGATCCTATGCACAATAGAACAAAACACTGACCAGTCCTGTGCTAACTTCACAACCATGGCCACATTTGAGCCTATTAATGCTGCTACTTTGCCAATCCATCTCTCTGGGAAAAAGTCTTCTTCTTTTTCTCTGACCCTCCACCTTACCAAACATGATATCCTTCTCCAGCAACTGGCCCCTCCTGACAATATGTCTGAAGTATGAGAGATGAAGTTTGGTGATCCTGATCTCCAGGGAACACTCTGGATGTACTTCTTCCAACACATTCTATTTGTGCTTTTTGCATCCCATGGTACTTTCAATATTCTCCAACACCTAAGTAAAATGCATCAATTTTTCTAGAATCTTCCTTATTCACTGTCCAGCTTTCACATGCATATGAGATTATTGAAAAAACCATGGCCTGGGTCAGGCACACCTTAGTCCTCAAGCTGACCTCGTTGTTCTTCAACATTTTAAAAAGGTCTTGTGCAGCAGATTTGCCTAATGCAATACATCATTTGATTTCTTGACTGCTGCTTCCATAAGTGTTGAGGGTTGATCAAAACAAACACGTGCATACAAAAATGTGTCTTTCCAAAGTAAAATAAGTATGCATACTTTACAGACAATTGTGATAGATGCTTTTAAGAAAGAAACATAAAATTTAATGAAAGAGTATCATTCTCGTCTCACTAATATTTAACCTTTACTTTTTCTTTTTTAGAAAACTTTTTATTGTGAATTGTGTGAGGGTTTACAGAACAGGTCATTAGTTTTAAATCATATCACTTCACTGCATTTCAATGATTACAATCCCCTCAATAACACCAGTTATCCAACTTTCTCCCTATGATTCTAGATTTCATCCAACCTTCTTTGCCAATCCTTCTGAATTTTGTCCTTAAGTAAATGTTGCCTTTTTGATTTTGAATGGTTGACTATTTTATGATGTGCATACCTCACTACTGTTGCTGTCCCCCTGTCTCCTCCCCCGACCCCATATACTTATCTACTGCTTGGATGGAAATTTAGCCATGAGGGTGAATTCTGTTCCAGAACTGAAGGATGACCAAGGACCACAGTTTTGAGTTCCTTCAGTCTCTTTCTAAGCAGTAAACCTGGTCTTTTTTACATATAATTTTGAGTGTTTTTCCACCTGAGTACCAAATTGTTTTTTTGGTATCAGAGTCATTGAAACTAATTTTCACATGTCCCTTTAGTCTATTGAACTAAAATGTTCTAGGTGTCTTCAATTTTCATCATTATTCTTTCCTCCATGCATGGAGAGACCAATAGTTGCTCCTTAGATGGCCACACATGTGCTTTTAAAATCCTAGCTGCTACTCACAAAAGTAGGATGTAAAATATTGTCTTTGTGAATGATGCTCAAACACTATATCTAATCACTTATCTGGTTTGATTTTGAAGGCAGATTAAAGCAGTCTTTGACTAACATAGTAGGCATAACCACTGAATTTTCCAGAAGAAAATCAACTTGGTATGCGTCATTGCACTGTTAAAATCCAGCGTATGTAGGAAGGTAAGTAAAAAAGCATTGCTATTTAAGTTCCAGTTTACACTTGCATACGTTTATTCCAAAATAAATGTGTTTAAATGTGTCTTTATAATCAATATAAGGTTACAAAAAAGTTCTCTCAGAAATACACTTGACTTAGTCTGGTTAGGGTGTCTTCAAAAAGAAATGTTCAATGAAAACAGTGGTTTCCTAGGGAATCTACTTAGCCAGTTTACTTCAAGGCACAGAGGTCAGCTCAGGAAGTTGTGGTAAATGTTTTCAGAGATCCCAAGGGATAATCTTGATAGATTTTCTCTAAGGACAAGAGATGATCATGGAGTTTTTATAAAGAAGTTTTAAGAGAACTGAAAACTGCATTAGTGAGAAAAAGGCCAGGAAAGTTACACAGGGAATTTTTTTATTTCCATCTCTGTAATATACCTGCTCATTTTTGGGGGTAGTAAGGACTGTCTTCTGAAAATTTCATGGGTAAACCTTATCCTATCCACTCTACAACCTTGATCTTACCCCTTTACACTTCTTTTTGCTCCCCACATTCAAAGAAAATTGAAAAGGCGCATGATTTGAATTGAAATGCCTAAACTGATATTTTGATGTGGTATAAACAAAAAAGTTCAGAATTTTTATGGTAGAGGTAGGTAGGTAGAGAAATAGAAATACTGCCTTTAAAAGTGCATAGACCTATCCCTCAGACCAAACCCCCTTCCAAGACTAAGACTCAATGGGAATACATGCTCTGATTGGTGACCACATTTGTCACTGATAAGGGAGAATGAGGGAAAAACAGCAATGAAGCTGCAAGCTAAGTCCTACTCCTGTGAAACCGGGTGGAGACCTGGTTAGCCAGTAGTGTGGCAAGACCTGGGAACTCTTGGGCCCAGAGTCAGT
>NW_006408540.1:4929647-4935153 GCF_000296735.1 Chrysochloris asiatica
TTGGTTGGTTGATGATGCATGGAGGGGATTGTAACCATGGCAATGAAAGGATATAGGATAGGATGAATATAAAACTAATGTTCTGCCATGTAAACTATCACATAATTCACAATAAAACATTTTTTTAAGTGCATAGACCTAGAGAGAGGATATTTAGAAAAACAAAAGATTCACATTTTAATATTTTTGCTTAATAAAGGTTTCTATGATTTTGTAGCAATACTTTTTGACTTGCCACTATTTTATATCCTTTGACTTTGTATTCCCTTCTGATATGGCACAATTTTCTTTTCTTTTAACCACAGCTCTCTATTTGGGTCTAGAGAACGAATGGTTATTCTAGTCCCATTTGTGATACAATAGCTGCCACAACTTTAGTAACAAATATGTGATATGTATGTTAGATGCACATTGTTGTTGTTGTTAAGCACCATTGACCATTGTTCTGACTCATAGCAACCCTGTATAGAGTTTCTAAGGAACAGCTGGTGAGTTTGAACCACTAAACTTACTATTCAAATGACCTGTGGTCCTGTGCTTATCCTATAGTGCCTATTTGTTGTTATTTATTGCCATCAAGTTGGTTCCAACTCATATAGAGCCTGTATAGGGTTTCTGAGGAGTGACTGGTGAGTTTGAACCACTGACCTCACACTTCAAACCAACCTTGATGTTGAGTGCTTATCCTATGCACCACACCAAAATTCCATAGCACCACTAATGTTAATGATTTAATGACAGACCTAATCCTTCCATTCCAGTTGACTTCCAATGATTCTGACTCATAGGGAACCCATGTGTGTTAGGATAGAATTATGCTCCATAGAGTCTACAATAGCTAATCTTTCAGAAGTAGAACTCCAAAGCTATCTTCCAAGGTGACTCTAGGTGGAATATGTTGTTGTTGTTAGGTACCGTGGAGTTGGTTCTGACTTATAGTGACACTATACAGGGTTTCCAAGGCTGCAAATCTGCTGCACAAGAACTTTTAAAAGTGTTGAAGAGCAAAGATATCAACTTGAGGACTAAGGTGCTCCTGACCCAAGCCATAGTATTTTTAATAACCTTATATGCATGCAAAAGCTGGACAGTGAATAAGGAAGACTGTAGAATAATTGATGCTTTTGAGTTATTGTGTTAAAGGAGAATATTGAAAGTGCCATGGGCTGGCAAATGAACCAATAGATCCATTTTGGAAGAAGTGCAGCCAGAGTGCTCCTTGGAGGCAATATGGCCAAACAGGAGCTGAAAGCCTTATCTTTCTTCCACGGAACAGCTGGTAGTTTCCAACTGCCAACCTTGAGGTTAGCAGCTGGATTCATAACCAGTATGCTACCAGAGTTTCTTAGGTGGAATATAACATCCCATATTTTGACTAGCAACTAAGAATATTAACCATTTGCTCCACTTAGGGACTCCAAGATAATCTTAGAAACAACTAAATTTTTTATCTGAATTTTATTCCTAGATTAATTTTCTCATTGAAAGCTATAATTATCTAATTGAATTATTATTTAAATAGTTATGTAATATAGATATTACTAACACAAATTTTTGGAAGAAAAATAATACGGAATAAAAATGTAAAGCAGGAGGAAATGAAATTAATCCACCAAGTTGAGTGTTTGTAAATAATATAAATAGGATTAAAATCTGGGTCCTCTTGATTGCAAATGCCAATAGCTTTAGTAATATATTTTTATTTCAGCTGAAATGTTCATTTGTTGATGTCAAGAACCTTGGAAGACAACTACTTGGTCAACATGCTAAAAGAGATCCACATTTGTGCACATTCCAAAGAAAAGTCATGTGACATAATGCAGAAATTGTAAAACAATGCCGAAATCACACACAAGTACAATTTTGCTGAGCATAATTAAAAAGTGGTTGTAGCAGTATGTTGAGAGGAGAATGCCAGAAATTCAAGTCAGATATTCAATTGCCTCATATGCGTATGAAAGTTGGACAATGAATAAGGAAAATCTGTGAAGAACTGATGTCTTTGAATGACAGTGTTGTTAAAGAATGGATATGCCATGGACAGAAGAATGAACAAATATGTCTTGGAAGAAGTACAGCCAGATGGCTACTTAGAAGTGAGGATGGCAAGACATCATTTCATGTATTCTGGACATGCTATTCAGGACATCATGGAAAGTAAAGTAGAGGATCAGTTAAAGAGAAGAAGATATTTAATGACATGGATTGGCTCAATGACTGCAACAATCAATGCGTTTAAATATAGTAACGAGGATGGCACAGGACAAGGCAGTGTTTCATTCTATTGTACATAATTCAGAACCAACTTGACAGCACCTAATAAAATCAAAAACACTTTATCACAAGTGCTGCCTACATTTAACATTATTGTACGTTATGAACATTGGAGATTTGTTATTCATAGACCTTAATGTCATTTCCTTCATATAGAATTCTGTAAGAGATGTGAAAAAATAAATAACTAGGTAAGCTTCTTTTTTATTATTCTAGAAAAAATTAGATGTAAATGAAGTTATTATAGTTACTAATGCATTGCCATTGTATCATTTTGCCCCTTACGTATTGAGTGTGCCTTACTCCATATTGAAAATTCTGCTTTAGAGTATCAATATGAATGCTGTACTGTCTGTGATCTGTACAATAAAATTTAGTCCTCAGTAATTCAGTTAATTGATGGATCAATAGACTATCAGAAAGCTACACACGTAAACAACTAAATTCAGCTCTGAATGAGTCCCTCTGCTACCTGGGCATAGAAAACAAACACTCATCCTGCTTTATAGGTTTGAATGGCTATTATATGGAGATGAGAGTTGATTCTGTGAAATAATGAGTCATTTCTTAAGCATTTCACTCTCTAATTATGACCATTTGCTTAAAATGCTTCTGGGCCAATCAAAATGCATATGCCACCTGGAACTACCCTTTTTCTTTATCTCTGACTTCAGACTAGTCAGCATCCTTATTTTATGTGTGTTTAGTCTTATCCACACTCAAGTAAAAATATCTAGTTCAGATGGAATGCAAATTTCAACTGTGTTACATCCATGAGGCAGAGATCTTTCAATTTTCATCCAATGTTAATGTTGATAAAAGATAATATAAAGTAATATAAAGGGTCTTTCTCTAGGCATTTCTGTGGGTAATACTTCTTTTGAAAAATGATTGCATGCTGCACTTCTGAGAAGCAAGATAAAGTTTCTCCCAGAGACAGGCTAGCAAGTTAATGAGGACTAAGATGGTACCTGAAGAAGAAGATGGACAATCTGACATCTGATGCTTCACCTTGCTGTAATCTCACATTTGCACTTGTCCATGGGGAAATTAGAAGGGCATAGCTATAAACCATTACTTGCTGACAAAGCAGAATGTTTTGTGAAGGCATTCCAGGCTATTGACAAATACATAGGAAAGTATTTATCAAAGTAAATAGTAGTACATTTTCCATTCTAGAGTCAGTCTGACTGTTTTTCTGCGTCTGAAGATGCACATCCAGATGAAAATTAAGAGAGCTGGTGCAAAGGAATTTAGATAGAGGTAACAGTAGATGATTATCAAATGCATACTAGGGTGCATGTATATATACATATAAACAAGCATATAAACACCTGTTGTTGCTGTTAGGTGCCATTGAGTCAGTTCAGATTTATAAAGGCTCTATGTACAACAGAACAAAACATTGCTTTGTCCTGCACCATCCTCATAATTGATATATTGTAGCCCATTTTTTTCTGCCAATGTGTTACTCTAATATACACATATACGCACATACATATACACACATAAAACCACACTATTGTTGTTAAGTACCATTAAGTGAATTTTTGACTCGTAGAGGCTTATAGTACAACAGCCCCAGTTCCTAAAATATAATGCTTACATGGGAAACCTGATGGCATGGTTGGTTATTCGTTGAGCTGCTAATACAAGGTCAGCAGGTCAAACCCATCAGCCACTCTGTGGAAGGAAGATGAAGCTTTCTCATACCCTAAATATTTACTGGTGTGGTGCTATAAGGCAAGCACTGGACTGTGAACCACTAGGATGGCAGTTCAAACCTACCAACTGCTCCTCAGAAACCCTATACAGGGTGGTCATGAGTCGGAAATGTCTCAATGGCATTTAACAACAACAACAACAAATGTTCACAACCTCAAAAACACTATAGAGGGTTGCTATGTGTCAGATTAATTGGTTGGGACCCAACAATCTTTACAGGAGTAGATAGTGATGCTGTTCTCTTAATGAGCCACTAAGTGGGTTTGAACTGTCAACCCTTCTGTTAGAAATCAAACACCAAGTCTGCTTCATATATATAGTAATATGTATAAATTATAAGGAGTCCTGGTGTGGTGCTGTAGGTTAATGTGTCAGACTGCAAAGCCATTTGAACTACAAGGTTGGTGGTTCAAGCTCACCAGCTGTTCCTCAAAAACCCTATACAGAGTTGTTATGGGTCGGAACCGACTCAGTGGCACATAAAAACAACAAAATAAATTACAAATCAATAGTATATAATATACAAATAAAATACATAGCTGCTAGAGATTATATTTACTAGGTGCCATCGAGTTGGTTCCTGCAAACAGTAACCTTATATAAATCAGAATGAAACACTGTGCATTCAGCTCCATCCTCACAATCCTGCCTGAAACCTTTGATTCAGCCACTGTGTCAATTCATCTCCTTGAGGGCTTTTCTGGTTTTCACTGATCTTCTACTCTACCAATCATGAAGCCCTTCTTCAGGGACTGGCCCTTGCTGATATGTCCAGATTACCTGAAATGAATTATTGGCATCCCTGATTCTAAAGAGCATCCTGAAGCTGTTTCTTCCAAGACACATTTGTTCATTTTTCTGGCAGTTCATGGCATATTCAATAAATTTATTGCCAAAATCATAATCCAAAGGTTGCAGTTCTCCTCTAATCTGTTTTATTTAGTGTACAGAGTTGCATGCAGAAGTTGTTGTTGTTAGATGCCTTCTAGTGACTTCTGACTCACAGTTACCTTGTGCATAAAAGAAGGAAACAAGGTCTATTCCTGTACCGTCCTCACAATCATTGTTCTGTTTGAGCCCATTGCTGTTGCCACTGTGTCAATCCGTCTCAGTTAGTGTCTTTTGTTTTTTTTGTTTTTCACTGAATCTATACTTTTCCAACCATGATGTCCTTCTCCAGGGACTGGTATGTCCTAACAACATGTCCACAATATAAGAGGTGAAGTCTCCCCATCCTCACTCCTAAGGAGCATTCTGACTGAAATTTGAAAGCATATTTCTTTCAAAACAGATTTGTTTATTCTTCTAACAGTTATAGTACTTTCAATATTAACAACTTCAACCTTTTCTCCGTTGATAAGAATGTTGTTTATTGGTCCAGTGGTGAGGATTTTTGTTTTATTGGTCCAATGCTGTTTATTGGTCCAGTGGTGAGATATAATCCATACCGAAGGCTGTGCTCTTTGATCTTCATCAGTAAATGTTTTAAGTCCTCTTAACTGTCAGC
>NW_006408540.1:4935653-4938088 GCF_000296735.1 Chrysochloris asiatica
TAAAACAACTATGGCTTAGCTTTTGGCATCACAGTAGCACACAAGCCACCACAATTCAACAAACTTGCAGACAATGGTAGGAGGCATATGAGGAGATTAAAAATATTATGGATTCCATCATGGGCACCTTAGTCCTCAAAGGGATATATTTCTAATACATAAAACTGGTCTTTTGTAACAGATTAACCCACCGCATTGCACCATTTGATTTCTTGGCTGCTACTTCCATTTGTGTTGATTAAGAATTCAAGTGAAATGAAATCTTTGATAACTTCAATATATTTGCCATTTATCATAATGCTTTTCAATTGTCCAGTTGTGAGGATTTTTATTTTATTTATGTTTAGAAGTAATCTATATTGAAGGAATTAGTCTTTGATCTTCATCAGTAAGTGCTACAAATTCTGTTTGCTTTTAGCAAGCAGCAAGCAAGTTTGTGTCATCTACATATCTCAGATTGTTAATGAGTCCTTGTATAATCCTAATGCCACATTTCTGTTCATATTATAATCAGCCTCAAGATTATTTGTTTAACACACACATTACATAAGTATGGTGAAAGGCTATCACTGTGGCCCACACCTTAACTGATTATACAATATGTAATATCCCCTTGTTGTTTGAGCGTCTGCCTCTTGGTCTATGTGCACAGGTACCACATGAGCAAAATTGTTATTGTTATTGTTGTTAAGTGCTGTGGAGTCAGTTCTGACTCATAATGACCCTGTATAGCATTTCCAAGGAGCAACTGGTGGGCTTGAAACACTGACTTTGTTGTTCAAACTGACCTTGCAGTCCAGTACATTCACCCACAATGCCACACCAGTTCTTCTTAATGTTATTCATTACTTATTATGATCCACAACATTCTTTTCTCAGTTTGTTTCTCTGTCGTGACTTGTGTGTTGCTGTGATGTTGGAAACCATGCCACCAGTATTTTGAGTGCTAGCAAAGTCAACCATGGTGTACAGATTTCAGCTGAGCTTCCAGACAAAGACAGACTCAGAAGAAGTAGAGGTAGACTACTTCCGAATGTTTCCCCACTGAAAACCTTATGAGTAGCAATGAAACACTGTCAGAGTGTGCCAGAATATTGCATATTGAAACATGAAGAAGAGGACCAGAACATTGTTATATTTAGTACAAGAAGATGAGTTCATCTGGTTAGAAGGCATTCAAAAAATGACTTCGGAAGAGCTGCCTCCACAAAGTTGAGTTGACCATGCTGATGCAAATGGAGTAAGGCCATCAGGACCTTCATTTGCTGATGGGGGACAACTCAAATGAGGAGAAACAGCTGCAAACATACATACACATGGACTTCACCTGATGGAATACACCTTAATCAAATTGACTACTTCTATGGAAAGAGACAATGGAAAAGCTCCATATCATCAGTCAAAAGAAAGCAAGGAGCAAACTGTGGAAGAGACCATCAATTGCTCATATGAAAATTAGGATAAAGTTGAAGGAAATTAAAACAAAAACTTGAAAGCCAAAATATGACCTTGAACTTATCTTCACCTTAATTTAGAGGTCTTCTCAACCATAGAATTGATGCACGAGGCACTAATGCCTGAACATCACAATGGTTGTAGGATGCCACCAAGAAAATCATATAGTAAGAAAGCAACAGGTCAGTAAGAATACAAGTAAGAGAGGAAAGACCAAAACGTATGTCAGAGAAGACTCTGAAACTTGCTCTTCAGTATGGAGATGCTAAAGCAAATGGAAGAAATGAGGATGTAAAAATGCTGAACAGAAATTCCAAAGGGAAGCTCAAGAACACAAAGTCAAATATTATAATGAAATGTGCAAAGATCTAGAGTTAGAAAGCCAAATTGGTAGGACATGTTCAGCATTTCTGAAACTGAAATACGAGGGGGGGAAATCAAGCATCTAATTGCAATGCTGAAGGATTCCTTGGACAAAATATTGAATGATACAGAAAGTATCAAAAGAAGATGAATTCCTCAAGTTGGAAGGCACTTAAAACATGCCTGGGAAAAAGCTGCCTCCTCAAAGTAGAGTTGATCTTAATGACAGGGATGAAGCAAAGCTGTCAAGACATTCATTTGATGATATAGCATGGTTTAACTCAAGTTGAAATGACACACTTCCAAGCATCCATTAATCAGAACATAGAATGTATGAGTATGAGTCTAGGAAAATTGGAAGTTTTCAAAAATGAAATGGATTGTATTAAGATCAATATCCTAGGTATTAGTGATTTGAAAGGGGTTTATACTGGTCATTTTTATTCATTTTTTCCAGACAGTTAGATGGTCTACTATACTAACAATGGCAATTGGAAGAGAAATAGTGTCACATTCATTGTAAAAAAAAAAAAAAAAAATCAGAATATTTCCTGAAGTACAACACTCTACATATCTACATAACTACTTAATAAAAAATATTACTCAAATTTATGCAT
>NW_006408540.1:4938928-4942407 GCF_000296735.1 Chrysochloris asiatica
TGATATTAATGATATTGTCTGGTGATTTCCGCATCCTGTTGGATTCCCTCTGTTTGGAATCAACAAAAATCTCCTTTTGGAGTCAACACAGATCTCTTCATATCAGTTGCCCAGGTAGCTGTCGTGCAAATTTCTTGGCATAGATGAGTGAGTGCCTCCAGTGCTGCATCAGTGTTTTGAAAAGTTTCAATTTCTATTCCATCAATTCCTGAAGGTTTGTTCTTTGCCAACTAAAAACCAAATTGATTTTGTAGGACTGGAGGTAGAGAATCATTCTTGATCTTATTATTGAAAATCAGGACCTAGCTAGCCCTGGCACTAAGGCAGTGGCAATTAGAGAAGAGAGACAAGATACAAGAAACCTTTAGGAGGTATAATTGGGGGAAACTAACAATTGATTTGGTTGTCTTCTGGTGCCAAGAATGGTTGACAGAATGTGGAGTTAATCATGTCTGTAGGTCCAGATTATAAGCACATAGCTGACAGGGTTGGACTTATCAAAGAGCTTGGAAATCAAACATCAAAATGCAGGAGTTAAAGATAAGAAAATAAATAATGTTATTCAGGGATCTTACTGGGTAGAGGGAGAAGAAGCTAAAGATAAAAATCCTAGTAAGAAAACAAATAGATCGGGAATACACAGACAAATTGGAGCCAGCAGAGAAGACTGAGAAGGAAGAGTCAGAAAATAGAAGTGATTTTGAAAAGCAGGCTGTCATCAAAGCCAACAGAGAAAAGGTTTCAAGAAGAAACCAACAGTACCAAATTTCTCAGTGTGCCCAATAAAAGGAGCAAAAGGTTATTGTCTTTCTTTATAAATGTGCAATCTCAGTAGTAAGGACATGGCTGTCTAATGCAACTACAACAACAAAAAGTTATGAACAGAATATCTGTTTTTATTTCAATATATTTTAGTGGAGTGTTTTGTGGGAATTAAATAATATAACTAAGGAAGGATTTTTTTAAAAAACAGGTGATATGTTGAGATGGTGCAAACTAATAGCAACATTAAAATGTTTACAGAATGAAGCAAGGATAGGTTAAGCAAATGCTAATCATTAGAGAGTACTCGCAGAGTGTTTAATACAGCAGTAGGTTATGTTGATATCTTGCCTATCTTTTGAGAACTCCATTTCTTATAAAAAAACGATGAGATGGAAAGTGCTATTGATTACATTCTTGGCTAACCTCCATTCTCAGTATTATGTAATTTTCCATTTTGTGATCTGGTATAATTATCCTATGCATTGTAAATCCTAACCTCTATGATGTTAATGAGATTCCTTGGTGGTGAAGTGGATTATGCATTGGGCTGCTAACTGGAAAGTTGACAGTTCAAACCCATCAGCCACTCCAAAGAACAAGGATGAAGCAGTATACTTCCATAAATGTTTACAGTCTGGAAACTGGATGGAATGTTTCTATTGTGTCCCAAAGGATCATTATGAGTCAGAATTGACTTGAGAGTTGTGTTCTTTATGTTAATGAAGCAGGATTAGAGGTTTTCATTAATTGAGTTGTATCCCCAAAATATATGTGTCAGCTTGGCAGGACTATGATTCTCAGTAGCTTGGCAGTTATGTGATGATCCCCTATGATGTGATCAGATGTGATAAATCAATAAGAGGATTAAGGATGGGATGTTGTTGCTGTTGGTAAGTTCTGTCAAGTGGGTTCTGATCCATAAAAACCCTGTATTGACATTTCAAGGTGTATTTTGTGAGTTAGAACTGCCAATCTTGAGGTAAGCAGTCCAGTGCCATACCAGAACCACCCTTAATTGCATCAGGATCCTGATCTGGTGTATGGGAGACTCCCAAGGATGTGGCATGCAATGTCTTTTCTTTTACAAGAGCTACAAGGAAAGAGACATGAGCAGAGAAAAAGGGCCCCACTACCACCAAGAAAGAAGAGCCTTGATAGCATAGTGGATTATGAGCTGGGCTGCTAATCATAAGGTCAGCAGTTTGAATCCACCATTTTCTTCATGGGAGAAAGATGAGGCTTTCAGTTCCCATAAAGAATTACATCCTCAGAAACCCTACATAAGTTGTTATGACTTGGAACACAGTTGATGACACACAACCAGTGCCACCAAGAACAACACTTTAAATCCCACCAGAACTCTGATCTGTTGTCCTAATAAACACTAAAACTAGCTCCATCAAGGATCTATACTACTTTCAGACCGAGTGCCCTGAACACACATAGAGACTCTATCTTTGGACCTGGGATCCCTGCACTGTGAAGCTCCTAGATCCAAGGAACGATTGTTGTCAAGACACATGGAGATCTGGAAGGAATGCTAGGGCTATAGATTCTGAAAGGAGAGAAGGACCTTTCTCCAGAGCAGGTACTTTGATTTGGACCTCTAGCCTACTAACCTGTGAGAGAATACATTTCTGTTTAGAAAAGACTTCTACTTCTGGTATTTTCTGTTATAGCAGCCCTAGGTAAGCAGAGGTAGTTAAATTAATGAGGCAGAAATACAATCTATAGTATTAAGTTGTATTTTGAGTTAATCTCTTTTGAAACATAAAAGAGACTAAAAAACCTACCAGAGATAAGAGGAACTTCCTACTACCAAAAAAGAAGGACCAAGAGCAGAATGCTTTGAACCAGGGACTCCTACACCAAGGCCTGGGGAAGATTAATGACAAGAACCTTCCTACAGAGCTGACAGAGAAAGAAAGTCTTCCCCTAGAGCCTGCGCCCTGAATTCAGATTTCTAGCATCATAAACTACAAATCAATTTCTATTTGTCAAAGTCATATGCTTGTGATATTTCATTTATAGAAGCACTAGATAAATAAAATTGAAAGCAAATTTAGGATTGCGATTTTTTTTTTTTTTTTACTTCCAGTAAGATGGTGGACTAGTATTACATGGAACAGAGATTTGAGATACCTAACAAAACAGACATAGATGAAAATCCAGGAACCCTGAACTTCAGAAGAAAGATTAGAGAAGTGGATTGAATGTTTACTGAGAGGAGAAGACGATCAGGACGTCAAGAGAGGCAGACTGGCTGGTGAATGGCAGGTCACCTTGAGCCTTTATGAACAGTTTTAACAACAGAAAGTGGCCTGGGAAAGCAGAGTCCACAAGCAACTGGAAAAGTGTGATTTCTTTTTTATCATGCTCCGTGTTTACCAGAGGGTTGGCCAACTTCCAACCTCATCTTCCCCCCAAACAGCCTCTGCTCTCTGGGAGTTTGGAGCCATGTGGTTGGGAGCCAGTCCTCTGTGAGATGGGGGTCAGCTGTGCTGCTTTGGTTTGACATTTCCGTGCCTGGATCCAAGTGGGCTAGGCTTAGGACATACAAAACCCACAGAGCCACCAGACCAGTATTTAACCCGTCACTCTGCCGAAGCTGCCCTGTTGTCCTAATAAACACTAAAACTAGCTCCATCAAGGATCTATACTACTTTCAGACCGAGTGCCCTGAACACACATAGAGACTCTATCTAGGGCCACAA
>NW_006408540.1:4951647-4960077 GCF_000296735.1 Chrysochloris asiatica
GTCAACTCCACTTTGAGGAGGCAGCTCTTCTCCAATCACATTTTGAGTGCTTTCCAACCTGAGGGACTCATTTTCTGGCGCTTATCTTACAGTGTTTCTCTGCTATTCATAAGGCTTTCAGTGACTAAATATTCAGAACTTGTTCATCTGTCCTTCTTGTTAGTTTGTCTTTGTCTAGAAGCTCATCTGAAAACTGTCCACTGTGTGTGGCCCTGCTGGTATTTAAAATACTCATGGAATAGCTTCCAGAATCAGAGCAACTCATAACACACCACAGTACGACAAACTGACAGATGAGTGGTGGGACTATAAGACGGTTAATACATAGGGGAGCAGATAATTTGCTCAGCATACAGGTTGAGTAATTGGTGTATTTGAACCATCAATCTCCCTCAGAGTGATTGGTGTCTTTGAACAATCAATGTTTCAGTTCTTTGACTAATGCTTACCATATAGTACCATCAATGTAGGATTGTTATTACGTGCTGTCATCTATGTAATTCAACACCCTTAGTACCAGTTCAGCTCTAATTCCATATAAGGGGAGTTTTCATGGTGTGTGCCATACAACACTTTTTCTTACAATAGATAAAAGGAAAGAGAAATAAGTTGAGGTCAGAGAGATCTACTACCATCAAGAAAGAACTCCTAAGAATTTGTCCTTTGGACCTGAGGTCCCTGCACTGTGAAGTATCTAGATGAAGGAGAAGATTGATGCCAAGACACACGGAGATCTCCAAGGAATGCTGAACCTACAAATGCTGAAATGAGATGAGGAACTTTCTCCAGAGTCAATTCTCTGACTTCAGACTTCCAATTCCTAAACTGTGACTGAATAAATTTTTATTGTGCTAATTCTGTTATAGTAGCACTAAATAATTAAGAATGCTACCTAGGTTGTCCTTTCCTCATACACATTATAATCAGTGGTTTGATGTTATAAAATTGTCTACTGGGATTTGGGGGGAATTGCTTTGACTCTATAAATCAAATTGGGAAGAGTTAGTATTTTAATAATATTGTTTCTTTCAATCCACAACATTAAAAACCTCTTCATTTATTTAGATTGTTATTCTTTCACCAGAATTTGTATTTTTCCCATGCAAATCATGCATAGATTTATATGATTTCATTCTTTATGCTATTTTAAATGTTTTGTTTTGTTTTTTAAGTTTATTTCTAATAAAATGGTATGCTGACAAGCAATGGATTTGTATGTTAACATTTTATCCTGCAAATTTGTTTAATTGTCTCTAAAGTTTTTGTGTTTATTCTTTGGGATTTTCCTACATAGACAATTACATCATGCATAAATAACTTTTCTTTCTTTTCCAATATGAATATATTTCCTTTGTGGCTTCCAAAGAGTGCAGTATTGAACAGAGGAAGGGAGTGGAAGGGGAAGACTAATTTTCTTCTTAGTTACTTTGTCAAAACTTGCCCAGTATGGTCAGTATGACAATATCAACAATAGTAAGTCATCTTGATAATAAGTGCTCTTAAGGTTATTGGGGTCTTGGTGTGGCATTGTAGGGTAAACACTGAACTGCTAACTACAAGTTAGGGGATCAAGCCCATCAGCCACTCCTCAAAAAAACAATGCAGATTTGCTATTGGTTAGAATCAACTAGATAGCATTTATAACAAACAAATACGTTATTATAAAAAAAAAAATAGTACCTTGTGGCTTACTTCCTCCAAACACAAAACCCCTTTCCAATCATGAGAAAAAAACACCTGAAAAATCCTACTTAAAGACACCCTATAAAATGCTGACACATACTGCTGAAAACTGTCAAGGGCACCAAAAACAAATCTAAAAATTGTCACAACCAACAGTAGTCTAGTGGACAGGACTACTACTAAAGTGTTATTATTATAGTTAGGTGCCATTAAGTCTAGTCCAATTTATAGCAAATATATGCATAACAGAATGATACGCTACCTAATCCTGTGCCATCCTCACAACTGTTGTTATATTTGAGTCCACTGTCTCAATCCATCTTTTTGAGGGCCTTCCTCTTTTTCACTGACCCTTAACTTTCTCAAGCATGATGACATTCTCCAGAGACTGGAGATAATATGGCCTGCTGATAATATGGCCAAAGTATAAGAGATGAAGTCTTGACATCCTGACTTCTAAGGAACATTCTGACTGTACTGCTTCCAAGACAGATTTCTTTGTTCTTCTGGCAGTCTATGATACTTTCAATATTATTAGCCAACACCATAATTCAAATGTTTTGATAGGTCTATTGTATTTCTTATTCATTGTACAACTTTCACATGCATATGAGGCGATTGAAAATACAGTAGCTTGGATCAAATGCACCTTATTTCTCAAATTGACCTCTTTGCTCTTGAACACTTACAAGAGGTCTTCACAGATGATTTGCCTAATGCAACATGATATTTGATTTCTAGACTGCTGCTTCTATGAACATTACTTGTGGACCCAAACGAACTGAAGTCTTTGGCAACTTGGAACTATCCTCTTTTTATCATGATGTTATTTTTGATCCAGTTGTGAGGATTTTCATTTTCTTTACATTAAGGTACAATCCTTACTGAAGTCTGATTTTCATCAATATTTCAAGTCCTTGCTTACAGCAAGCAAGATTGCATCATCTGCATATTGCAGTTTGTTAGTATTCCTCTAATCTTGATGCTACGTTCTTTTTCACAAAATCCAGCTTCTTAGATTATTTGCTCAGCATACAGATTGAATAAGTATGATGAAAGAATACAGCCCTGGCACACACCTTTCCAGATTTTGAACCATTTAATATCCCTTGTTCTGTTATAACAACTGCGTCTTGGTCTATGTATAGGTTCATCATGAGCACAATTCAATGTTCTGGACATTTTTGCTATGTTATCCATAGTTTGTCATGATCCACACAGTCATATGTCTTTGCAAAATCAATGAAGCACAAGTAAACACCTTTCTGGTATTCTCTGCTTTCAACCAAGATCTATCTCACTTCAGATGTGATATCCTTCCTTCCACATTCTATTTTGAACCTAGCTTGAATTTCTGGAAGTTCCCTGATAAAGTACTGCTACAATTATTTTTTAATCAGCTTCAACAAAATTTTATTTGTACATGATATTATGATATTGCTCAATGATTTTTTCATTATATTGAGTCACCTTTCTTTGGAATGGACACAAATATGGATCTTTTCCAAATGCTTGGTTAGATAGCTGTCTTCCAAATATCTTAACATAGACAAGTGAGAACCTCTAGTATTGAATGCCCAAAGAAAATGATACAAAATCTTGTAATTCTAACTTCAGAGATGCATTCTAAAGAGCAAATTTCTTCCAAGACAGATTGATTCATTCTTCCTATTCATGATATATTCAATATTCTTCACAAACAGAATAATTTAAATGTGCCATATTACCCAACAGTTTCAATTTTGCAATCTAGAGAAAGGAAAACTTATGTTCAGGCAAAGAATGTGCATAGAAGTTTTACTACATTGTTCCATAATTGGAGACTGACCATTTGTCATTCATTGCATGAATTATTCAGGAAATTGTGTTATATCCCTACGGTGTGTGCTAAATGAGTAGTTGTTGTTAAGTGCTCTTGAGTTGGTTCTGACCCATAGTGACCCTGCATATGGTTTCCGAGGAGCAGATGGTTAGCTTGAACCACCGACCTTGCAGTTCAAACAATTTTGCAGTCCAGGAAGGAACCCATAGTGCCACACCAGGATTCCCCTCAGATTCATGTCCTTCCTGGGGCACCAGAATGTGATCTTTTTTGGAAATAAGACATAATTATTTAAGAAGTGGTCCCTATGTCAATATTCTGGTGTTCTTATGAGAAAAGAAGAGCTACACAAGAGAATATGTCCCTATGAGATGTCCCTATTATAAAAGAGGTCAAACTTGGAGTGACATGTCTCCAAGTCAAGGATGCCATAACCTAAGAAAAAGACCTGCGAGTCTTCTTTAGAGTCTTCAGAGAACAACACCTTAATTTCAGAATCTAATTCCCAGAATTGTAAAAGAATAACCTTTTGTTGTTTTCAGCAACGAGTTTATGTGATTATATGCTATAGCAGCCATAGAAACTATTATACCATGGAATACTGTTGTTGTTGTTGTTAAGTGCCATCGAGTCGGTTCCGACCCATAGCGACCCTGTAACAAATTTAAAAAAAAACAAAAATCAAATATGGATATGTGTTACAACTAGAATGCAAGGAAATTGTGCTGAGAGAAATAATAGTTCAATCTCAAAGGTTGATTACTATATGATTTAATTTCCATAATTATTGTTATGAGGATATTATGGAGATGGAGAACAGATTAATAGTATCCAGGTATTAAGGAATGAGAGCTAAACTAGTTATGGCTTATGATAATGGAATAGATCTGTTGATTATGGTAGTGTTGACAGTAACTTATACAATTGAAAAAAATTCACATCAGTACACACTTATGCTCAAATGAGTGCATGCAAAACTGGTAGACTATAAATAAGGTTTTGTATTGAATCAATGGTCTAATTCTGGCTTCGGCCATTGGTTGAATATAAAGTAACAAGATATTACTACTGGGGATAAGTGGAAAAAGCATTCATGGAACCTCTCTGGACAGTTTTTGGGCAGCTCTCTCTGAAACTCTAATCATTTTAAAATTAAAAAATGCATAACAAGAATAATGGTAAGGGTTTTAACTCAGGTTAGCCCATTGTCATTTTATGCCTAGTACTGAAAGTGCAATATTGCTTTTTTAGATCAGAATCTATCAACATAGAAAATTCTCCCTGTGAATGCCAAAAAGAAAAGATACATATCACTTATTTGTTTAGGTTATGCTTATTACGTGTCACTAAGATTGTTGTCAGGATTATTCTAGAGAAGCTACAGAAGAATTCAGTAGATTATTTTACATCTCAACACAGCACTTCATATATTTTAAACTCTTGTACATGCCATATATCACTACAACCACAAGTTTTGTGTAGGGAAATTGCATTATTCTGACAATTCAAATTAGGAATTTTTCTCTCACAGCTTAACCATGCTACCCACTCTTGAATATTTTAATAAAATAAGAGATTGTTGCTAAGTGTTGTGAAAGAGAACCATTTTGTACTGTTTTTCTTAAGTAATGTGTCAGTGCCATGGACGAAAGCTGTAGCAATATGCATCCATAAGATTAGTGTCAATAATACCCTATAGAGCTCAGCGTTACTCTGCAAATCATGGGTCTACCAAGAGTGGGAAGAAAACTACACAGTTGTGAGATTCTGTTGATTTGAATCATTTCCTTGAATGCATAGAATAGTATAATCAAAATCAGATATTAATTCCCAGTGTTATTGCACACAACACTGGACAATGCACTGGAAAATAAATGTAGCCCTTCTATAAGATGGAACAATGCAAGTCATAATAAAGCTAATATGAATACAAATATTAAATATGTACATGGGAACTTTTTGAAATAATTTTTGAGTGAGTGTTTTATGACCTCTTGGAAAATAAAGCACTGAGTACAAAGAAATATCATGATCCTTCTTAGAATAATTTGTGACAAACCAACATTCATTAACTCTTTTATTTATGGGTGCTGATCAGAATATATTTAAATATGAGTGCTCAGTAATTGTGGTATAATTTGACAGTCATAAAATTTAACATGAATCTAAAGAATGCTAGTCAGTATAGTGAAGGACATACTGATAGAGTCTTACAAGATGCAGTTAAAAGCGTTAGATTTATTCACTTGTATTTGAATACAGGACTTAAGGGAGGCATGATAAATTTCTTTGCAGACCCAATTTATTTATTTATATATACATTAATGGAAGTTTTAAAAGAAGTAGGAAAAAATAGTTTAGGTCAAATGAGAAACTTTTTTTTTTTTTTCTTTTCCTTTTAGTTAGAAAAAAGATCCAAAAGTAGAAGTGACTATTTTGTCTAATTGTGAGCTTTCTGTGACTGGGATTATTCAAGCAGAAGTTGTTAAGACACTTCTCAGGATTGTGGCATATAGTTTTTGACCTTCAAAAGTATTGACAAAATAAATTCTAAGTCTCCTTTGAAATAAATACAAAACACATAAACTAGCATGCACAATTTGGACAACAAACAAACAAAATTTAATTTAGCTAGCTAATAAATGAGAAAGAGGGAGTGGCTCTCTGTCAGGAAATAAGTGGTACATTTGATGGGGACAAATACCCAAGATTGTGCTGACTGTACACTATAGAGATTCTAGTGTCTCTGAGTTTGTAAACAAAATTCCTCTTATATTGTACCTGGAAAAAAATTAAGGAGGCAGCTAGGTGGTGTTTGTTGTTATCGGTGGTAGTGGTGATTATTACACTATTATTACAATAGTGTCTATTACAGATTATGTGGAATCTGTTCCAACTCACAGAGACCCTGTATAGGTTTTCTGAAGCTGTAAATATTTACAGGAGCAGAAAGCCTTATCTTTTTCCCATGGAACTGCTGGTAGGTTCCCCCTAGAAATAAACAGCCTTCTAGTATCCTCTACTTAAAGCCAAGATCCATCTGCTGTCAGCAATGATATCCCTCGTTCCACATCCTCTTCTGAATTCAGCTTGAGTTTCTGGCAGTTCTCTGTGTTGCTCTTTTTGAATTATCATCAGCAAAATTTTAATTGCAAATGATATTGTTCAATGATTTCACCATTCTGTTGAGTCACCTCTTTTGGGAATGTGTGAAATTGGTTGGCTAAATAGCTGTCTTCCAGATTTCTTGGTATAGATGATTAAGTACCACCCATGTTGCATCCAGTTTGTTGAAATATTTCAACTTGTATTCCATCAATTCCCAGAGCCTTGTTCATTGCCAATGCCTTCAATGCACCTTGGACTTCTTCCTTTAATACCATTGGCTCTTGATCATATGCTACTTCTTGAAACAGTTGAACATTGACAATTTATTTTCAGTACAGTGATATTGTATATTCTATACATGTTCTTTTGGTATTTCATGCTTCATTCAATATTGTGCCACCGAATCCTTCATTATTGCAAGGTGAGGTTTGATTTTTCTTCAATTCTTTCAGCTCTAGAAATTATGAGCCTGTCCAGGTCTTTGAACATTTCATTATAATACTTAATATATTCTTCTTGGGTTTCCCTTTAAAACTGTCTGTTCAACTCTTACTTTCCCATTCATCCATTCATTGCAGCATCTCTACACTACAGAAAAAGTTCCATAGTCTCTTCTTACATATATCCTTTTTTCTCTTTTCTTTCCTGTCTTTTCAATGACCTTTTGCTTTCTTCCTATATGATGTTCTTGATATCATTCTACAACTCTTCTGTCCATCGGCCAATAGTGTCTATTGCATCAAATCTGTTGTTGATAGAGTCTCTAAACTCAGGTAGGATATATTCAATGTCATATTTTGGCTTTTGTGGACTTGCTTTAATTTTCTTCAGCTTCAATCTGACCTTGCATATGAACAATTGATTGTTCCTCAGTCTGCACCTAGCCTTGTCTTGGCTGATGATATTGAGCTTTCCTAAATGTCTTCCCACACATGCAGTCAATTTGATCCCTGTATATTCCATCTAGTGAGTATAATCACCTTTTATGTTATTTTAAAAAGGTATTTGCAATACATAAATCATTGATGTTACAAAAGTCTATCAAGCAATCTCCAGAATCGCTTCAATCACCAAGGGCATATTTTCCAACTACTGGTCCTTCCTCTTTGTTTCCAACCTTTACGTTTCAATTACTAGTAATTACCTACACATCTTGCTTGCATGTTTGCTAAATGTCAGACTGAAGAAGTTGATAGAATTATTTTATTTTATCATCACTGTCTTTAGTGGTTGGTGCATAAATTTGAATAACTGTGCAATTAAGTGGTCTTCCTTTTTGTTTTTGCTGTTAAGTTCCATCAAATTGGTTCTGACTTATAGTTTCTGAGGAGAAGCTCATGAGTTTGAACTGCTGACCTAGCAGTTCAAACCAACCTTGTGGTCCAGTGTTTATCCTACAGCACCACACCAGGACTCTGGTCTTCCTTTTGGGAGTATGGATCTTAAAATATTATTTTTGATGATGAACAACCATTCCTTTTGAATTTTTGTTCCAAATGATGGTCAGATTCAAAATGGTCAATACCAGTCCATTTAGCTCACTAATGCTTAGGATATTGATCATCATACATCCATTTCATTTTTCACAACTTCCAAATTTTCCTAGATTAATATTTCATACATTCCATTTTTCATTTATTAATGGATGTTTGCTCCTGTTCCTCCTCATTTTGAGTTGTATCCCATCAGCAAATAAACCTCCCCAAAGCATACTCCATGGATTCAGAAGAGGCCGTGGAACGAGAGATATCATTGCTGATGTCCGATGGATCTTGGCTGAAAGCAGAGAATACCAGAAGGATGTTTACCTGTGCTTT
>NW_006408540.1:4961147-4965856 GCF_000296735.1 Chrysochloris asiatica
AGGCAGCTCTTCACTTCTGAGTGCCTTCCAACATGAGTCGTTCATCTTCTGGCATGATATGTGACAATATTCTCCTGCTAGTCATAAGATTTCCAGTGACTTAACATTCAGAAGTATTCTGCTCCTGTTTCCTAGCCTATCTTAGTATGGGAGCTTCGCTGAAACTTGCCCACCATGGGAAACCCTGCTGGCATTTAGAATACTGGTGGCATAGTTTTCAGCATCACAGCAACATACAAGTTACCACAGTAACTTGTGACAAACTGACAGACATGTGATATTATGGATTAACTTGTGTACCTCCCCATAACATATGTGTTGTAAATCCTAACACCTGTAGTGCTTATGATCCCATTTGGGAATGGGTTTTCTTTATTATGTCAGTTGATATTAAATGCCGTCATTTTTAAATGCCATGGATTTTGTTCTGATTCATAGTGATGCTGTATAGGGTTTCCAAAGAGAAACTAGTAAGTTTGAACCACAGACCTTGTGGTTCAAATGAACTTTGCTGTCTAGTGTTGATACTACAGCACCACACCAGGATTCCTGTTATATCAGTAAGACAGTATTATTGAGTGGTGTGTCTTAAGTCAATTTCTTTTGTCTGATGTGTCATTGCAAAAAAAATTTTCCCATTCTGTGGGTTCCCTTTTTCCTCTTTGGTGAAGTCTTTTGATGCACATACATTTTTAATTTTTAGTATGTCCCAATCATCTATTTTGTCTAATTTTGTTTGTGTAGTTTTCAAAATGTTTAGTAGTCTGTTTATGCCCTAAATCAGAGCTTTCACATTTGTCCCTATTTTTTTCTTTGATAGCCTTCATAATTCTGGGATTCTCATTTAGGTCTGAAGTTAATTTCTTTTGACATATAAAAAAATATTAAACAAGAAATCTAGAGAGCTGAGATGGGGGAAGATAGATGCTGTGACACATGAAAATCTCCTAGGAGCTAAGTAATAGTAATTGAAGAGATAAGGACATTCGCCCATAATGGACACAGGCTTCCACTAGAACCAGCACACTGATTTCACATTTCTAGCCTCCTAACTGGACTCCTTGTGTGGTGCTGTGGGTTAATGAGCCACACTGCAAAGTCAATTTGCAGTTCAAGCTCACCAGTCACCCCTCAGAAACCCTACACATGATCACGATGAGTCAGAACTGAATTGACAGCACTTTAACAACAACAGCTTCCTAAATGTTAAATTAACAAATCTGACAGAGAACTTCCAAAAGTTCAAGTCGTATTCATAAGAGGACATAGAATGACAGATGTCATTGCTGAAGTCAGATGGATCTTGGCTGATAGCAGAGAATACCAGAAAGATGTTTACCTGTGCTTTACTGACTATACAAAGGCTTTCGATTGTGTGGATTATTGTATTACATTTTGTACAACATTAACTTCTGTGTTGTTGTTGTTGTTAAGTGCCGTTGAGTCGGTTCCGACCCATAGCGACCCTGTACAGGGTATCCGAGGGTGTAAATCTTTACGGGAGTAGAAAGCCTCATCTTTCTCCCGCTGAGCGGCTGATAGTTTCAAACCGCTGACCTTAAGGTTCGCAGCCCGATTCGTAACCACTACGCTACCAGAGCTCCTTTTATGATAAAGTATGATGTATTGTGAAGTATGAGTATTTCTGAACACTTAATTGTGCTCATGAGGAACTGTCCATAGGACAAGAAGCAGTTTGAATAGAACAAGGGAACACCAAATGGTTTAAAATTAGGAAAGATGTGTGCCATAGCTGTGTTCTTCCAACATACTTATTCAATCTGTATGTTAAACAAATAATCTCAGAATCTGGATGAGATGAAAAAAAAACATGGCATCAGGATTGAAGGAAGACTCATTTACAACCTGTGATGTGCAG
This sequence comes from Chrysochloris asiatica, assembly GCF_000296735.1. Classification (NCBI taxonomy): domain Eukaryota; kingdom Metazoa; phylum Chordata; class Mammalia; order Afrosoricida; family Chrysochloridae; genus Chrysochloris; species Chrysochloris asiatica. The sequence continues at coordinate 4,963,027 of NW_006408540.1, forward strand.
ATGATACAACCTTGCTTGCTGAAAGTGAAGAGGACTTAAAATAACTTACTGATGAAGATCAAAGACCACAACCTTTGCAATGGGTTGCATCTCAATGTAAAGAAAACAAAAATCCTCACTACTGGACCTATAAATGGAGAAAAGATTGAAGTTGTAAAAGACTTCATTTTGTTCAGATCAACCATCAACACTCATGGAAGAAGCAGTCAAGAAATCAAACTATGTATTGCATTAGGCAATTCTGCTGCACAAACCTTTTTAAAGTGTTGAAGAACAAAGATGTAGGCTTGAGGCCTAAGGATAACCTGACCCAAGCCATGGTATTTTCAGTAACCCTATATTCATGTGAAAGGTGGACAGTGAAATAAGAAAGACCATAGAAGAATTGGTGCATTTGAGTTATGGACTGCCAAAAGAACAAATAGATTTTTGATGGAAGAAGTACAGCCAGAGTGCTCCTTAGAAGCCAGGATGGCCAGAGTTCATCTCTCATACTTCAGACATATTACCAGGAGGAACTGGTCACTGAAGAAGGATGCCATATTATGTAAAGTGGAGGGTCAGAGAAAAAGAGGAAGACCCCCAGTGAAATAGATTGGCACAGTGGCATCAGCAATGGGTTTAAACATAGCAATGATTGTGAGGTTAGCCCAGGACTGGGAAGTATTTGATTCTATTGTACAGAGGGTCACTATGAATCAGGACCAACACAATGGCACTTAACAAAAACAGCAACAACTGACAAATGGAGTTCTGGTGTGGTGGTGTAGGATCAGCACTGTACTGCGAACCACAAGGTCAGCACTTCAAACCCAAGAGCTGCTCCTCTGAAACCCTATACAGTTCAGTCACTATGAGTCAGACCCTACTCGATGGCACTTGACATCAACAACATACTGACAAATGATGAAGATACTGAAGTAATCAAGAATTTCATTTTAGATGGATCCTCAATTAGTGCTCAGTTATGAAATCAAAGATGTTTTGGTTTGTGCAAATCTCGTGCAACAGATCTCTTTATAATGTTACAGGGCAAGGATGAGATGGCAAATTGAGGAGTGATGTGCACCTTACTGAAACCACGGTATTTTCAATAGCCTTATATGCATGTGAAATAGCAATGGATAATAATAAGGGAGACTGAAGAAAAATTGATGCATTTGAATTATGGTGTTGGCATGGACTGTAAGAAGAACAAACAGACCTGTCTTGGGAAAGCTCTTTAGAAGCAAGTGTGGGAAGAATTTTCCTCAAGTACTTTGAACATGAAATCAGAAGAGACCAGTCCCTGGGAATGGACATTATGCTTGGTAAAGTAAACAGTCATTAAAAAACAGGAAGATCCTCAATGGGATGGATTGATACAGTGGCTTCAACAATGTGCTCAAACATAATTGTTCAGATATCTGAATGGGGCAGGACTGGGCAATGGTACTTTCGGTTGTACATCCGGTCACTATGAGTTTGCACTCAGTGAATGTCACCTAACAACAACAACAATTGTGAAGAAATAAATTCTAATTTCTTAAAGTCACAAACTGTGGTATTTATCTTATAGCTTCACTAGATAACTAAGACAGAATTTGATACCAAGAAATACTTAAGATGTGGAAGTGGTTTTGTAATTAATACGTAAAGGCTGAAAGAGTATTATTTCTTTTTCCAGTTCATATTTGTACTGGTTTATTCCAAACAAAACATGTTTAAATATGTGTCTGCAATCAATAGATGGCTGCTGATGAGTTCTGTCAGTAAGACAGTTATCTTAATATCACAATGATAGCATTTTTTTTTTTTAAGCCATACTTTTTCTGCCAATGGGGAAAAATGATTTTAGGTCAGGGTTAGTATTGAATTTTTAATAAAACTCAAGTAAGTATCTTCCTAAATCATTGAAACTTTGCAATAACTTTATAGAAATGCTGTCCCACATAAAATAATAGTTTTTATAGTGATCAAATTTCTTAAGGAAAGTTGGAAAGACCTCAAAGATGAGCCAAGGGAGGGCAGACTGTCAACTTGATGAATTAAGAAGTTGTGGGTGAAGTCCAGCAACTGGTGGAAGAAGATCATAGAAGTAATATTGGTGCAATAGCTACTGAAGTGGAGATCTTAGATGGTTTGGCACTTTACCTTTTTTTTAGCTTTTTATTGTGAATTGAATGCAAATTTACAGAGCAGATCATCAGTTTAACATTCAATAAATCATATACCTTGTTTAACATCAATGGTTGTAATCTCCTCAATTATGAATTTTGTCCTTTGGTAAATGCTGTCCTATTGATCTCAAATGGTTGACCATTGCAGGGTGTGTGTATATGTCACTAGTGTTGTTGATCCCCCCTATATACCTATTTCTTAACTGAATATTGAGTCACTGGGGAGTTCAGTTACAGAAATAAAAGGTGAATAAGGGCCATAATCTCAGTGTTCCATCTATCTCTATTTGACCAGTAAGTCTACACTTTTTTATGATTCTGAGTTTTGTTCAACATAGTCTTCAACTCTATCCACAACCTTCTAATGTGATCCCTTTCACTGTAGTGGTAGCCAGACACCATCTAGTTCTTTGATCTAAGAGTTGTGAAGACAGATGTTGATGTGTTTTGTTAGTCCACTGGACTAATTGTTTTCTAGCAACTTCTATTTTCATCACTTTTCTTTCCTCTGGAGGAGTGACCAATAGCTGTACCTTATATACTGCTTTTGAGCTTTTTAGATTTTAGTTGCTACTCACTAAAACAGGATGTAGAACATTATCTTTGTGAACTATGTTATACCAGTTGACCATGTTATCTCTCAAAACTATGGTCCTAAGTCAACTGGCCAG
>NW_006408540.1:4966991-4968086 GCF_000296735.1 Chrysochloris asiatica
AGATGGATTGGCAAAGTGGCAGCATCAGTGGGCTCAAACTTGGCAACAATAGTGAGGTTGGCCCAGGACCTGGCAGTGTTTCATTCTGTTGTCCATAGGGTCACTGTGAGTTGGTACTGATTTGATGGCACCCTATGATCCAGTTGCATTATCCTGCAGTGCCACAGCAAGACTCATAGTATATGTAGAGGCAAGAGCTTTTCAGTATTTTAATTTAAGCTTCCTGGTCTCCTCCAATTCTTCCCCACTCTTCTTGTTCAGTGATACCTGGGCCAGGTAGAGATGGAGTCAGCTGAGGTTAGGAACTGAAAGGGCACGCCATCGTCCCTGGCTGTCCTACGCCGCAAAGGGAAGGCGCAACCCGCAGCTGGGTGAGCCCACGTTGGGCTCTCCCTCTCCCTCCCCCATCCATTGTATATTTGGCCACATTAATGGATATTGCAACAAAGTTACATAGCCATGTACAAATATTCTCCGTCAAACCTTTACATATTTGTGGATATTCTCCCACTGTCCTTCCACTCCTTTCAGCATGTCTGTCCACATAACTACTGCTAGTGTAGTATTTTATACCTAACAGTATATACCTCTGTTGCTTTTAACTGTTGGATTCCTCTCTGTGCCTTTGCATGCTTTCATCATTCTTCTGCTAAACTCCCTCCTATTTTATGTTGCCTGTTCCTTCATCAAGTTAAGACTTGTCAACCTTCTAGCCAGTGATGTACTCCCCCTTCACTGTTATCCCTGGTAACCATCAAGAATGATTCTTTTAGCATAAAGTCCTTTTCTTGACTTTTTACAATAGTGGTCTCATATAATATTTGTCCTTTTGTGATTAACTAAATTTCACTCAGCACAATGTCCTCCAGCTTCATTCATGTTATGAGGTGTTTCACAGACTCATTGCTATTCTCTAATGTTGCATAGTATTCCATTGTGTGTACGTACCAAAGTTTATCTATTCTTTCATTGATAGGCATTTAGGTTGATTTCACCATTTTGTTATTGGAAGAGTGATGCAGTGAACATGACTGTACAAATGTATATTCGTGTTGTACCTTTTATTTCTCTAGGATATACACCACGTAGATGGAT
>NW_006408540.1:4973011-5004263 GCF_000296735.1 Chrysochloris asiatica
AGGACACATCTTTCAGTATGGGTTGCACCTTAGTATAAAGGAAACAAAAATCCTCACCATTGGACCAACAAATAGCATCAAAATAAATGGAGAAAAAAATTGAAGTGTCAAAGACTTCATTTTGCTGATATTCACCATCAACACTCACACACATGGAAGCAGCAATCAAGAAATCAAACAACATGCTTCATTAGGCAAATCTGCTGAACAAGACCTCTTTCAAGTGTTCATGGGCCATGATGTCAGTTTGAAGACTAAGTACGTCTGATCCAACCCATGGTTGTCTATTTTCAATAGCCTCACATGCATATAAAGAGGAATGGCTCTTTACATACATTCTGGTAGCATAGTGGCAACAGTTCTGCAGGAGGAAGTTGAGGCTTTCAACTCCTGTAAAGATTTACAGCCTTGGAAATCCTATGCAAGTTTGCTCTGAGTCGGAACTGACTCCATGGCATATAACCACCACCACATGCATGTAAAAGTTGGACATTGAATAAAGAAGATGATAGAAGAACTGATTCATTTGAGATGTAGTGTTAGAGAATATTAAAGTTACCATGGACTGCCAGAAAAACAAACAAATCTGTGTTGGAAGAAGTATAACCAGAATGCTCCTAAGAAGCCAAGATGGCCAGACTTTATCTCTCATAATTCGGACATGTTGTCAGGAGGAATCCGTCCCTGGAGAAGGACATCATGCTTGGTAAAGTGGAGGGACAGCAAAAAACAGGGACCCCAGCAAGATGGATTGGCACAGTGACAACAACAATGTACTCAAGTGTAGGAGCAATTGTGAGGATGGTGTTGGACCAGGAAGCCTTTCATTCTGTTTTATGTAGGTTTGCTATGGCTTGAAACTGACTCAATGAGACCTAAACACAAACAGTGGTTATTAAATATTCCTGCTTGTCCTCTTTTTTTATTTTGATATGAAGGCTTATTATTTTTCTTTGAGCTTACTATACTTTTCCCTATTTAAAACAATCTGTTTTATCTTGAAATCTACTTGACTTCCTAGCCATTTACAAGTATCCACACTATTCCATATTTTTGCTTTGTAGTTTACTTCACTATGCATTGATATCTCTGGTTCCCTATTTTCAGTCTTGTAGGTTTGTATTATTTTAAATATTTCTATGTCTGGATTGAATTCTGGATGATGTTGTCAAGTATGGTAACTCAGGTTGTCTGCTGTTGTTGGTTTACAGAACAAAGAACACCCTTTAGTATTTCTTGTAGAGTTAGTCTGGTCATTTACAAATTCATTTTAATCTCTTTTTATCAGGAAATGTCATAATTTTGTCATCATATTTAAGAGACAACTTTTTTGGGTATAAGATTCTTGTTTGGAATTTTTTTTCTTTCAGAGTTTTGCATATGTCACCCCATTGCCTTTTTTGCCTCCATGGTTTCTCCTGAGAATTCAGGGCTCAGTTTTATTGGTTATACTTTGTACGTAACTTTTTGCTTTTCCTGAGCTGTTCTCAGGATTCTTTGTTTGTCTTAGGTTTTGGAAAGTTTGTTTATGATATGTCTTGGTGATTTTCTTTTCAGATATCTCCTGATTGGGGTTCATTCAGCTTGTTGTATGCTTATCTTCTGATCTTTCATGATGCTAAGAGAGTTTTCTTCCAAAAACTATTGTACAAATTTTGTGTGTGCTTTTTACTCTCTCTTCCCATTCTGGAATTCTGATCATCCATTAGTTTTTCCTCCTCATGATATTCCACAGAACTTTTAGACTTTCTCTGCATTGTTTTTCATTTTTTTTCCTAATTGATCTTCTAGCATACTAATATTGAGAGATTTATCATCAACCTTTCTAATTAATGCTTCCATGTCTTCACATCTATTCCTTTGGCCATTAAATGAATTGTTCATTTCTGAAATCTCAGTATTAATCTTCTGGATTTCTAATTTCTGGTTTCATGTTGTTTAACATCTGCATTTATATTCTATTTGGTTTTGTAATGTTTTTGTGAATTCTAAAGTTTTTTTTCTGTGATCTCCTTGCTTTCCTTGATGTTTCTGTCAATCCTTATAAGGTACCATAATATAATTCTTTTGAATTCTTTTTCAATTTGTTCCATTATGTTTTCTTCCTTAGAAACATTTTCTATCTCAGCATCTTGGTTACTGGTTTGAGCCATTCTCTCTTGTTTCTTCGTGTGAGCTAAAATCATCTATTGTCTCCAGGGAATTGTGGAGTTGTCCTAGGCTTACTTTACTGCTCTTTGTATAACTGTTGGAGATGTTGAGTTAAAGTGCTGAGGTGGGATCTTTATTCTTTTTGGATGTGTGAGTTTGCTGCTATAAATTGCATTCTGAGCACTGCTTTTGCTGTGTCCCAACGGATTTTATATGTTAAGCTTTCATTCTCATTTGATCCAAGGAATGTTTTAAATTTAATTTTTCATTTCTTCTATTACCTAGTAGTTTTCAAACAGGGTGTTATTCAATTTCCATGCATTTTCTCCTTGATGTTCCTATTGTTAATTTCTAATTTTATAGTGTTGCACAGTTAGAGGATACTTTGTAGTAGTATTTCAGTTTAAAACTTTATTAAGTTTGCTCTTTGACATAACATAAGATATATTCTATAGAATGTTTAGGATAGGAAAGTTTTAAGGTACCTCATAATAACAGTCTAGACTCCCTTTAAGATACAATTGGTAGAATTATTGACATCAAAGGCAATTCTTTGGAGAAGAAAGAAGTAAATTCATAGAGAAAGCTTTTTGAAGAATACATATGGTGTCCACAACAGAATGTTGCTAGACATATGGACATTAAATGATGCTTCAAGAGGAAATGATGAACATGTGATTAGACAGTGTGGTAACAATGATGCTTTTAATGCAGTGACAAAGAACTTGTCTGAATTATGTTCAAATATTTCGTGGAAAGTGGAATTTGTAAATGATGAATTCAGTTATTTATCTGAGGAGATGTCTAAGCAAAATCTTAAAGGTCAGGTAGTTTCTTCCTACCATTTATAGTGAAATGCAAAAGGAAAGAGATGGACTTAAAAGTGAACTCTTCAAAGTGAAAACAGAACTTGAAAATATGCTGTGTCTTTGTTCTGTTGTATAAAGTAGGGACACATCCTCTAGAATTTTCACAGGGAATCTTTTGTTAATGAGATTAAGCCTATGACTGATGGCTGTAACCAAATATCACAGCAGAAAAACCATCAGCTTAGACTGAAAGGGACAGAAATAGGATGAATGTAAGGAAAGCTGTCTGCCTCTTGGAATACCGGTGGTGGTGGTGGAATACTACAGGTAGGGAAAAAGCCAAAGGGTTTATATTGGTTTCCATCAAGATGGGAAAAAAAAAAAAAAAAAAAAAAGCTGTGGGAACAGGAGAACTATTAGAACAGAATGGAAGGCAGGGCTCCCTCACTTTCAAAGGGTGTAAAACAACCTCTACTGGTTCACACAGAGTGGAACTACAGTGACCTGGGCTTTAAAAGAGAAAATGCATTTATTTGCTAAAGCGATCTGCTTGTGTTAATTCTAATACAGCAACACTAGATAACAAACTAGATAAAAAGAGACAATTAAACAAACACAGTAATGGAAAAAGTGAGGGGAGAGACAGACATTAAATTATATTAAGTTCTTAAGATTTCGCTCTTAAACCGGAAACAGAAGTTTGGGTGAAGCAATGGTTAGAGTGTTCAGCTGCTAACCTTAAGGTTGTAGTTGGAACCCCCACACAAGCAACTCTAGAGGAAAAAGACCCGACTTTGAGTCAGAACCAACTAGATGGCACTTAACAACAACAGCAATCTGCTTCTATGAATATTTACTCGATTGGGAATTCTACTCTATCACTGTGAGTTGGAATCAACTCGATGGCACAGACAACTAAAAACAGAAAAGGGGAGTTATAGTTAGTATAAATTTCTGAAGTCAGTTTGTTAAATTTGTTTTGATGGAAATAGATCATCTAGGATCTGAGTACCCTTCAGTTTCTTTTTCACACTTTTTTCATAGTTTCCAAATTTTGTACACAATAAAAATATTGCTTTCTTCTTCTGAATAAAAAAAAACCCTTTTTTAAGAGAAGGAAAGAAATACAACATTATGATAAAACAATTTGGGAAAAAAAAAATATTGAATAGGATGAACTTAAAGCATAACTTCCTCTATTGGAAATAATACATTTTGTTCATCTTTACATTATACATATTAACCCGACTATGAAAAAATGATTGTACATTAATGACTCCTCTATAAAACAAAACTCCTTCATCACATTAATAAGAGTCATACTGAATGTTCACCAATGCTTGGAGTTGTTTTATAGCTGGGGCTAAGAAGAAAATACAACTGTAGACCAGTTTACATCAGTGGAAGCTGATTGGCTCCTAATGAAGACTACAATTAACCTGAGTGGCAAGAGAAGCCGTCCAGCTTATCACTGTGTGCAACGTCCTTGCTGCAAGAAGGAAAACCAACCCCTAGAGTAGTCTGGGTGTTCCTGGGTTGTACAAGTGGTTAGTGAAGGATCAAGTTTGCCAAGAAAGTTCTGATAATCTACTTGCAGAAAATCAGCCATTAAAAACACTGTGGAGCAGAGTTCAACTCTGACCACACATGGGGCTGCTATGAATAAGAGTTGACTCAATGTAAAGAAACAAAAATCCTCACCACTGGGCCAATAAACAACATTCTTATCAACGGAGAAAAGATTGAAGTTGTCAATCTTTCTTCTTGGATCAACTATCATTCTTCTTGGATCAACTATCAACACTCACGGAAGCAGCAGTCAAGAAATCAAATGACGTATTGCATTGGGCAAATTTGCTGTACAAGACCTTTTAAAAGAGTTGAAGAGCAAAGATGTCATCTTGAAGACTAAGGTGCACGTGACCAAAGCCATGGTATTTTCAACAACCTCATATACTTGCGAAAGCTGGACAGTGAATAAGGAAAACTGTAGAAGAATTGATGCATTTAAGTTATGGTGTTGGAGGAGAATATTGAAAGTGCCATGGGCTGCCAAAAGAACCAATAGATCTGTGTTGAAAGAAGTACAGCCAGAGTGTTCCTTGGAGGCCAGGATAGCCAAACTTCATCTCTCATACTTCGGACATACTGTCAGGAAGGACCAGTCGCTGGAGAAGGATATCATGTTTGGTAAGATGGAGGATCAGAGAAAAAGAGGAAGACCCCAATGAGATGGATTGGCTAAGTGGCAGCATCAATGGACTCAAGTGTGGCAACAATAGTGAGGTTGGCCCAGGACTGGGCAGTGTTTAGTTCTGTTGTGCATATGGTTGCTATGGGTCAATACCGACTCGATGGCACCTAACAAAAACAACAAAAACCACAACTAGTTTAGTGAGTTCAGGCCTCTACTTGTAACTCTCTTCCTTGACAGAGAAAGGAAAACAACAGCATTTGCATTTTCTTTTGTCTTTACATTTCTCGCTATCATTTCTTTTATTCCGATATCCTACCTATTGTTTCTTTCCCTGTATTACTTCTGCTCTTTTTCAAATATCTCTTTCCCTCTCTTCATATCTATCTATCCTTTCTCCGCTTTTCAAAGATAGTATCAAAAGTACTAAAACAGTGTTTTTAATCGATAAACAGTAAACTACTATTTTATTATTTTTAATAAACATTATAGAATCCAGAGGTGATCTTTCTACAGAGCCTGATCTTTCACTGTGGTCCCAGGTTGTTGTAAATCACCAGATTAGCTAAGTAATGCCCCATTTACCCACATTGTCTTTGAAAAGCACTCCTAAAGCTGTGCAATTATTTCAAATGTCTTCTGAGAATCATTCTTTAGTAAGGTGTCTACTGTTGGTTTTAAAATAAAAAGAATTTAAAGTTCCTATCTCTTTCTCCTTCTCCCCCAATTATCACTGTATGTATCACCACCACATTCTACCACCACCAAAGAAAAGTGCTAATTGGATTGATCAAAAGATACTAATTAGATTACTTTTTTTTGTGGTGACATATCATTAGCTATGTGGGTAGTCTTTATTGGGAAGGATGTGTCTTGTTTTATTTTTTCCTTTTTGGAAATTTTCAATAAAACCAAAGTGGTAAAGTAGCCAGGGATCTGTCCTTTTGTCCGAAAAACTATCATCATCACTCTGAATGTGTCTCTGTTTTGAGGTGTTTATTCCTGTCCCTTTCCTTTCCCCTGCCATGTGACTGTAGGAATGTGACAGATCCAGGGCCCTTGTCCGTGGGAGCATCTGGGATAGCTATTCCTCAGGTCACTGCCTTGTCTATTGTGTCACTCCTAGAAATATTATTAGGTTTGAGAGTTAGAACACTCCTTTGCTAAACAATAGAAAAACTCTTGGCTGACTTCTCTTTTACTTCTTGAGGACTGATAAGACTTAGAATTGTCTAGCCTGCTATGGCTCTGTAGGTTAAACACTGGCTCTGTAAGATAAAAACTAGGATAACTACAAGGTGAGCAGTTCAAATTCACCATCTATTCCTCAGAAACCCTATGTTGTTGAATTGGTTACGACTCATAGCAATCCTGTATAACATTTCAGAGGAGCTGCTGGTGGGTTTGAACTGCTCACCTTGTAGTTCAAACTGACTTTGCGGTCCAGTGCATTATCCTGCAGCACCACACCAGGACCCCTAGAAACCCTAAGTTTGATGGTGGTACTTATGTACCATGGAATCGGTTCCAATACGTAGCAGCTCTGTATATGGTGTCTGGGTCTGTAAATCGTTATGTGAACAGAAAGTCTCATCATTCTCCTATATAATGCCTGGTAGATTCGAACTGCTGACCTTGCTGTTAACAACCCAACTCATAATCCACTATGTTACCACAGCTCCTTAGAAACCCTATTGTTGTTGTTAAACGCCATCAAGTCGGATCCCACCCATAGCCACCCTGTATAGGATTTCCAAGGAGCAGCTGGTGAGTTTGAACCACCAACCTTGCAGTTCAAACAACTTTGCAGTGTAACACATTAACAGCCAGAACCACATCAGGGCTCCTTGAAACCCTATGTTGTTGTTGTTGTTAAGTGCCATTGAGTTGATTCAGACTCTTAGCAACCCTGTATATGGTTTCCGAGGAGCATGAACAGCCAACCTTGCAGTTCAACCGACTTTGCAGTCTAGTGCATTAACCCACAGCGCCACACTAGGACTCCTTGAGACCCTATGGTGGTTGGTAGTTATGTGCGGTGGAGTCAGTTCCCACTCATAGCGACCCTGTACAGGGTTTCCGAGGCTGTAAATCTTTACGGGAGCAGAAAGCCTCATCTTTCTCCCACGGAACAGCTGGTAGTTTCGAACTGTTGACCTTGAGGTTCGCAGCCCAATTCATACCCACTATGCTACCAGAGCTCCTTGAAACCCTATGGTGGCTGGCTATGTGGCAGTGGAGTCTGTTCCGACTCATTGTGACCCTGTTTAGGGTTTCCGAGGCTGAAAATCTTTACGGGAGCAGAACGTCTCATCTTTCTCTGGCATTGTTATTAGTCAGAACTGACTGGACGGCACTTAACAACAACATCCTTTCTTTAATGAAGAAGCTCTGGTACCGTAGTGGTTACGAATCGGACTGCGAACCTTACCAGCTGTTCCGCGTGAGAAAGATGAAGCTTTCTGCTCCTGTAAATATTTACAGCCTTTCCATAACACATAACAACAACAACAAAGGCACATCAGCAGAAAGCCCTGGAGGTGTACTTTTGAACAATGGGTCATTGAAAGTCCTATCTCACACCTCTAATCTGACACACAGAGAATCACCATGAGATAGAATAGATTTGGGGGCAACTGTTTTGGTTTTCTATTGATCCTTGTGTTGCCTTGTGTCAGTCCTGAAGATGAAAGGTGGAAGGACTGGATGCCCTGCAGTTGCAGCACTGGACTCAAAGTCATGTTGTGGTTAAGTCATTTCCCGTGGTCCAGTGTAGATCATGAATCCCCTGCACTAGTGGTTGAAACCTCCGCCTAATAAGTAATGTATTTCCCTGTGAATTTTAAGGGACAAATGACTGATTGGTGAAGATGATTCAGCCTTTTCTGGTTCTTCGGGCCAAGTCACACCTTAATATCATTCTATTAATATATATATTTTTAAAGTCATAATTTCCCCTATCCTCTTCATCCATGCTCTCACCAAAATTGAGACTAGTATAATCTTTACTAATTATGTTAAATCTGTTTAGAATTCAATTAAAAATTTTACCTTAAAAAACAAAAAAATGTACCCTTGCTTGTTTTATAAATATTACAGTTAAATCTTCTTTTAATGTAATAAACCTGAATCTTTACTTCAGTAAAACTATTACACCCTCAGCGTTTTAAGGAGAAAGTCATATGATCCTAAAAAGAAAAAAAAAAAAAAAAAAAGTTGATATCAGGGCTTTGGTAAAATGTAATTTCTAGAGTTTTACTTATATTCACTAGAATTTCAGTCTGATCTATGCCCATAAAATGAGGATTGATGTTTAGAATGATGTCCCTGAGGCATTGCAGAATTCTGAATCATGAAAGATTCAATTACCTTCAATAAACTGAACTTAACTATCTCAAGAAAGGTGATGAATACAAATTAGAAATATCATCAACAAGCAATGCTAAAACACAGAAGTTTTTTGATTAAATATCAGGTAAAGAGCATTTCTAATTTATTACAAACTATTTTCTACGCATCCTAGATAACTGAAATTTACTGTACACTCTTGTGGTTTGGCTCACTGCTATAGCACAGTATGCACATTATTTAGATGAAACTAGACAATAAACAACTAGCCAAAGATTCAAAATACTATGAATTAATCCTACTCCAGCATCTCTGCTATAACCATCATCTCTTTATTGGACTGTTGATTTGATCTTCTAAAATAAGTCTTGCTTCTTCAATCTTTTTCCAAAATCATTCATCTGCACCATAGCCCACACATGCTTAAAAAATGTAAATCAGATTAACACGCTTGCTTCCATTTCAAAATATATTTTAATAAGAGTCTACAAAGATACTGTGTAATCTGACTTTTATTTTCTTGTTCGCTTACTGCCATTCTCATCCTTTTCACTAAGAGACTACTAAATAGATCCACTCCATCTTTTCAAATTATGTTTGAAAAGCAAGAGTAGATAATGGAATCTAGAAATGGATCCTTGTATATATGAGGGTTTAGCACACATTGATATGTCAGTGAATGATAATAGGATTAATCAATCAATCAACCAGTCAATCAATTACGCTGGCAAAACTGTATAGCTCTCTGGAAGTAAGAAAGATTAAAGCCCTAGTCTATATTATATACCAAATGTATTCCAGGTGAATTAAATATTTAAATATAAATACGTGAATTATAATGCTATAAATACAAAAGAGGTCATAATACTATAAATGTAAACATGATAGTTGTAACCTAAGAAAATCTAGTTAATTATATATAAAATTAAGATTGAAGAAGTCCCCAAATCCACATTGCCTATAAATAAAAAATTTAATTTGCATAACAAAGTTTCCATAAAATTAATCAGTAAAACATAATGGATTTAGGAAAATTACTAGAAGTATCGTTGTTGCTTATAAGGGCTGTTGAGTCAGTTCAGGCTCATATAGAGACCATGTATAGGATTCCCATGAAGAGCTTGGCAGATTGAATCATCAACAATGTGGTCATCACTGTAGAACATAATAAATACAAAAAACACTTAAAGGTTAAGAAGAAAGGAATAAACAACACAAAAGAAAAATGAAAGGGAAAATTTAATAGGCATTTCACAAAAAAAGCAAATTCACATTGCTAACAAACATGAAGTCATGCTCAAACACAGCAACAGTCAGTACAATAAGATCAAAGTAACCTTGAGGCATCAGATGTACTTATCAAACTGACATATATTTAAAAGTCTGAAAGGCCTAGCCCTTTTGCTGTCAGTAAGAGTGTTCTCATTCCCTGCAGCTGGAATAGTGAACTCTTGAAGCCTTTTGAGAAAGTAACATAGTAGCAACAAATAATAAAATGCTGAAGCATGCTTTACCACCCAATCAATCAAAGATGATGTACCCCCAGAAACTTTAACCCATCTTAAAAAATTATAGGTGCCTGTGTTTGTGTGATTTCAGAATATTTCCTTTTATTGTGGCAAATATTTAAGAACCATTTCATTTTTTTATGTATTCAACTCAATGACTTTAATTTTGTTTTCTTATTGTTCCTGGTGTGGTGCTGTGCACCATAAAGTACTGGACCACAAAGTCAATTTGAACCACAAGGTTGGTGGTTCAATCTCACTAGCTGTTCCTTGGAAACACTGTACAGGGTCATTATGAGTCTGAACAGATTGTTGTTGTTAGGTGCTATCAAGTTGGTACAGACTCATAGCGACCCTATGCACAAAAGAACAAAACACTGCCTTGTCCTGGGTTAACCTCACAATTGTTGGCACACTTGAGCCCAGTGATGCTGCCACTTTGCCACTCCATCTCACTAGGGGTCTTCCTCTTTTTCTCTGATCTTCCACCTTACCAAACATGATATTCTATTCCAGTGACTGGTTCCTCCTGACAATGGGTCCGAAGTATGAGAGATGAAGTCTGGCCATCCTGGCCTCCAAGGAGTACTGTGGCTCTTGCATCACAGATCTGTTTGTTCTTTTGGCAGCCCATGGCACTTTCAATATTCTCCTCCAACACCATAACTCAAAAGCATCAATTCTTCTACAGTCTTCTTTATTCACTATCCAACTTTTGCATGCATATAAGGTTATTGAAAATACCATGGTTTGGGTCAGGCGTACTTTAGTCCTCAAGCTGACATCTTTGCTCTTCAACACTTTAAAAAGGTCTTGTGCAGCAGATTTGCTTAATGCAATACGTCGTTTGATTTCTTGGCTGCTGCTTCCAAGAGTGTTGATGGTTGATCCAAGAAAAATGAAGTCCTTGACAACTTCAATCTTTTCTCCATTGATAGCAACAGTGATGACTTAAGTCTGTATATGACCCTACCTCCAGCACAGTGCAAATGACCCTGCTTCAAAGCCTCTGTACTTTCAGCAAGAAAGGTTGTGGCCACTGCATCTTGCTGGTTGTTAATGAGCTCTCCTGAATCCTTATGCTCATCCTTCATATGGCTTAGTCATATGAATTTTATGCTCAGCATACAGATTGAACATATATGGTGAATAGCTACAACTCTGATGCACATCTTTCCTGATTTTAAACCATGCATTATTTCTTGCTTTCCACTCAAACAATTGCCTCTTGTTCTATGTATTGGTTCTACATGTGTACAATTAGGTGTTAGAGAATTGCCATTATTCTCTGTGTTGCTTATAATTATGCCACTTACAATCAAATGCCTTTGCAGAGTCAATAAAACACATGTCAAGATTTTTATGTCATTCTCTGCTTTCAGCCTAGATTCACCTGACATCAGCGATAATACCCCTTGCTCCAGTGCAGTTCTGAATACGACTTGACTTTCTGGCCAACCATTTAGCCTGCAAAGGGGTGTTAAGGCAGATGAACGTGCACAAGCTGAAGGACTATCGTTTATCGTCACATCTTCAAGCAGCTCACCTTCTGCATTCACGGCACCAACTTCATCTGGAGGTTTAGAAAACAAGGCAGTGATGACTTAAGTCTGTGTATGACCCTACCTCCAGCACAGTGCAAATGACCCTGCTTCTGAGCCTTAAAGTTCTTATACTGTTCTAACAGTGCCTTTGAGTCTAAATTGATGTTGCAGAATGGTTTCATTAGTTCCTTAGTGTGCAGCTCCCAATTTCAAATGCTAACAGACATAAGTCTCAGTTCTAAATCCCTGGGGGAGAGAATTTAGTTGGTCCACACTAGATCAGGTCCGCCCTTCTCAACCCAGTGAACTCCGCCTATGTGAAAGAGAAATAGTCCATCAGTGCTTCAAAGCTCAGAACAGAACACAGGCTGCAGGAAAATTCACCCATTAAATAATTTTTGTCGCAGGGAACTTGCTACCCCAGCACCCTCCATCCTGAACACTTCCATTTCTGTTTTGTATGACTTTCATCCATCTCTTGTAGCTCCAATAATTCCTTCTCAGTGAGCCCATTTCCAATCTTCCAATTTAAAATATCACCACATCCTAAGTTTCTCTTTATTTTCTGTCTAGCACAGAAACCACAATTCATTTACTTCTTCAGTGCTTACCTCTGCATGCCCTTCATGCTTCCCACCCACACATCATGTGAACTCAAGTTCTAGGAAACTAGTCTGTCTTGTTCATTATGAAACATTGTTTCAGAACATTGTACTTAAGCAACACTGGTACTCTACATATACACCGAATTCAGGCATAAGCATTTCTAATATCATTTTACATCAAAGGCCTGAATACACCTGATCTCCTCTAACATCATTGCATTTACAGATTACTGCTGACCAACACCACTATAGACTGGAATCACACTAGGAAGTTTAGAGCAGAGAGAACTATATGTGTTCAATGAGAATTCATACCAGTCACCAAACTAGTGTCTCAGACATTTGTTTAATTTAATGTATCCTACGACTTGTGGCGCTGTGGGTTAATGCACCAGACTGCAAAGCCGTTTGAACTGCAAGGTCAGCAGTTCAAGCTCACCAGCTGCTCCTTGAAAACCTTATACAGGGTCACTATGGGTCAGAACTGACTCAACAGCACTTCACAACAACAACGACAACACAATTTGCTTCATGATTCCTGTTTTATGATGAAAAACAGAAATAAGAAAAATTTCCATTGCATTATTAAATGGGTGATGCCAAATTGGAATAGTGATTATTTTGGTTCTCAATCTTTGGTATTAACATTTTCCCATGCTACCTAGAAATGGTCATTTACTTGTTCCTGCTTTTAGTGTAGTGGTTATGAATCGGGCTGCGAACTGCAAGGTCAGCAGTTTGAAACTACCAGCTGTTCCGCAGGAGAAAGATGAGGCTTTCTGCTCCCATAAAGATTTACAGCCTCGGAAACCATGTACAGGGTTGCTATGGGTCGGAACCGACTCGACGGCACTTAACAACAACTTTGTGCCATAGTTCTTACTAAATATTTTTATGCACTGATACCTTAAATTCACAGAGCGCATCCCATAAGACAAATACTATGTTTTTCATTTCATGAATAAATATACTGATACTTAAGGATAAGTCTCTGGTAGCGTAGTGGTTACGAATCGGGCAGCGAACCGCAAGGTCAGCAGTTCGAAACTACCAGCTGCTCCGTGGAAGAAAGATGAGGCGTTCTGCTCCCGTAAAGATTAACAGCCTCGGAAACCCTGTGCAGGATCGCTATGAGTCGGAACCGACTCCGCGGCACATAACAACAACAACAACAACTTTCTGGTGAGGCGCTGTAGGATCAGCACTGGAGTGTAAACCACAAAATTGGCAGTTCAAATCCACCAAGTGTTTCTTGAAAACCCTATATAGTGTGGTGGTGGCTGTGTGCCGTGGAGACGGTTCCGACTCATAGCGACCCTGTACAGGGTTTCCGAGGCTGTAAATCTTTACGGGAGCAGAACGCCTCGTAGTTATGAATAAGAATCAACAGGATGGCACTTAACAACAAAACTTTCCAGTAAGAAGCCTTGGTGGCACCGTGGGTTAGACATTGGGCTGCTAAACACAAGGTTGTGGGTTCAAACCCACTAGTTGCTCCACACAAGAAAAGTGAGGCTATCTGTTCCCACAAAGATGTACAACCTTGGAAACCCTTTACAAGTTGGGTATGGATTCCCTGGGTGGTAAAATGATTACATGCTTGACTGCAAAGCAAAAGACTGGTGGTTTGAATCCATCTGGAGTGCTTTATGAGCAAGGCGTGGTGAGTGCCATCAAGTCGGTTTTAACTTATAGCAACCCTGTGTATGGTTTCCGAGGAACGTATGGTGAGTCTGAACCACTGACCTTGCAGTTCAAACTGATTTTATGGACGAGTGCTTATTCTACAGTGCCGCATCAGAACTCCAATCACTAGCCAATAAAAACCCAGTGAGCACAGATCTACTCTGACACACATGAGTTGCTATGTCTACATTGATTTCACAATAATGGGGAGAAAAAAAGAATCCTACCAACAAAATCCATAGAGGCAACAATTTATAATGTATCACAAAGTGGAACAACATGGATAGAAGTGCCACAATAAGTAAGCAATTGCCTGCACTAATGGGAATAATAACAACACATACATCATAAGATTTTTTTTGGAGTCCTGGTAGGGTGCTGTAGGATAAGCACAGGACTGCAAGATTGTTTGCACTGAAAGGTCAGTGATTCTAACTCACCAGTCACTCCTTGGAAACCATATCTAGTTGTTAAATGACTTGACAGAACTGAACAACAACAAAGTTGTTTTTAGAATTAAAACATCTAATATGGATAAAACTCTATCTATTTTGAGAAAGTACTAAAAATTGGTATGTGTTCAGTATAATTTTAAGGCCTTTCATTTTTTTAAAGAAGATTAAAAAAAGGAATTTTTGTGGCACCTGAAAATCAAAAAGTTAATTGGTTTGCAAAGATCACAAGTTCAAGAACAAATGGAAAAAAAGACTTTATTTTATCTTATAATACCTGTGTCCTTCTGTCTATTGAAGGTAATGTATTAGTGTACTGTACCTAAGATTGAGATGGCTAAGGGGAGTGCTGTCTCTGTATCAGAACATGGTCTCCAAGCCTGAAAGAAAAACCAGAGTGGTGCCGCTTCTGCATTTCACGCTATTTCTAAGGCTAAGGAAGTAAATGTTCATAAGAGTGATTGTGGCGTACCCAGGAATATTTTACTGCTACCAATTCTGTCAAAGCTAATTCTGCTTCAGAAGGGTCACTGGTGTTGAGTTTCTGTGTGTAATGATTGACAGTTGTAGGTATTAAGAACCCAGGGTTATGCACTTTTCTGATCAGGATTGCCGAAAACAAGTGTTGACAATCTGGGCTGTTTGATAGTGTGCAGGACCGGGATCAAGCAGAGCATTTGGGCCATAATTACTTGGGTTCACCAAACTCCAATTGACATTTTCTACTAATTTGTATTCATTCAAAGATTCCAAATATATTTTCCTTTATAAAACCAACTTTCAACTACAAATTTCACTTATTAAAACCAAAGCATGTGATTAATATTGCTCCTTCAAAATTATAGAAGCTGTTAATAATGTGACTGATGTTGGATTGGGCTTAATAGATCTGATGTTTGGAGGATAATAATACCCATTTCTGGGGAAAAAATAAAATTGTGTGTTCACAGGAGTATTCACAATGACTGATGTATAAAATCTTAGGCAATGATTTATCTGTATTTTTTTCTTGAAAAATAGCTTTTATGTTGTTGTTATTTAAAAATTACTAGTTTTTATTGTTTTAAGAAGAGCAATAAAAGGTTAAAATTAACCAATGACTTGTTTTAAATCAGCTTGGACATGTTCACAAAAATCACTATATCAATTATCAGAACCCTCATCCTTATTGGTATTTCCAAACTTTTCATTAAAAGATTGCCAAGGTGAGAATAAAAAAAAAAAAAAAAAGATATTTTGTCACATGAATAGTTACTAAAAAGATCATGGTTCTTCTTGTGTTATTGCTTTTGTTGTTGTTAAGAGCCCTTGAGTTGGTTCTAACCCATAGCAGCACTGTATAGGGCTTCCAAGGAACAGCTGGTGAACTTGAACCACCAACCTTGGTTCAAGTTGACCTTGCAATCAAGTTCATTAACCCTCAGTACCACACCAGGACTCTGTGTTATTGCTACTGGGTTTTTATTGTGATTCATGGTAATACAGAGAAATCAGAGCCTTCTGTGACTTAATGAACTATTAGTTTGTTGTTATACTGAGAGAAGGCAATGAATAATCTTAGCCTCAAGAGCCCTTTGTCAACTTCATAATAAATTATTACATTGTTTGATTAACTGAATAATGACTCTTCAAAGATGTCCATGACCTAAACAATGGACATTGTAAATATGAGGGAGCTTCCACAAATTCATGGAAAAATGGAATGTAACAGATAATGGAATTTTTCTACAAACTATCCAAAATCCCCTTGTATGTTGCCTAATATAGTAAAAGGGGATTTTGCAGATGTGAATAAGGTAAAGATTTTGAGTTGGGGATAATATCCAGGACTGGCTGAGTGAATCAAAAGTAATCACTGTGATCCTTATAAGATGGAGGGAGAAGGATCAATGTCAGAATAAAAGAGATATAATGATGAAACCAAAGGTTGGAGTGATATGCTTGGAGGCTAGAGGAAGGAACCATGACCCAAGGGATGTGGTTGTTGTTGGCAATCCTGTATAGGGTTTCTGAGGAGCAGTTGGTGGGTTTCAACTGCTGACCATGCAATTCAAACTAACCTTATGGTCCAGTGCTTATCCATCACACCAGGAATGTAGATGAACATTCCTCTCCAAGGAATGTAGGTGGACTCAAATGTTGCAAAAAGCAAGGAAATAGATCTCTCCCCTTCAGAGCTCTAAGAAATTTTATTTGTGATGTTTTAAACTACTTCTTCTTGTTGTTGTGTGCCGTCGAGTCGGTTCCTACCGATAGCGACCCTGTGTAGGGTTTCCGAAGAGCAGTTGGTGAACTTGAACCACCAACCTTGCAGTTCAAATGGCTTTGCAGTCTGGTACACTGAGCCACGCCAGGGCTCCAAGTTTGTGATCATTTGTTTTTATTAATACATAGCTTCGTAGCAAACTATGAAGGCATTATCAAGAGATGTGGGATTACTAAGTATACCAGTAAGGCATGCTCTCCTTTATGCTTCTCTTTGGGGAGAAGTTATTCTTTAAAGAGGGTTTTGACATCTTGCAAAATAGATATTTGTATGTATGATGTTTTAGTTAATATATTGTATTGTCTTCTTTCCAACTCATGCAATCCTGAATAGGGTTTCTGAGGAGTGGCTGGTGGGCTAGAACCACCAATCTTATGCGTAGCAGTCTAGTGCTTAACCTTTAGAACCACATCAGCACTCCAGGTATGTATAAGTACGTTTACAATGACAAGCATAAAAAATTCTAATTTATTATATTCCAAATTTAAATAAAAGAGAAAAAATTATGCACTTTTCTGGTCAGGATTCTGAAGTTAGAACTATAACAAGTAAAAAACAAACAAAAACAACCTAAAAGGAACTACAGATGCTTTGAGGAAATCTGCAAAATGAATTTATGGGTTAAAGAATGAGAATGTTTTTCCCTTTCAGCAGTGTCAAAGAAAGCAAATCAGAGATTATAGCACAAAAATATATACACTGATTATAGAGAAGTGAAAGATTCATTTCTTTAAAGACTAGTCTGTATTTAAACTACTCTATTTTTAGCTATATATTTTAGTCACACTTTTTAGAAAATACGTTTTTAAATTAAATAATGAATGTGTTTAACGAGTATACATGTTTATCAGTAGGTGTTGCTTGCTATTAAAAAATCACATTTGTATTTAATAGCCTATTTAAATATGCCCTTTATACTTACTGCCTTGCTGTTTCATATATCTAAGGGACATCATTTACACAAATGAAAAGCAATGCATCTACAATAGTGACATTGGAAAAATGTATGGGAAATGATTTGTGAGGACATGAAATGAGGAAGTATCCTAAACAACATTTAGTGTTATATATACCTTAGGGTTCACTGTAGAGTCAATTTTGGGTAATTGAACAGATTATGTCAAGAGGGTAAACCTAGATGTTGGAGGTGCCTCAGCCCATCATGGGCAGTGCCAAATAGTACTTACATACAGCTTCATGAGTTAGTGGCTGGGTGCAAATCTCTGACACGGTGTTCAAGCCGTATGAACTTGAGCAAGCTTATTAACCTTTCAGAACCTAAGTTTTGTCTTCCATGTAAGAAGGGTAATAATTCCTTCCTTATAAGCTTATTTATAACACTTTAAAAAGTAGATATTCAAGGCATTCATAACAGAACACGAAACAAGCTAGATGTTGTATAAGTGCTTGATTAAAAACAGTAAGGTTTGTTTTCTTTTTGGTATTTAAGGTATTAATTATCATTAAGATATGTTTTAATGCAGAAATTTAGAATTTTCAAGTCTATTTTAGGAAGATAATAGTTGTGCTATAACCTGCACATGAAGAAGAATTGCAATTATATAATCATTCTTTTCTCTATGCTCATCCTAATGCTACAAAATAAGAAGAAATGGCTTCCTAGACCTACTAATAATCAGAATACAAAATGTACAAAGTATGAATATAAAAACCCAGAAGTGGTCAAAAGTGAAATAAAATTCTTAAAGGTAAGTATCCTAGGCATTGTTGTTGTTAGGTACCGGAGAGTCTGTTCTGACTCACATCCAACCTATGCACAACAGAACAAATCAGCACCCAGTTCTGTGCCATCCTCATAGTCTTATGTTTGAATCTATTGTTGCTGCTACTATGTCAGTCCATCTTGTTGAAGATCTTCCTCTTGTTTGCTGACCCTCCACTTTTCTAAGCATGATGTCATTCTGCAGGGACTGGTTCCTCCTGATAGTATGTCCAAAGTATGAGAGATGAAGAATCTCCATCCTCAATTCTAAGGAACATTTTGTCTGTATTCTTTGCCAAAACCATAATTCAAGTGCATTGATTTTACTGAGTTGAAATGGATATTTAATGACCATTTTGAATAACAGAATAATATGGTCTTCATACCAGGAATGAAAAATTGAGGAGGAATGGTATCAAATTCATTATCAAAAAGGATATTTCAAGTTTTATCTTGCTGTACAATGCAGTCAGTGATAGAAAAATCCATATGATAGAAAAATCCATATGCCTACAAAGAAGACAAGTTAATATGGCCATTCAACTTTACCCACCAAACTCTAATGCCCAACAAACTCTAATGAAGGAATTGAAGATTTTTATCATATTCAGTAGCCTGAAATTCATCAAACATGCAATCAAGATGCACTGTTATTTATTGGTGATTTTAATGTGAAATTGGAAACAAAGGGAAAGGACCAGTACTAAAATATATGGCCTTGATGAATGAAAAAACACCACAAAAATAGTCCAACCACTCTGGAAAACAGTATGGCACTCCCTCAGAATGTTGGGACTAGAAATACCATATGATCCAGCAATTCCTCTACTTGGTACATATCCACAAGAAATACGAGCCATAACATAAGTAGATATATGCACACCAATATTCATAGCAGCACTATTCACAATAGCAAAAATGACGGAGACAGTCTAAGTGCACATCAGTGGAAGAATGGATAAACACATTGTGGTACATACACACAATGGAATATTATGCTACCTTGAAGAATAACAAGGGAGCTGCAAGCCACTGCATAGCATGCATGAACCTTGAGAACATTATGCTGAGTGAAATTAGTCAGTCAAAAAAGGACACATATTGCATAAGACCATTATTATAAAAACTTAAGAAAAGATTCCCATACTAAAGGGGGGAAAAAGAAATTTATTTTTCTTTGTTGGTTACCAGTGGGGGTGGGGTGGTGGATTTGGTAGAGGTGGAGGGAGGTGACAGTAGAGCACAGGGTAGGGGGCAGACACATCATAGTGCAGGTGTTGGTAAGGGCAATACACAAGAAGGGGGAGGGGTGGAAGAGTTTTGATTCTCTTTCACCATTGTGAAGCCAGGGAAAATTAGACTTGTCATATGGTTTTTGCAACAATGAACATTAATCATCAGTGACTAGATGTGCTGTGTGGTAACAAGGATATTATACATGAAGAATGAAAAAGTCATAAAAAGAAAATAAAGAACAAAATGGATATTAGAAGAGATTATGACACTTGCCCTTGAGTGTAGGGTACCTAAAGCAAGTGGAAGAAATAGTGAAGCATGAATCATGAAGTGTAACAACAAGAATTGGTCACCTTTAAGTCATTACAACAGATAGCTTATGATAAAGAACTGATGTCACTGAAAGAAGTGTAGCCACCACTGAAAGAATTCATGGGATACCAACTGAGATTTTTCAACAAAGTGATACAAGCTGAAAGTTCTCACTGATTTATGACAAGAAACAAGTCCTCACTCATCTAGGCCATGAAATCCATATTTGTGCCCATTACAAAGAAAGGTAATTCAACAGAATGTGTAAATTATGTAAAAAATATTATCGATATCACACACATGTAAAATTGTAAACAAGTAAAATGGTTACAACAGTACATTGACCAGGAAATGCCAGAAATTCAAGCTGGATTCAGAAGAGGGCATGTAAAGAGAAATATCATTGCTGATGTCAGATGGATATCGGCTGAAAACAGAGAATATCAGAAAGATGTTAACCTATGTTTTATTAACTATACAAAAATGTTCAACTGTATGGATCATAATAAATTATGTATAATATTTCAAAGAAATGTTACATAATTTGAAATATTATAACTAGAAATGTTATATTTATTATATTTGTGTATTCATTATATACTTCAAAGAATGGAATTCCAGAACACTTCATTTGGCTCATGAAGAACCTGAAGACCATGAAGTAGTTACTGGAACAGAGTAGAGGAACTGCGTGATTTTAAATCAGGAAAGTTGTTGTCAGGGTTGAATCCTTTCACCAGACTTATTTAATTTGCATGTTGAATAAGTAATCTGAGAAGGAGGAGTATATGAAGAACCCAATATCAGGATTGGAGTAAGACTTATTAGCAAATGGCAATATACAGTTGACACAACCTTGCTTGCTAAAAGTGAAGACAATTTGAAGCTCTTACTAATGAAGATCAAAGACTACATATAGCCTTCAGTATGGATTACAATTTGATAGGAAGAAAACAAAAATTCTCACAACTGCATCAATAAGAAATTATCATGATAAATGGAGAAAATTTTGAAGTTTTCATGGATTTCCTTTTACTCGGATCCACAACCAGTACCCTTGGAAGCAGCAGTCAAGAAAGCAAATGATATATTGCACTGGGCTAATCTGGTGCCAAAGACCTCTTTCAACTGCTAAAAGACAACGATGTCAATTTAATGACTAACATGTGCTTGAACTAAGTTATGGTATTCCGTATTTGCATTCATATGCTGGAAAACCCAAGAAAAAGTGGTGCCATTGAATTACGGTGTCATAAAGAATAGTGAGTGTACCATGATGGACTGTAGAAGAACTAATGAATGTGTTATAGATAACACAGAGCCAGAATACTCCTTTGAAAGGAGGATAGGAAGACTTCACCCCATGTAGTTTGGACATGTTATTAGGCAGGATCAATCCCTAGATAAGGACATGACATCATGCTTGGTAAAGTAGAAGGTCAGATAAAAATAAAGAAAATTCTCAATAGGATGAATTCATACAATGGCTGCAACAATAGGCTCAAACATCCAACAACTGTGAGAATGACAAAGCACCAAGCAGTGTTCTGATTTGTTGTACATGGGGTTCCTATGAGTTAGAACCAAAACAACAGCATGTAACAATAACAACAAAAATACAGTGCATGTAGAATAATAGATATTAGGTGCAAACTTTTGAGCTGAATTTAGAGTATTTGGATCACCATTTGAATGGAGTATAATGAACTGTAATGAAAAATCTTATACCCTTCAAGCATCCACATTACGCCACTTTACTAAATTAAATGATAAAGCAATCCCAATCTAATTTTCTTGAATGGTTTAGCTGAAGATATTTATAAGGTCATTAAGACTTTACAGTATCTTTGGTTGTGGTCATGGTGGTTGTTAGTTTAAAATATTAGAAATCTGGAAAAATTGAGTGAAACTTGAGGCAGATGGATTGAGCCTAACTAAAGGAACATAAGAGATAAATGGTATAATCTTCCTATGATGGTGCCAGTTTTAGGATCAGCATATGGTATCTCTGAGGATAATCTTGAGATTATATACATGCTGATTATATACAAAAATCCTGACTAACTTCAGAGAACTCCACCAACTTCTTCACAGATTTCTTTAACCTGGTTCTTTAGGGATGTTTTCACCATCTTTTCCATTTGCTCCATGTCTGTGAACTCATCTCCACAATCAATGATGTTCTCAATCCCTGAAGGCAAAATTTAACCTTATCAAATGTAAGTTACCTGTGTACTTCATTTGCTGAAACAAACTCAATGAACTGTATTGGTCTCACTCCATAGCAAATATATCTTTAAAACTACCAGTGGGTCCAGGGGAGAAAGATGAGGCTTTCTGCTCCTATAAGATTTACAGCCTTGGGAACCCTACACAGGGTCATTATGACTCCATAGCACAAAAACATCAACACCAAAATATCCATTAGCATCCAAGTGCCTCTCAGAAAGGTGCATAAAATTAATTCAAGAAGTCTAAATGGATTAAAGGTATATAGAAATTTATTTCAAAAGCTACAGTTGGATTTTTGTAATGTAAATCAAATTAAATATTCACTTATATGTTTTTATTTTTATTCTATTAGAGTGCTAAGTGCACTCTAATTGAGTTGGATCCTTCTCAATTGGATCATTGAACTTCTGACCTTGTGGTTAGCAGTCCAGTGCTTATCCTACTGCACCAGTAGCTAATCAGATATTTGGAAGAAAATAAGAATAACAAAATTTATATTTCTACTTTCCAATCCTGGCAATCTGGAAAATCATATAAATACATTTTAACTTCAAAGAAGAACTCAGGACTTTCTTTTTAAGGGTACAACTACTGTGTCTTTAAAAAAAACAACAACAACAAATAAACACTATTTTTAAAATTAAAGAAATTAATAACACATACTTAACTAACAGATATCAATAATCTTCATTCTCAAGGCTCTGAGCAGTCAACAAACCAGTTGGTAGTGACAGAAGGTAATCCAAGCAGACAGAAGTATGCCTACAGCCATCCTAATCAACATAGGATTTCTGGCATATACATAATCCATAATAATATTTGTTTGAATGTTTGCCGATAATTCTCGTGAAGAATGTATTTAATTTTAGTGCAGATTTTTGAAAATTAATTAAATGTAAATACCTACACCATATTTCTCTGGTAATAATATTTCAAGGTTTAGGATAGATTTGGGGATAGAAGAGCAATGTTTCATAGAACTGGCTTGTTAGGGAATGATACATCTCTAGCATTTCCAATAACTAAAATTTGCTCTCCAGCTTTTGATGAATGCTATCTAAATTATGCATAGGCTACCAAGTATAATTTATTTCTCCTCCATCTCTTCCTTCTACTTTTCTTTGCAAACGTCTGTCTTTCCTTCTTTTTCTCTTTCATTTCTTCCTTTTTTGCTTCACTGAACATCTACTACACAGCAAGCATTAGTAAAAGTCAGAGAAAAGATAATAAATAAACTATAATACTTGACCTCAAGAACCCCACAAATAAGAAATGTGTGTTGTTATTTAAAACATCCTGTGATTATAATGAAGAGCCCTGGTGATGCTGTAAGATAAGCACAGGACTGCTAACAGGAAAGTCAGCAGTTCAAACGCACCAGCAGCTCCATGGGAGAAATATGAGGGTTTATGCTTCTGGAAAGATTTGCATCCTCACTAACCCTATACAGGATCACTAGGAGTTGGAACCGACTTGATGGCCATTGGATTGGTTTTTGTTTGGGTGATTACAATATCTGCTAGTTTAATTTTCTCTCTCAGTTTTCCAGTTAGACTACCTAGTTGTTAGTCTTCCTGATTTTTTTTTTTTTTATAAGTTACAGCATATAACTATTGTAATTTTCACAGCTAGTGCCATATCCCATCAGGACATTTAAGCAACATTATTAAAAATATATGCCAGCAAAGAGTCCATATGGCTCTATCCCACTCTCTGAGGAGTCACATATTTGATTTCACAACAGGGACCTAGTGACACCATTCAAGTCTCTGTGTACTCCAATTGCCACCAGTACCAAGATCATTGTTTTAATAAATGAATGCATTCAGGAAATATATTTCCTGTTGTTAGGAAAGCATTTACTTACCTACCTTGTCCTCAATTTGCACATATGATCACTAGAGGTAATTTGTTTTCAAAATATTTCTCAACATTTAAAAATGTAGAGGAAGAGATAATTCTCCTCCCAAAGGACAAAGTTTAACCATATTCTGGCTTTCTGATTATCTGTATCTATTTGAATACTTCCAGTCATTGGAAAGCTATTATTTTAGTTATCTAGAACTTCTATAACAGAATATCACAGAGTGAATGGCTTTACCAACAAGAAAGGTGTTTGCTCACAGTTTAGGAGGCAAGAAGGCCAAATGCAGAGTGACCGCTCTTGCAGAAGGTTTTCTCTTTATTGATGCTGGGAAAAGGTCCTCGACTCCTTTCAGCATCTGCAGGCCCAGTATTCCTTAGAGATTTTCATACATCTTTTTGTTTGTTTGTTTGTTTTTCAGACAGGTGTTTGTTTTACTAGGCTTCATTAATACACCAGGAAATAAATGTCTTCTGGAAACTGCTGTTGCTGACACTATCATTAAGCATGTGCAGTCTTCAATACACATGAGATTGTAACTTCAAATGTGGGTGCATGAGGTGGAGTTGGTGGCACTTCAGATCACCTCCATCCACCTTTCAAATTTGTATTCACTTTAAGCCCTGAAGTAGTACACGTGGGACTTGAAGTGCAGCTTGAACACGCAGTGTTTGTGGATGTTCTCAGATTCGGAGGGAATGGTGAGTGAATACCCAAGCAGAGGCAGGTTGGCAAGGGGATGATTGTCCTGGTAAGATTTGTAGAAGAAGAGGCAGAAGTTAGTGAAGACCACCCACAGCTTCTGCCACCCATTGCTGTTTTTGAGTTTCCTCAAAAGGTTCCCAGCTAACTGATTCTCCACATGGAAACGTTGGTGTTGTGGTGCCAGCGCACATGCACCATGGTGTTGTGGTGGTGCAGAGCCAGGCGCTCCAGCGATGTGCGCAGTGTGCTGAGGTCGTCCTCTGACTCCTGGTAGGCAGGAGTGCCTTCCTCAGAGGACTTATTGTCAGGCGGGCTTCTGGCCAGTGATTCCTTCCAAATCAACGGCCATCTGGATGGCATCAACACACTTTTCCATTTCTGACCAGGAACTGGCTGCCACAATCGTGGACTGGTGCTGACCCTTGAGGGTTAGACAGTTGGGCACGCCCCGCTCATCTTCACTTTCCTCTATAGTCATGACGTGGAGAGGAAGCTGCCCGTGGACTTTGAACTGATTGGAGGCTGTCAGCCCACTGCTTGTGTACAACAAGACGTCATTGACCCTTCCTGGGATCACAAGATTGTTGATACCAATCAAGTCTTTCTTGAGTTCATGCAGCTTCTGCAAATTCTCCATTGTGATCATCGTACTGTGGAGCTGTACCACCACTGCCAGTTCAGTGATCTCTGCCAACCCCTGGAGTCGGCGTGGTTTGGGGAGTGGTGTTTGCACAGCTCCAGTATCTGCTTGTAAGGAAAGCATAAGCCCGAGCAGCGGCCTCAGAAGGAAGGTGTTGAGCGGCAAGTAACACACCTTCTGTAGCTCGAAGTCTCTACAGAAGTGCTCCAGCCGCCGGAAGCCCTTGATACTGTTCTCCAGCCCCTCCAAAGCCTCATTGTGCTTCCATAGGTGAGTAACCAGTTGCTTCATGCCCTGGATGTTCTTCAGATGACTTCGCCGATTTTTAGGTAATCTCCTCCGATATGGGCATTTGAGCGGCCTTCCCTTAAGGACATGCTGTCCTCCTTCCTCTTTCTTCTTGATGGTAGTGAGTCAAGGATGCACTTGACTCCTGGCTCTTCTATCTTGGTGGTTGCAGGTTCGGTCCCTGAGGTCAGCATACTTCTGTCTCCTTTTGCATCTCAAAAGAGTTGGTTCGACTCAAGATACAACCTAATTCTGTAGATTGCATCTGCCCTCATTAACATCAATGTTGTTAAATGCTGTCTAGTCAGTTCTGACTCATAGCAACCCTGTATAGAATTTTGGAGGAGAAGCTGGTGAGGGTGAGCCACCAACATTGCGATTCATGCTTACCTTGCAGTCCAGCGCATTAACACCCAGCACCACACCAGAACTCCCATTAACATCGTTGTTGTTGTTATGTGCCATGGAGTCAGTTCCGACTCATAGCGACCCTGTACAGGGTTTTCGAGGCTGTAAATCTTTACAGGCACAGAAAGCCTCATCTTTCTTCAGTGGAACTGCTGGTAGTTTCGAACTGCTGACCTTAAGGTTAGCAGCCCGATTCATAACCACTACACTACCAGAGCGTAACATCATAGAAGTGAAGATTTACAACCTAGGGTAATTCAGATTAGGGTTTGCCACATCAAATCATATCATGAGGCTGCTTGTGTTATATTAGACATCATCATGGAGGTGATAACTACATCTTAACTGCTAAACCACTGAGAATTCTAGCCCCGTTAAGATGACACAGGACCTTAACTATCACAGCTGTGGTTGGACCAGAGAAAGAGCCATCTTGAATGTCCTACATGTGACAAATATGGCACATATTATTTCATTTAACACTCATACTACCATAGAAGGGAGCCATCTTGTCCCCCATTTCTGAACTAAGGAAGTGAGTACGAGGTTGTTTAGTTTAATTACTCTAAATCTAACCACATGGACAGGATAGAGCCATGATTTGAAGCAAGAAAGAATATATCTGCCTACCGTCAAAGTTTTCACAATATTTGCTAAATTTCAAACAACATGAGTCAACATGATGCATATAAAGCAAATAAGTTGTAAATTTATCAATTGAAATGATAAATCAGCTTCAAGAAGAACAAGAATATTTAAGAGTAGAATATGATCTCTATACTATTTTCTCCATTCGTGATGCAATTTAGTGCCAAGAAAACAAAAAGGAGTTGAATTAGCAACGCCTCACAAAAAATGCATAAAGAGAAACATGTAAAAACTTAAGGCATGTTTTTAAGAATTATATAATCATCTTTATTCAGAAATAAGTATGAATTTATTTCATCTACTTTAATATATAGGAAGTCAGAAAAATCAAGGTAAAACCTGAATCATTCCCTATCCCCTATGCTTCGGGAGTAAAAAATAAAGATAGAAAGATGCTTTATCTCTTTATCTAATTCTTAAAAATATACCAGGCTGTGTGCGACTTAAAGTTCTACTAACAAGGTATGGTGGTTTTTACCTTCCCATCTAATTAATATTCAGTTTTGAAATGGTGGAAATTGGCTTGCTTATTTTAAGTAAAAATAAAGGGCACTGCTGTTTGTAACTAATTGCTAATTAAGCAATTTATCATATGGCACTGGTAAGACCATTACTTGAGGTTTTTAGCAACTTCTGATTTTAACTTAATAATCATTTAAGTCAAAGTTATTTAGTAAATTGAGCATTTCTTTACCAGGTGCTCTTTATACTTCAAGTAATTTCTAATTATGCTACCTAATGAAGTAATTATATCATTAGTTGAAATTTTTTCTGAGTAGTAAGTCTTTTTTTTTTTTTTTTTTAAATAATAATGAGATGTAGTGATGGTGATTTCCACAAAAAAGAAATGTCATTCAAAATACTTGCACAAAGTAATATCTAGCTCTAACCAGTGACGAGGGAATTGAAAAAAAAAAAAAAAAAATCTTTTTGTCTTGGTCTGGGCTCTCTAGAGAATCAAAACCAATGAAACTTACATATGCATGTATGTTGTTGTTATTGTGTGTTTGAGTCAGTTCTGACTCATGGCAATCCTGCATAGGCTTCTGAGGCTTTAAAGGTTTGCTGGTTCAGAAAGCCTAATGTGTCTCCCACATAAAGAGTGATTTATATCAAGGAAATGGCTCACACAGTTGTAGATATGGGCATGTCCGAAATCTGTTGGATAACTCACGTAGCTGCAGATCTGATGAACCAAGATTGGCTGGTTAGACAGCAGACAGGCAGGTGAGGGAGGTAAGGTAGCGGACTTCTGATGTCTCACAAGATCAGCAAACAAGAGAATAGGCCACTGACTCAAGTCTGAAGGATCAGAGGCTGAATGATGAACCAGATGCAAAAGCCATACCCAAAAGACAAGGGCAGAAGCTTTGTCTGAGTGTCCAATAAGCAGTAGGCCACATCCCCAAGGAAGTTTAGTTTCAATTAACTGATTGTTCATAGCATGTCTTATCCAGGAGAGTTACTACCTCTTAACTGCCAAACTGCTGAGAACCCTGATCCAGTCTAGTTGACACAAAAATTTAACTATCACACTTTTTTTTTTTTTTTTGGACTCACCTTTGTCAAGCACTGATTCATGGTCGATTAACCAGAAGGTCACAAAAGACCTTGCTTCTAAGTCTATCTCAACTCACTGTGACCCTACAGGACATAGTAGACCTGCCCTGTAGTGTTTCCAAATCTGCAAAGCTTTATAGAAATTGATTGCCACATCTTATTTATGCCAAAACACTGGCTGATTTGAACTATCATCCTATCATTTAGTAGCCGAGTGCTTAACCACTGGGTCATCAGGACTTCTATACCAGAAGGTTGCTTCTACTGCATGCCATGGAGTCAATTTCGACTCATAGCAACCCTGCATATGGTTTCCAAGGCTGTAAATGTTAACAGGAGCAGAAAGTCTCACTATGCTACCAGGGTTCCTTAAATCAGAAGATCGGTGGTAGTGGTGGTGATGGGCTATGGAGTCAGTTCTGACTCATAACGACTCTGCATAGGATTTCAGAGGCTGTAAGTCTTTATGGGAGCAGAAAGTCTTATCTTTCTCCAGCGGAGCAGCTGGCCGTTTCGAATTGCTGACCTTGTGGTTAGCAGTCTGACTCCTAACCACTGCATTACCAGAGTTCAGTCCACACTCCTGCACTTCAGGAACATTGCAGATTCAGAGTTTGACCTGCCAGACTTTTTCTCAAATACTATTGAACCACACCGAGCACAAGGGATCAAAAATCAGCCAGTGTTCATCATACTTGATTTCAATACTGTGGAAATGATTCTAACTTTGTTAGAGCACTTTCTAATTATTATAACCTTCCAGTACATAGGATTTTTACTATGGCAAACTGCACTTATAAAACTCAGAACAAAAGATATTTGGGGGAAAGAGAAAAAGGGGAAGACAGGGACTTTCAACCAATTACCTCTGCTAAAGAAAATGTTGTATTAGTCTGCTGAGAAAATTGGCTGTAGCTACTCCTTTTACTCCCTCTCCTATAAGTGCTGCCAGTTCATTTAGTTCATCAGCCAAAGCTGAATTAGATGCTGCCATCATTTCTGCTCTCACTTGTGCTTTTTCCAATATCATTATTACATAGTTGTGCGGTCTGGTGGGATGTGAACTAGACTTGGCAAATGGATTCTTGGATTGTGTATACCATCAGCCAAAATAGAAGCATTTTATGAATTTGGAAAGCTGTATTTTCCCCTTATATTCACATCTTCTATTTGTAAAAGTATATTCTAATAATAAACTGCTCATAACATTAAAAAAAAAAAAAAGTATGAAATCCTTACCTCTATTAAGAAAACATTCACATCTAGTTCTAAAACACCTAGATTATTGGTCAAAGTTAAAATAATAAATAGAGACGATCAAGCTATATTCTTATAATTTTCCACCTGAGGTAAAGGTATCAAGAATAGATTTAAGATTGTTTCTTATTTAACAAGTAGCGGGAAACCTACAAAATCAAGAACTTACCAAGACTACTTTGATTGTATGGGTCTCAGAAGTTTTCCATCTGTGGTAGGGTTCAGTCTTACCACTTTTTGGGCACTCTTAATTAGTGGAAAATAGTTCTGCTTTCTTTCTCAGACAGGTTTATTTCTTACACTGCTTGTGATTTACCTAGATACGACAATGCTACATAAAAAGATTCTGGTGCCTCCATATGTGTAATATATAGTTAGTTTTAAGAAGGACCCAAATAGTGAAATAAAGAAAATAAGCACTGAAGCCTTATCCATCTAGTCTACTGAAGATGTCTTGAGATTGCTTTAGCAAAATTCTAAATTTTTAAAGCAAGGACTGAGTCAGATTATTTTATGAAACAATTTAAAAATCTATCAATGGATATCTAGAAATGATCTAAATATGTAGGACATTCAATGTACATAATAGAATCGTTTATTCTAATAAAACATCAATTATGCTTGTAAAATGCCTTTGACTACATATTGACTCATAGTGACCCTATGCAGAACACAACAAGACATTGCTCAGTCCTGCTCCACATTCACAATTATTCATATTTCAGTCCATTTTTGAAGGTGTTGTCTTAATCCATTTTGGTGAGGGTCTTCCTCTTTTTCAAAAATCTTCTACTTTACCAAATATGATGTCTTTCTACAGGGACTGGTCCCTTCTAATAATATGTCCAAAGTACATGATATGAATACTTTTCAGTTACTAATAACTTTTTTTTTTTAAAGCACTATTCATTTAGTATGTCAATCATCAGTCAGTGTGTTCTATTGTGGTATCTTCTGTGTTTCTCAGAAGTAGGAAGCTATACAATCAAAATTTAAAATACTGGTAGGGTCATATATGGTGGACAGTTTTCAGCAGAAGTTAAGAATTTATTTGAAATTAATACAGACTAAGAAGGAGATGCAGGTAACTTCTAAATGACTAGTCATAGAAAACCTTATGAATAGCATTGGAACATTGTTTGATATTGTGCTGAAAGATGAATCCCTCAGATTGTTGCTGTTGTTATGTGCCATTAAGTTGGTACTGAATCATAGTGACCCTATGCACAGAATGAAACATTGCCCAGTCCTGCACCAACCTCACAATCATTGCTATGTTCAAGCCCATTGCTGCTGCCACTGTGACAGTCCATCTTGTTGGGGGTCTTCTTCTTTAACTAGGACCGTCCACTTTACCAAACATTATGTCCTTCTCCAGGGACTGGTCCCTTTTGACAATATGTCTGAAATATGAGAGATGAAGTCTGATCATCCTGGCTTCCAAGGAACATTCTGCTGTACTTCTTCCAACACAGATTATTTTGTTCTTTTGGCAGTCTATGGTAATTTTAATATTCTCCTCCAACACTATAACTCAAATGAATCAATTATTTTATGTTCTTACTCATTCACTGTCAAACTTTCACATTAATTTGTGGTTATTTAAAATACCATGGATTAGCTCAGGTGGTAAGGCCTTCGAAATATGACTGAGAAAGACCTGCCTTCTCAAATAGAATTGACCATAATGATGTGGATGGAGAAAATTGGGGGAACCTTCAGTTGCAGATGGGACACTACTCAAAATGAGAAGAAACATGCAAACATTTATTAATAATTACAACGTGGAATACATGACATATTAATCTAGGAAAAT
>NW_006408540.1:5005158-5010322 GCF_000296735.1 Chrysochloris asiatica
CGGTGTTCCCATTTTCTGTTTGAACAACTGCATCTTGGTCCAGGTACAGATTCCTCAGAAGTATAATTAAGTGTTCCAGAATACTCATACTTCGCAATGTTGTCTATAGCTTGTCATGATCCACACAGTCGAAAGCCTTTGTGTAGTCAATAAAGCACAGGTAAACATCTTTCTGATATTCTCTGCTTTCAGCCAAGATCCACTGGACATCAGCAATGATACCATTGTTTCACAGCCTCTTCTGAATCCGGCTTGAACCTCTGGAAGTTCACTGTCAATGTATGATTGTAGCCATTTCTTTATTACCTTTGGCAAAACTTTAATCCCATGGATGTCTGTTCATTGGTCTCTCACTATCTGCGCACCTCCATTCTAGTGACTAGAGGGGATGCCTGAGCGAATGTACATCCCACCCACACCCCTGGAGGGTTCTACTATGCATGTGCACATATCTCGAAATTTGAAGTGACAGTTACCACTTAAAACCAAATGGCCACCACTCATCTGTCAGTTTGTTGTACTGTGGTGGCTTGAGAGTTGCTGTGATTCTGAAAGCTATGCCACCAGTATTTTAAATACCAGCAGGGTCACCCATGGTGGACAGGTTTCAGATGAGCTTACAGACAAAGACAGACTAGGAAGAAAGAGTGGTAGACTACTTCTGAATATTTAGTCACTGAAAATCTTATGAACAGCAGAGAAACTTAGACATTGGTGAGTTCAAATGGACTGGTATTGGCCATTTTGAATAGGGCAATAATATTGTTTACTATGCTTGGAATAACAAATAGAACAGAACGGTGTTTTACTCATCATCATAAAGAGCATTTCACGATCTGCCTTCAAGGACAATGCTATCTGTGATAGCTAAAAGTAGACCTAACATGGCTCTGTAGGATAATCACTAGACTACTAACCACACAGTTTTCAATTTAAACCAACCAACTTTTCCTCTGAAACCTTATACAGGGTCTCTATGAGTCAGAACAGACTCATGTACTTAACAACAAAAATAAACAAAGGATGACCAATTAATGCAACTATTATTCAAATTTGAACACTGAGCACTTAAACTAATCATGAAGAAAATTGAAGAATTCTACCAACATTTTTAGTCTGAAACTATCAAACATGTATAGATAATTTCTGATGACGGGAATGCAAAAGTTGAGAAAAAAAAGAATGGTCAGTAGTTGAAAATTATGGTTTTTTTGTCATAGAAATGATGCTGTAGGTCATATGCTAGAATTTTGCAAGATCAATGAGTTATTCATTGCAAATACCTTTTTTCAATAGCATAAATGGTGACTATACATGTGAACTTTGCCAAATGGAACACACAAGTATCAAGTAGTCTACATATGTGGAAAGATATGATGGAGAAGATCAATATTACAAACTTTGGAAGCATTAAAAGAAAATCAAAGAAGTATACAGAGTCACTGTACCAAAAACAATTGGTCAAAATTCAACCATTCAGGAGAACACATATGATCAAAACCAATGGTACTGAAGGAAGAAGTCCAAGCTCCAACAAAGGCATTGGTGAAAAGCAAGCTTCAGGAATTCACAAAATACAAACTGAAATATTTCAATAAACTTTAATAAACTAATACAGGGCTGGAGGCACTCACTTGTCTATGCCAAGAAATTTGGAAGACAGCTACCAGGGCAACTGATTGGAAGATCCATATTTATGCCCATCTCAAATAAAAGTAACCCAATGGAATGTGAAAAGCATAGAACATTATCATTAACATCACGTGCAAGTAAAGTTTTAAAAAGAGGTTGCATCAATACATCACAAGGAGCTGCCAGAAATTAAAGCAAGATTCAGAAGAGGACATGGAACCAGGAATATCATTACTGACGATAGTAATGTCTTTTCTGATGGCAGAGAATATCAGAAAGATGTTTAATTGTGCTTTATTAACATGCAAAAGCATTGGACAGTGTAGGTCATAAAAAACTATGGATAGCATTGTGAATTTTGTGAATTCTAGAACATTTCATTGTACTCATGAGTAACCTGTACATAGACCAAAAGACTGTCTTCAGAACAGAACAATGAGATTCTGAATGGAATAAAATCAGGAAAAACGTGTGCCTGAGCTGTATCCTTTCACCATACTTATCCATTCTATATGCTGAACAAATAATTCAAGGAGCTCTGGTAGTGTAGTGGTTATGAGTCGGGCTGCCAACTTCAAGGTCAGCAGTTCGAAACTACCAGCTGTTCCACTGGAGAAAGATGAGGCTTTCTGCTCCCGTAAAGGTTTACAGCCTCAGAAACTCTCTGCAGGGTCTCTATGAGTTGGAACTGACTCCACGGCACATAACAACAACAACATATTGTATGAGGAGTCCTGGCGTGGCGCTGTGGGCTAATGCACCAGACTGCAAAGTCATTTGAACTACAAGGTCTGTGGTTCAAGCTCACCAGCTGCTCCTTGGAAACCATATGCAGGGTTGCTATGGGTCAGAATCGACTCAATGGAACTTAACAAGAACAACAATATAGTGTATGAAGAGGTTGGCATTAGCTTTGGAGTAAGACTAATTAAGAATCTATGGTACACAGATGACACAACTTTACATACTGAAAGCGAAGAAGACTTCTAGTACTTACTGATGAAGATTGAAGGCTATAGACTTCAGTATGGATTGCACCTCAAAATAAAGAAAACAAAATTTCTTTGAACTGGACCATGATAAACTGAGAAATTATTAAAATTATCAAAGATTTTGTTTTACTTGAATCCACACTTTGATCTGCTCATAGAAGCACCAATCAAGAAATCAAAGGATATATTGCATTAGTACATATGCCACAAAAGACTTCTTTTAAGAAATAAGGAGCAAAAATGCCACTTTGAGGGCTAAGGTGTGCCAGACCCAACCTATAGTCTTTCAATCATCTCCTATGCATGTAAATGCTGGACAATGACTGTTGTTGTTAAATGCCATTGAGCTGGTTCTGACTACTGCGACTCTGTATAGAGTTTCCAAGGAGTGGCTAGTGAGCTTGAACCACTGACTTTGCGGTTCCAACCAACTTTGCAGTACAGCACATTAACCCACAGTGCCACACCAGAACTCTTGTTGACAATGAATTGTTAAGTTGTTGTTGTTAAGTGCTGTAGAGTGAGTTCTGACCCATAGTGACCCTGTATAGTTTTCAAGGAGCAGCTGGAAAGCTTGAATGACTAGCCTTGTGGTTCAAACCAACTCTGCAGTCCAGTGCATTAACCTACAGTGCCATACCAGGACTCCAATGAATAGTCAAGATTAAAGATGATGAACTTGAATTAAAGTCTTGGTGAAGAAGATTGAAAGCAACATGGACCAAACAAATCTGTCTTAGAAGACGTTCAATCAGAATGCTCCTTAGAAGCAGGGATGGTGACACTTCTCTCATACTTTTTACATGTTCTCAGGAAGGACAAAGACATCATGTTTAGAAAATGAAGGGTGAAGGAAAAACGGGTCACAGTGGCACCAACAATGAGCTAGAATATAACAACAATTGTGAGGATGATGCAGGACTTAGTAGTGTTTGTTGTGCTTAGGGTTACTATGAGTTGGAACCAATTTGATAACAGCTGACAATAACAACAACAACATATAATTTAACTTTAATATTATTTTATTCAAATTATTATGATTTAACCCTTGGTGATTATGAAAGTAAGTCCTAACTTTTATTTTCAATTCTACTCAAAGCTATTTAAATTTATGAATTCTTTGGGATTCTGTGGAATCCTGGTGTCAATGCTATAGGATAAAAAAGACTACAAACTGCAAGGTTGGCAGTTCAAACCTTCTAGCCACTTTTTGGGACACGGTTCTGACCCATAGTGACCCTGTACAGGGCTTACAAGGAAAAGTTGGTGAGCTTAAACCGCCAAACTTGCAGTTCAAATGCATATATAGGTATATATATACTACTTTGTTGTTATTAAGAGGTGTCGAGTAAGTTCCAACTCATAGCGACCTTGTATAGGGTTTCCAAGGAGCAGCCGGTTGATTTGAATTACTGAATTTTAGATTACCAATCTAGTGCTTATCTTGCAGTGCCACACCAGGATAGATATATAGTTTATTTTTTGTA
Organism: Chrysochloris asiatica; assembly: GCF_000296735.1. Taxonomy (NCBI): domain Eukaryota; kingdom Metazoa; phylum Chordata; class Mammalia; order Afrosoricida; family Chrysochloridae; genus Chrysochloris; species Chrysochloris asiatica. The sequence goes on from NW_006408540.1 coordinate 5,009,270, forward strand.
CTTGAATAATTCTAAATAAAACTAAAAATTTACTCATGAAAAAAAAATACGTATACTATATACTTAATCTGGCCCAGACACTATTTCAGTCATTTGGATAATATGCTGATTTACAGATAGGACATGATTCTCTTTTCTTTCTAGTGGAGGAAAACAATCAAGAACACAAACTGTGACTGATAAGAACAAGGAAAAAATAAAACAAAATAACTTGAGAGTGCATCTGGAAAAATAAGCTAGTTTAGATAGGTAAATATGAGCTCTTACCTGAAAGGTGAGAACAATCATGCAAAGATGTGCAGAAAGCTTTACATGCAAAGGAACGACCAAGTACAATGATCTTAGGGATCATTGCCTAACTGAGTTTGCCTAGCAGACAGACAGAAACCCAGGGCTCCAAACAGGTTCTTCCTGGTTCAGTCAACAGCAGACAAAGGAAAATCATACTAGCTTCAAATGTATAAAATGTGAGTATACCAGAACCATATCAAAATGAGAAAAATTATGGGTCAACAACCTGCTAGAAACTTATCTCTTGATAGGAAGCTGTAACTGAAATACAGCAGTCAATCACACAGCTTTGAATGTGTGTTGCTCTCCACAGTCCTGCAGAAAAATAAAAGTCTTCTGCATCGGGCTCCTGAAAGAGTGCACGATGCATATTCCAAGTTGCTCATTCTATGGCTTCAACCTGGAATTTTTCCCATTCCTCTTTATCTGAATTTTAAAAATTCAAATCTGTTCCAATTTCACTTCATTGATCAATACTGAACCAATCCAAACCAGTTTGAAGCTGAAATGGGAGAGAGAGGCAGGGACCATGGCATATTGATTAAGTTGAAGCAAACATTACCTCTGATAATATTTCAATTCAGACTCCACATCTTATTTGAATAAAAGAACAACTTTTTTGATTTTGTTAAGTACTTTTGTTTAGGCTTATAGGCGAAATTACAGCAGTGGATCATTGTTGTTGTCAGGTGCCATCGAGTCGGAACCTACTCATAGCGACCCCATGCACAGCAGAACGAAACAATGTCCGATCCTGGGCCA
>NW_006408540.1:5010551-5032966 GCF_000296735.1 Chrysochloris asiatica
TGGGGGTCTTCCTCTTTTTCTCTGACCCTCCACCTTACCCAGCATGACATCCTTCTCCAATGACTGTTCCCTCCTGACAATATGTCCAAAGTATTAGATATGAAGTTTAGCCATCCTGGCCTCCAAGGAGCACTCTGGCTGCACTTCTTCCAAAACAGATCTATTGGTTCTTTTTCATGTATTAATCTATATTTATATTTTTAATGTAATATAAAAATAACATTGTGATCCTTCATTCCCTAGGGTATGCTGGGAATAAAAAAAAAAAAAAAACAAAAATAAACAACTCTCTGAGTACTGGGAAACAATGTCTACTGTATACAGCAAATGATCTGTATACTTGAATGTGAGATATCTGTTCCTTCACTGATGTTGGGAAGCTGCTACCTCATTTATGTGCTGATGATTATGTGTTTGGCAAGTAACAGTCTTCTCACATACTTTCTGATGTGTGCTAGGAGTCCGCAGTATTTTATTTTTAGCTGCCCCCAAAGTGTGAGTAAACATTATAGAAAAAAAAAAAAAATCCCTTATTTGGAAATCATTATAAAAGAGACAAGTGAGTTGACTGGATTAAATGTCTTCTATGCTTTTTTTTGTTTTGTTTTTTCTTCATCTCTATAGCCTGTCTAAGGTCTGATGCTGTAGGACAAGCACTAGACTGTTAACCAAAAGATGCGTGTGTGCACACCTACCAGCCACACCTCAGATACACTATACAACATTCCTGTGAGTCAGAACAGACTCAAAGGTACTTAACAGTAACAACATGTAATGACAGCTGAACCAAAGACTTGTTGTTGTTATGTGCCGTGGAGTCGGTGCCGACTCATAGTGACTCTGTACAGGGTTTCCAAGGCTGTAAATCTTTATGAGAGCAGAAAGCCTCATCTTTCTCCTGCGGAATAGCTGGTAGTTTCTAACTGCTGACCCTGAGGTTAGCAGCCTGATTCATAACTGTTAGAAATGAATCCCAATGTCACTTAAAAGACACTAGGTGAGACTAAATTACCTTGGCAAAGCAAAATTTACTCCTACAAGAGGGTACGTGAGATTAGCTCTACACACAGGAACAGGCCAGCGAGCACACCGAGTGGGTGGTCCACTCAGGTTTTTAATCCCTGACACGAGTCTCAAGGCTGTGTCTCACCGCATTGGCTAGGATTTTGACCACACAATCTTTTCCCTTACCCGGTTGGCTAGTTCAAATTTTTAAGACGTGCATTGCTACTTCAGGAAAAGAAAAATAGAGTGATCATAAATTCTTTACTCCAGGAAGTAGTTAAAAGAAAAAGAGAGCGATCAAAAATTCTTACTCACTTCAGGAAGTAACCAAAGAGGAGGAAAAATGTTAACTCCAAACCAAACCACAACAAGAAAACACTTATTAATGCAATATTGTTGTTGTTATTGTTGTGTGCTGGCGAGTCAGTTCTGACCCATAGCGACCCTGTACAGGGTTTCCGAGGCTGTAAATCTTTACGGGAATAGAAACCCCCATCTTTCTAGTGCGAAACAGCTGATAGTTTCGAACTGCTGACCTTGAGGTTCACAGCCCGATTCGTAACCACTACGCTACCAGAACTCCTTAATACAATATTAATGCATATCAAATATGAAGGTCAAATGGTAATTTCTTGATCATTGTCAATTTGAAAGAAAGTACTAAGTAATGACCAAAAAGAATAAAGAATTATTTTCATCTTGCATTTTGGTGAAGCCATACACTCATAGTTAGTTAAGGCCGCTGATGTTATATGGGCTCATCTCTGTTGTAACTTCTGAGAGGTGTTTTATCATTAGTTGTCTTTTTTTTTCTATTATGATTTCTCACTGCTGCACCACAGCAATCTTGAGAATGAGCTGAAAACGCTCTTAACTCTGGAGCACAGATAAAGGCAAGACTGCCACTTTGCTCCTCAGACTCCTGACTCAATCTGCCAATTTGCAGAAGTGGGTTACCAGTTTTATTGCTAATGATGAGATCAGAAGATGCTGTAGCTTCTCTCACTCCAGCAAGTAATAGATATCCTCCTGTCAAGGAAGCAGTTTTCTTGAATTTTTCTAAAGGATCGAGCTGTTAGTGCTACTGCTAAATGCCATTATCAGAGAAGAACTTTTGCTAACTGTGAGGTGCATTCTGTCTCCACTTCCCAGAAAGAAGCACTTCCATACATCTACAATTAAAAAAAAAAAAAAAATGTCGGATAAACCTAAAGGCATTCTGTATAGTAAACAAAGTCTGTAACAGTGGAGCCCATGTTCACAAACATGAGAAATATTTCTGTTCCAACAAAAGTCAAAGATACCACAGAATTCAGAGATGTAAAATGTCCCTTGTGGCAGCCTGTGGTTTCCTTGTAGGAAACCAGAAATTGCAGGAGAAGTCAGTTCACCCAGAGTGCATAAATGGGTAGAAAGAAAGAAACATGCATATTTTACCATCTGAATAAGTTACAGTATTTCCCCCCTAACTTGGCTGAGCAGTTTAGTTGTCTTCTGAAAGCTCCATTCTGATTCATTAAGCCATTCAATCAAGTAATTATCAACGGGGAGTTACTACTAAGACTGCTAAGTAAGTGCAATATAACATAAAGACAAGAGTGATTCTAGTAACATTGCAACATCTAGTAGACAGAAGAAGCTCCATTAGTAATTTGTATAAAGCAAGGAGTTTTCTGTATGAGTCCTTATCTTTAAAGACTGGTCGGCAAAATCAGAAATTTATTCAACTCCTTTCATGGAATTTTCCTTAATAGAAGCAGAAATATTTTCAGAACACCCACAACTACAGTAACTGTAATTACTATGCTCCAACAATGTCTTCTTGTTGTCATTACTGTTAAGTGATTTTGAGTCGGTTCTGACTCATAGAGACCCTGCATAGGGGTTCTAAGGAGCAAATGATGGGTTTGAACTTTAGCCTTTACCTTTGGTAGTCCAGTGCTTATCCTACAATGCCACACCATGACTGTTGTTGTTGTTGTTGTTGGTAAGTGCCAATGAGTTAGTTCTGGCTCATAGTGTCCCTGTATAGGGTTTCCAAAAAGCAGCTGGTGAGCTTAAACTGCCAACCTTGCAGTTCAAACTGACTTTGCAGTCCAGTGAATTAACCTGCAGTGCCACACCAGGACTAGGAGCAGAGAAAACAACAAGGAACAAAGCAAAATATAAATAAAAGTCTTCACTTACAGAGATTACATTCTATTAAGAGTGATACCAATTGAACCAGATGTCACTGTGATTCATTGCAATGCTGTGTGTGCCAGAACAGAACTGTGCTCCATGAGGTTTTCAATAGCTGATTGTTTTCTGCTTGTATAGGCCTTCCAAGGAGTGTCGGATCCTGGTGTGGTGCAATAGAATAAGCACAGGAATGTTAAATGAAAGGTCAGTGGTTCAAACCCACCAACTGCTCCTTTGAAACCCTATACAGTGTTGCTATGAGTCAGAATTGACTCAATAGCATTTAACAACAATAAGGAGTGTCTGATGGGTTTGAACTGCCAACTTAGAGATTAGCAGTCCAGGATAGACAATAACAAATACATAAGTGAAATGAAGTATGCTTGAAGAGGATCAGTTCTACCAAATAAATATAAAGCAATGAACAGTGATTTGAAATGCAACAGAGATGAATTGAAAAGTGTCCAGAAATGTTAAGACCTTGGTTTAGAAATTCCTTCTAAGGTGTCATGTGATTGATATACTAGCAAATACAAATCTTTCTGGTGGTTTCAGTTCACTCCATCTCCTAGGATAGAGAAGCAACAATGAAGATGAATAGCAGGAAGGATCTGTCTCCCTTTCTCCACAGAAATAGAAACCCAGGATCTGAAGGAATTGTTTATAAGTTATTAGCAAGGGGAATTCATGAGCACAGCTGCCCTGCAGAATGGGTAATTGCATCTTGGTGAGAGCAATCCTGAGGGTCACACACACAGTGTGTAGAATGAGAAGGACTTTCTGAAACATGAAAACACAGTCTCATAAAATTGGGGGAAAATAATGAATGAGAATAGATTCTCAGAGACTAGATTAGCAATGGATCAGTTGTCACCCATCCTTTGGTATCTTGTCCTGCTCTATTGTTAATTGCCATCGAGTTGATTCTGACTCACGGTGACCCTCTATTGGGTTTCTGAGGAATTGCTGCTGGTGGGTGACCTAATGGTTAGCAGTCCAGTGCTTCTCCTACATTGCCACAAAAGGCTCAATTAGTCAAATAAAATAAATCAGACACTGGTGTACAAAAGAAACAAAGACTATATTGCCTGCTTAAAAAAGAAGTAGTGTGGATATTCTGATGGAAATACCAGGGCTTCCCCGAATTGGGGGCACTTGGGTCTTTATTACCAACTCTAGTAGTGTTGTATGCTATGCATTGGGCTGCTAAACACAAGGTCCATGGTTCAAACCCACCACCAGCTTCACAGAAGAAAGATGAGGCTAAAATATTTATAGTTTCAGAAACCCAAAGGACCTGCTCTACTCTGTCCTATACGGTTCCTATGAGTTAGAGTCCACTTGATGGTGGTAGGTGGAACAGAAGGAACTATATTCTCTTGTTGTTGTTTGTGTTGTTGTTGTTGTTGTTAAGTACCATTGAGTTGGTTCCACCCATGGCGACCCTGTATAGGGTTTCTGAGGAGCAGCTGGTGAGCTTGAGCCTCTGACCTTGCAGTTCAAACGGCTTTGCAATCTGGTGCATTAACCCACAGTGCCACACCAAGACTCTATGTGTTGTTAGATGCCATCAAATCGGTACCATCTTATAGTGATCCCATGTACAACAGAACTAAACACTGCCCAGTCCTATGCCAACTTCACAATCTTTGCTATGCTCAAGTCCATTGCTGCTGCCACTGTGCAAATCCACCTTCTTCTTCCTGTTTAACTAGGACTCTCCAAGTTACCAAGCATGATGTCATTCTCTAGAGACTGGTCCCTCCTGTCAGTATACCTGGAGTGTGGGAGATGAAGCCTAACCATCCTGGCTTTTAAGAAGCATTCTGGCTATACTTCTTCCAACACAGATTTGTTTGTTCTTCTGGCAGTCCATGCTACTTTTAGTATTCTCCTCCAACATCACAACTCAAATGCATCAATTCTTCTATGGTCTTCCTTACTCATTGTCCAACTTTTAAATGCATATGAGGTTATTGAAAATACCATGGCTTGGGTGGGACACACCTTAGTCCTCAAGCTGACATCTTTGCTCTTGAATACTTTAAAGAGGTCTTGTGCAGCAGATTTATCTAATACATGGTTTGATTTCTTGACTGCTGCTTCCAAGAGTGCTGATAGGATGAGTGTTGACCTCCTGGACTCTGACTTTTCCCCACCGCTCCCCACCCTCAAACCTAGGAGTGGGGAGATGCCCAGCCCTCAGACTGCATAAGGCCTGTGAAGTTATTTGGTCTGGCCCTGCCAAGGCAACCACAGTCCCAGCCATCGCATTCATTGTTGTTTTTAAGTGCCATTGAGTCAGTTCTGACTCATAGTGACCCTCTATAGGGTTTCCAAGGACTGGCTGGTGAATTTGAACCTCTGACCATGTGGTTCAAACTGACCTTGTGGTCCAGTGCTTTATCCCACAGCACCACATAAGGATTGTAGTCATCACATTGCTGTTGTTTTTGTGTGTGCCATCGAGTTGATTCCAAACTATAGCGACCCTGTATAGGGTTTCCAAGGAGCGGCTGGTGAGCTTGAACAGTTAACCTTGTGATTCAAACTGACTTTGCAGGCTAGTGTATTAACCCACAGCACCACACTATCACATTAGAAGTGAGTTAATTAAATGTTTGACCAAATATAACAGAGTAATTTTGAAGTTGTGGCCCACAAATGATGCTACACATTTTGGCAGAAAAAAGGTTCCCACCCCTGAAACCCGCCTCTGTCCATTATTGGAAGTATGGCTGTCTAGTCATGTTCTCCCATATATTTCTAAATATACCTCTGGGTCTGAGGAGGAAAGGCAGTCAGATAGGAGAGTCAGATAAGTAATGTGTTCCTTTCTGGAAATTCTTAACCTGGGATCATTTGGAAGGCATGGGTGTATGGACTGAACTTGTTCTCAGATCTGGTTCCAGGTGGAGTGGCCCTGGGTTACTCTTTGCAGAAGAGTCTTGCAATGGAATTCTGATAAAGAGGATGTCTGTGCTGTTGACAAGCTGGAAGAATTAGATAATAGAAGGGTGGATCTCAGAGCAACACACCAAGTAGGAACAATAGATAAGGGGATATTGGTCTAAGGGTTTCAGACTAGCTGACTCTGGCTTCAGCCTGAATTATTTCTCAAGTTTGCATTTAGAGGATGAAGAAAGGAAAAGATACAGGTTGTATCCGACTTGATTCTTACCCTCTAAACTTTCAAATTTAGCAACACATTCACCTGCTTGTACAAGAATGAAACTGAACTCCTAACTTTGCAAAGTCATTAGTTCAAATCTTCCAGCTACTTCTTGGAAGAAAGATGAGGCTTTCTGCTCTTGTAAAGACTTGTTGTATTGGTAGTATAAATGCTGTTTAGTCAGTTCTGGCTTATAGCAACCCTGTATAAGGTTTCCAAGGAGTGACGGGTGGATTTGAACTACCAACCTTACAATTAGCTGTCCAGTGCTGACCCTCCACCACCCCACCAGACTGTTATGAGTCGGTATACCACCACAACCATCTAACTTTGCGTATTCAAGAAAATACTCCAGTTTAAGTATTTGATTGAATTGTTTACTTTTTGGTTGATATAAAAAACAAAATCTCACTTGTCATGAAGATCTGTCATTTAAAAATTAGTAAATCTTCCATTCTTTCCAAGAAATTGATGAAACCTTTTAAAGGACATGTCATGTATACCACCAAATCCAGAAAAAAAAAAAAAAAAAAATCCAAATGAAAATTAAAAACTTACTTGTACCTGCTTTCCTTAATTAGATATAGTAGTTTGATGGTGGTGATGATTATGTGCTGTGGATTTGGGTCCTACTCATAGGACCCTGTACAGGGCTTCTGAGGCTGTAAACCTTTACAGGAGCAGAAAGCCTCATCTTTCTCGCTTGGAACAGCTGATAGTTTCGAACTGCTGACCTTAAGCTTCACAGCCCAATTCATAACCACTATGTTTAGTGAACTTTAAATTCTGCTGCAGTGTGAGTACAATTGATTTGAAAACAAATTAGAAAATGTGACCTGCAATGGAGGTGGTGGTGGTGATGTGACCTGCAGAGAAGACAAAATTATTCAGGAGCTGTTCTGCTACCATGGCTAGTAGAGTTGTGTCTTTGCATGGTATTTGTTATTATGCATGAGAACACAGCTACCAGGTAAACACAGTCCTTTTCTTGTCCTCCTCCATAGCAACAAGAATTAAGAAACTTTTTGTCAAAGATGCAGCGAGAACTCAGATGTAATACGTTTTTATATATCCTTTAGGAAAAACTTAGGATGTGCATATTGGTTTATTTTTGTCCTCCTTTAAAATATTGTTTTTAGTCCTATCTATAAACCAAGGTAAAACTGATATCCATTTTGTTTGGTTTTATTACAGAGAACATAATTTTCTCATTTGAACTTCAGAGAATAGAAAATAATACACTTATCTGGGGGTTAGACATGAATCTGTCTATCCTCCGCCTGCCCAGCCTTGATTGTTTTAAGTTTTATAGTTTCTTATTCTGTTCAGAATTTTATAAAAATAATTTATTTTCTCAAGAGAGAAAAGCATTAGCAGAATGTAGGGCCCAAAACAGAGAATGTGCCCTCAGGTTGTTTAAATGATTATATATTCTTAAGTGTTTTTGTGTACATCAAAAAATAAAGGAATAAAGACAAATACTGTTAACTGATGATGCATTATTGTTGTTATTGTTATGTGCCATGGAGTCGGTTCTGACTCATAGCGACCCTGTATGGGGTTTCCGAGGCTGTAAATCTTTATGGGAGCAGAAAGCCTTATTGTTCTCCCTTGGAAGAGCTTGTAGTTTCGAACTGCCGACCTTGAGGTTCGCAGTCGATTCGTAACCAGTACGCTACCAGAGGGTGTTATAATCATTGCAATGAAACAAAATACGATAAGTTGAGTGTAAAATCGATGTTCTCCTATGTAAACTATCACTCATTTCACAATAAGAGCTTTTTAAAATAAATAAATAAAAGGAATTAGAAGAGTATAAAGGACGAAAACTAAAATTTAAAATATGAGAAGTAAAGTTAAAAGAAAGTGGAATGTCAAAATTTTTTTTTACTAATTTGGAGTTACTTATTTGTTATAAAAATCTATCTTATATTTTAGTGTGTGATCCAGCAAAATATGACTTCATTTTCATCAAAAATTTCTGAAAGAAAAAAAGAATACCAAGGAAGCTGTGAAAATAAATGTGGTGGTGGTTGTGTGCCACCAAGCCAGTTCCAACTCATAGCAACCCTATATTGGGTTTCTAAGGCTGTAAATCCTTACAGGAGTAGAAAGCCTCATCTTTCTCCTGTAGAGGACTGGTAGACTTGAACTACTGACCTTTTCAGTATTAACATACCTTGCAATACACTATGCTACCAGGATTCCTTAAATTGTTAATGTTGCCATTAAGTGTCATCATGTCAGTTTTGACTCATAACGACTCTGTATAGAGTTTCCGACAAGTGGTTGATGGGTTTGAACTGCTGGCCTTGAGGTTCAAAACTACCTTGCAGTCCAGTGTTTATCCTACAGTGCTATACCAGGACCGATTATTAATTTATAACTAAACATTCCCAGAAATTCTTCTGTACTTCACAGAAGGCAAGACTGAGCCCTCTCCTGTCTGTTGTTGATGTTAAGTGACATTGAGTCGGTTCCAACTCATAGCGACTCTGCATAGCAGGGGTGAGGAAATTTCTTTTTTCTGTCAAAAATTTATAACATCACTCATGATGTTATAAATATTATCAACTTAAAAATTGTTGTTAAGTGCCGTCAAATCGGTTCCGACTTATAGTGACCCTGTATAGGGTTTTCTAAGATTGACTGGTGAGAATGAACCGTAGACCTGGTGGTTCAAACCGACTTTGCAGTCCAGTGCATTAACTCGCAGTGCTACACCCCTGCTATATTTGGTTAAACATTTAATTAGCTCACCCCTAATACAGGGTCGCTATGGGTCGGAACCGACGCGACACTTCACAACAACAACAATGTGGCACCTAACAACAACAACAGTGTGGGTTAAGGAGGCCTGGTGTGGTGCTATGGGTTAATGTGCCAGACTGCAAAGTCGGTTTGAACTGCAAGGTCGGCAGTTTAAGCTCACCAGCTGCTCCTCAGAAACCACACTTAATAACAACAACAACAATGTAATGCCTGGAACTGCGGAGCCAAACCAAGTGATTTCTCGGGTCTTGTATGACCTGTTTGCTAACATTCCCCGCCTCTGCTGTACAGGGTTTCTGAGGGGCAGCTGGTGAATTTGAACTGCCAACCTTGTGGTTTGCAGTCCAGTGAGAATACTACAGTGCCACCTTCCTGTCGCTTAAGCTACCCAAGTTACATTTGGCATTTAATTGAGCAGCAATTTATTCAGCATCTAGGTTTTCCTTAGAACTGCACTCACATATTGATTCAACATTTGATGGACTCCCAAAGCTTAAAACTGAAGACAGTGTTAGTGGAACGAAATTTTCTGTTTAATGTAAAAATGAGTATAAAAACAATTTCAATAAAATTTGAAATTTTACTATTTTTAAGAATGGACAAAATACAATGAAAATACAGAGGAAGGAGGAGCTATATATTTAAATCATGGGGTGCTGGTAGGGGGTGACATGATAGAAAAAATTCATTGCACTCTTATAAGAAAAAATTATAATTGTGACCATAATTGCTAGCAATTTTTCTAAAAAAATATGACAAAATTTTGGTGATACTAAGGTTCTTATTTATCTTACATGTTATCAGTACATGTAATAAATCTAATATTAGATGTATTAATATTAATTAGTACTAATAAACACATTAATTAGATTTTTATATTTAAAAAGTTTTGATAATTCATTAGGAAAAGTTTGTGATGTTATTATTAAAACATTTTCCTTTTATAGAAGGTAATTTGATGTTTTTTATTTGTGGAAATGATAAACATTTAGGGTGATTAGAACATGGTGGTGGGGCTTTTATCAGGACGACCCTATAGAGGGTTGCCAAGGCTTTATATCTTTACAGGAGCAGAAAGTCTCATCTTTCTCCCATGGACGGACAGATAGTTTTGAACTGCTGACCTTGGGATTAGCAGCCTGACTCATAACCGCTACACTACCAGAGCGCCTAGATTTTATCATAGACTAGTTAATTATAAATCTTTTTGGATAGAGGAATGAAGAGATAAATGCTAAGGATAATGCAAAACATTAGCTTGGAAGATTATATGGGATTTCTTTTCTCCACAGTACTTAGTTCCTCATGCTGACTTTGTTGGTATTTCTTAGGAACAAAGGAAATTGATGAGGAGAGTTCTTAACAGTCTAAAATTGAAAAACAGGCGGTTTGACATTGGTATTATAATCTAAATTTTTCCCTCTAAAATTATTTTCCCTCTAAAATTATTTTCCTTCTAAAAATTCAAAATTAGTTAGCTGTAATTAGATTGTCAAAAAACAAGATAGGACATTTAGTCTTTAAAAGAAGATGCCAACATTTTTCTCTTCATTGTACTTTATATGTTTAAATTATTTTTCCTATATGTAACTTGAGTTCATATTTAAAATAAGCCTATATTTTATTCTCATTCTACCTTTCTAAAACGTTCACTACTCCATTATAAAATGCCTTCTTAATTCTCTCAAGGCTTTTTAAAATGCTCTTGGAAGGGCTATCAAGTAGAATAAAAGATTCAGAATATTAAGCATGAAATTACAAGGCCAAATGCTCAAAAACAAATTTTCACAGTAAAAGGCACCACTGGAAAATCTTTTTAAAATATATCAACTTAAAAACAAAACAAAAAAACCCAGAGTAGAGAAAAGTAATTTCAATAATCTTAATTCAAATGAAGGTATAACACTGATCAAAGCATAATGTGGTTAGAATACATCTTATGGTTTGTTTTCTCAAATAGATGTGCTCAAATTCATATATCAAATGAAAAATAAAAAAGCATCAGTATATGGTAATTCCAAACCTTTTATTCCAGCTCCATCTTTTCTATCCAGCTTTGACCAGGACAGTTTATCTCTGTTTGGAAAAAGAACATACACATTTAACACAATATGTTGCAAACTTGACCCTTAAAAACTCTGTGCATGATAACTTCTCTTTGAGTCAATATCTTGTTGTTGATAGGTGCTATGGAGTTGTTTCCAACTCACAGTGACCAAGGGATGGCTTGTGAGTTTGATCTTCTGATCTTGTGGTTCGCAGTCCAGTGCTTATCACAATATCCTAAATATTTTAGCAATATATTCTCAAATTATCTTCCCATTTGGTTTGATTATGTCACAGGATCTCACAATGTTGTATTTAGAATTAGGAACTGGCCTTCTAATTGGTCTTCCATCTAAAAAATATAGTGCCTTTGAGATCGCAATCCTTCCACCCACCAGGTGTTGGGGATCCAACAGCTAATAAAGCAGAGTTTCTGCTCTCAGGAGCTACAGCCTGAGAAACAACAAATGGGGAGAGGGGGAGAAGAGGACACAGTAAAGTATACAGGCAACCATCTGTAGTGATAAGTGTCATTTTTGATCAATGCAGAGACTATGTTCAGAGCTCAAAGGATGATTGCTCAAATATATCCATTCTCTAATATCCTAGTTGCTGTTTAAGGAAAATAAATGAATGTCTGCCTTGAATTGAATTCCCTAATAGTTTACCCATTATTCAAACCTCAAACTCCCTAGCACATTATATAATATTTGTTGCTTTCTGAGATAAGCAGGATTACATATCAATTATGAACATGTATTTAGATGGAAGACTGCCTGGTTGTACAGTTTATTCTACCTACTCAGCAGCTGTGTTACTATAAAAAAAAGTACATAACCTGTCTGTTGCCTCCAGATAACAAGGAAGCTATCATTAAATCCTGTAGTGTGTTGTTGTGAGAAAAAATATCAGGAAGCACGAGTCTCTGAAGGACATTTTGTTTGGTAAAATGGAGGGTCAGCACAAAAGTGGAAGACTCCCAACAAGATGGATTGGCACAGTGGCAGCAGCAGTGGACTCAAGCATTACAACAGTTGAGAGGTTGGCACAAGACCAGAGAGTATTTTGTTATGTTGTGTATACGGTTGCTATAGGTTCGCAGTGGAACCTAAAAACAACAACAATGACCTTCATACATCATTAGAGTCTTCTTTTGGATCAAAACCTGAAAATGATTGCTTAGTGACATATGCAATTCCCACAAGTCTTTTCCTTATTGAAGTTCTTTATAATTTTCTGGTATGGCACTGTAGGATAAGCACTGGACAGTTAACTGTAAGGTCATTGGTTTAAACCAACCAGCCACTCTTGGGAAACCAAATACAGGACTGCTATTAGTTGCAACCAATTCAATGGCACTTTACAACCACAACAGGTTTTTTGTTTGTTTGTTTTTTAATATATAGACATTACTCTAGTGATACGATAAAGTGTAACTTTATAATAAGTGCTAAGCAGTCTAGTAGCATAGTGGTTACAAATCAGGCTGCTAATCTCACAGTCAGCAGTTTGAAACTACCAGCTCTTCTGCAGGAGAAAGATGAGGCGTTCTGCTCCCGTAAAGATTTACAGCCTCAGAAACCCTGTACAGGGTTGCTGTGAGTCAGAGCCGACTCCATGGCACATAACAACAAAACAAGCAGTCTAGAGAAGTCAACCTAGAAAAAATTTAAACTATAAATGGTTCAGAAATTAGTAATCAGTGTTTTGTTGTTGTTGTCGTTGTTAAGTGCTATGGAGGTGATTCTGACTCATAGTGGCCCTGTATGGTATGAGGTTTCCAAGGAGCAACTGGTTGCTTTAAACCATCAACCTTGTGGTTCTCAGTTCAGTGCTAATCCTGCAGTTCCACACCAGAAATAAACTTTTATATTTATCTCATCAAAAATATAGGAACAATTCTTACTCAGAATATAGATTATTAGAATTGTTATTCTCAAATATGATGAGAATACTGTTTCTCTGTAGTCTATTTTTATTTTTCATATTTTGTTTGGAAAAGCAAACACCAAAATATTAGTTTTGATTAACATGGCTAATCTGATTAACATAGTTCTCTAATCATAGACTCAATGGCACCTAACAACAAGAACTAATCATAGAGGAGCCATTATGGTCAATAGTTAAAATATTCAACTGCTAGCCAAAAGGTTAGTGGTTTGAATGTACAAGCCACTCCACGGGAGGAAGATTTGCCAGTCTGCTTCCTTAAATATTTATATCCATAAAACCATAAGGATAATTTTACTTTGTCATTAAGGATTTAGAGTTTCAGGAACCCTAAGGGGAAGTTCTACTCTGCCCTATTATAGGGTCACTATGATTGGAATCAATTTGATTGTATTGGGTTCTGAGGAGCAGCTGGTGAGCTTGAACCACCGACCTTGCAGTTCAAACAACTTTTCAGTCTGACACATTAGCCCACAGCGCCACACCAGGACTCCATTTATGTAGAGTTAAATATCAACCAGTGGTTTAAACATGGGGGAATTCTTACTTTGTTTAATTGTAGCTCTAGTATCAACTCAACACCAGTGGGTTTGTTTTTTGACATAATTATTAATAGGATAAGGAGCTGTGGTAGTGTAGTGTTTTCACGTTGGGCTGCTAACCTCAAGTTCAGCAGTTCAAAACTACGAGCAGTTCAACGGAGAACAATGCAGTTTTTGCTCCTGTAAAGATTTCCAGCCTCAGAAACCCTATACAAGGTTGCTATGAGTTGGAACTGACTCCACAGCACATAACCGACTAATAAGGTAACGGACTAATTAAACATGAAGGAGTTTATAAATAAAAGTTGAAAAGTTTTTACTTGTCAATTAGGAAAACAAAGATCAAAGGATAAGATTTTTTAACATAAAGGACTTAAAGTATAAGTTTCAAAAATTGAACTAAAAAGAGAATGATGCAGAAAAATATGACTGGAAAAGACAGATGTCTATTATTCAAAATGGCTCAGTTACTTACAAAGTTTTTGATAATTTTGCAGATAGATTATGACTTAGTGGTCTAAAAGATAAATACAGTATTAGGTAAACTTTTCCATGGCTAAGCACTTTGCCTGCTAACCAAAAGGTTGGCAGTTTGAACCCATCAGCAGTTCCAAGGGAGAAAAAGCCTGGTGATCTGCTCCCCTAAACAGTATAGCCAAGGAAGCCTATGGAGTAGTTGTCCTCTATCCTAAGAATCGTTCTGAGTTGGACTTGACAGAATGGCACATAATAATAACCACCACACCTGCACCCTCACTTATAACCTATTTGTTGTTGTTGTTAAGTGCCGTCGAGTCGATTCTGACCTATAGCAGCCCTGTGTAGGGTTTCTGAGGAGCAGCTGGTGAGCTTGAACCACCGACCTTGCAGTTCAAACAACTTTTCAGTCTGACACATTAGCCCACAGCGCCACACCAGGACTCCATTTATGTAGAGTTAAATATCAACCAGTGGTTTAAACATGGGGGAATTCTTACTTTGTTTAATTGTAGCTCTAGTGTCAACCAATGGAGAAAAATATAATATGATTTGAAAATATAAAAAATAACACATATATTTTTTGCAGTTTAAAGTTAGAATGACATGATTGGAAAAGCATGAGCAAAAATAGAAAAGAAAAAAAAAACACAAAATAAAACATGAATTGAGCTTTATTAAATAATACATCAAAGTAAATAATCAAGGAAGTGAAAATAGAACCTACAAAATGGAAGAAAATATTTCAAAATCACAAGATGTCAATATTCTTAATATATTAAATACTACTACAATTACCCTGAGTCCATGGTTGATGCTGATGTTTAATGTAGTCAACAGTGAACTCAGAAATTCACATCTCCCAGAGCCTCAGCATAATATCCTAGTTATCTCCTTTTGGAGATATCGATATCAGCTATTGAAAACTCTATGGTGCAAAGTTCTACCCTGATACACATGGGGTTACCATGTACTGAAATCAACTCAATGGCAACTTGTACTGCCGTTGAGTTAACAGCAAAATAATAATAATAATAATAATAATAAGCAACCCAATATTCTAAAAGGTTTGAACTATTAATTCTTATCATTTTTTTTTTTAAAAGAACCCTTTCAGAGTGAAATTGTGAGATTGTATGTCCTGTGTTTGTCCAAGCTGGGTATTGACGTTCAGAGCAGGCTGTGCTCTGAGTTGCTCTGAGGTCCTGGTTCTGAAGCATCCTCTGGATATCTGTACTTCCATACCTGGTGTCATACAGTTAGTTGTATGTACCACACATCTCCAAAATCAATAAAGGACTCAAAGAGGTTTTTGTAATGAGAAAAAAATATATATGTATATAGACAGTTCTCTAAAGAAGATATTTAAATGATGATAAACATATGAAAAGATAGTCAATACCATTAGTCATTAAAAAATGCAAGTAAAACTCATATTGAGATATTATTTCATACTAATTAAAGTCAGTTGCTCTCCAGTTGACTCTGAGTTGTGGTACAACTGTGTATGGCTGTTTTATCAGAGGTGATAATCAGACATTTCTTCTGAGATGCCTCTCAGACTCAAACTATCAACCTTTTAGTTGTGAGCCAAGCAAGCTAACCACCTGCACAACTAAGGGACACATCACAACAATTAGGATGGCAACTACTTAAAAGAAAATAACAAACATTAGCTAGGTTGTAAAGAAATTATAATACTCAGACATAGCTGGTGGGAATGTCAAATGGTGTAGCCATTATGGAAAATAATTTGGAGGCTTCTTGAAACCAGTGACTCAGATACTTATGCATATAGACAATATTCACTGCAGTATTATTCAAAAGGTAGAAACGACCCAAGTGTCCATCAACAGATTAATGGATACACAATGTAGCATATCATAAAATAAAATATTTAGCCATAAAAAGAAAGTTCTGATACTATGACATATATGTACATTGAAAATATTATGTTAAATCAGACAAAATGGACAAATATTGCATGATCCTACTTATATGAGACAGCTAGAATAAGCAAATGTGAGACGCAAATGCTTACTTGTGATTTCCAGGGACTGAGGATAGGGAAGGGAGATGATGGAGAATGAATGCTTAAATAGTATTACATTTATAATCAGGGTGATGAAAGTCTTTTGGAATGGAGAGTAGTGATAGTTGCACAAGATTGGGAATGTAATTGTTAACATTGAATGGTACTCTTAAAACAGTAAACACACATATCTGCATATCTGTGTGTGTATTTAGGTAAAATTTTACAAAACAAGTTTTATTTTATTGTGCATATCTTTGATATAAAAAAGCAAATATTATGATAAATTTCCAAATTAGAAAATGAAAAATATATTTACAAATAAAACTGTAACTGTAGCTGAATACTTGTTCCTAAGTGACATCGAGTTGATTCTGACTTCTAAGGACCCTATGCAGGGTTTCCAAGGAGCAGCTGGCAGGTTTGAACCACCAACCTTGTGGTCCATAGTCAGTGCTTATAATTATATTATACTGATAGTATTTTCAATTATATTTTTCAGGAGTTTTCCTAATATATTTTTCATACCGATGAGCATAATAGAAGTGTGTATTATATATATATACATGTATATATTAAGTATATATGTTGTTGGTGTTACGTGCCGTCGAGTCAATTCCAACCCATAGTGACCCTGTGTAGGGTTTCCAAGGAGCAACTGGTGATCTTAAACCACCGACCTTGCAGTTCAAATGACCTTTCAGTCTGATGCAGTAGCCCACAGCACCACACAAGTATACATACACACAAGTATATAGTCTAGATTTTTAACTTAATGTATTCATGAGCATCTATATAACTTTAAAATCACTTTAAAATCATTATTTCTTGGTCTGTCCCATGTTCTAAGTTTGTCTCAGAGTAATACTTGTTAGCTCTTTTTGAACATGGATGGTACATACATATTTTTTTTCTTTCATTAACGAAACTTTTATAAATGCTTGTATACATTAAATTTTTTCTAAATACTTGGCTTATTTCAAATTGTTGATTTATAAAAATAGAAATAATGTGCCAGACTATCATTTTTTTCTAGAATTACTCTTTCACAATCTGCTTTCTCAATTTTCAGTCCAGTCAATTTATGTTTTTGACAGAAGTGTATGAGCATATGGAATCCTAGTGTGGCTCTGTGGTCTAATGCACTGAGATGCAAAGTTGGTTTGAACCACAAGGTCGGAAGTTCAAGCTTACCAGCTGCTCCTCAGAAACCTCTATGGGTCAGAACTGACTCAATAGCACTTAACAACAACAACATATAAGCATATGTTTTAAATTCATTCAAATTGCAGTATAATATTTTAACATTCATTGATCAGTTAGGACATTTTAATTTTCAAATTTTCTGTTTGGGTAGCAAAATAAAATGTGCATTACTAAGGAAAAAGGGGTATTTCTACTTTATACATATAACTAGAGTTAAATGTTTAAAATAATAGCTATGACTTTAATTCTGTATAGAAATCATCCACTGATAATTAAATCTCCTTGATGACTCCAATATACCACAACATCTAAAAATGCCATTTACATACTCCATAAATAATAAAAAGTAAATTTATTTAAAATATTTGACTATTCAAAAAATCTCAAAGTAAAATTTACATAATAATAAAACATTGGCTTAAATAGAAAGAATCAATCATTCTAGGTGGATGATTTATCTTAGCAACAGCAATTAATCATAATTTCATAGTGTCTTCAGCTCCTAAATGTCTTTATTAAGGAATTCGTGACCAAAATCCAAGTATACAAAAAAGGAGCAAAATTGTATTTATGAATAATCAGATTATGAAATTTAGAAAAAGCTGAAGATTATCTGCTATATCCACATTTCACAGTTAAAAACTCTTGTTTTATTAAAATCAGTGAGCTAAAAACTAAAAAAAAAAAAAATACTAGAAATAAAAAGGAGAAATTAGGACACTCCTTAAAGTGTAAACAAAGAAACTTCCAACTTAAAACACAGTGTATAGTAAAGTTGATCTGAATTTGCCATCATCTTAACTTGCCAAGCATCAATTCCAAAAACCATGCACATTATAAGCCATTTTCAGTCAGAAAACAATTTCTTTAAGGAGTTTCTGGGACAAATCCAAATACAGTTTGATAATTTACGAGGGCATGGTCATGGAAAAGCTCTACAACTAAAAGGTGATAGAAGGAATGGTTGTTGTTAAGTGCTGTCGAGTCGTTTCCAACCCATAGCGACCCTGTAGAGGGTTTTCAAGGAGCAGCTGGGGAGCTTGAACTGCCAACCTGGACGTTCAAATGGCTTTGCAGTCTGGCGCGTTAACCCACAGTGCCAAGGATAGAAAAGTCGTGCTAAATTGATTGTCCGACCTATATTGAAAAGACAACAAAAAAGTCGTATTCTACTATGCACAAGCATTGATCATTGTATAGAAAAAAAGTTCTTGGAATCTAAGTGAAAGCAAGTCAGACGGTACCTTGAGCTTCTTTTTCTCTTACTGATCTTTCTCCATGAACAGGTCAACAATTATAAAAACTTAGGAAAAAAATGTTTTGCTAACCCTCTAGTGACTGATCTTTTTACACTAAGAATGTGGCCGGAAAGAGTACAAAGAAAAAACGTGAATTATGTATATTAATCACACACATTAAGTGTGTGATTAACATACATAATCAAAATGAATTATGACGTTCCTATGACCAATTAATACGTTATAAATTTATATCACTCATATACCATATTGCTATGCCCATAGAAATTTTACATAGTTCATTTTGATCTATGCAAGTTTTTTATCATGAGTCTTAGTGTGGTGTTGTAAGATATGCACTGGACCATAAAGTCAGTTTTAACTGCAAGGTCTGGTTTCAAACCCACCAGCTGCTCCTTGGAAATCCTAAACATGGTCACTCTAAGTCGAAATCCACTCAACTGCATTTAGCAACAGCAAAACATCTGTATCAAGGATTTATTAATTTGTTTCCTCTTCTTGGACATGTAGGTTACTTTCACATATTCCTTTTTATTAATTAAACTTTTATAAATGCCTATATGCATACAATGGAGTCATTGTGTGGTGGTGTGGGTTAATGCGCCAGACTGCAAAGCCATTTGAACTGCAAGGTCGGTGGTTCAAGCTTACCAGCGGCTCCTTGAAAACCCTATACAGGGTGGCTATGGTTCGGAGCCGACTTGATGGCACTTAACAACCACAACAACAATATATGCATACAGTGGACTCCTGGTATGGTGTTAATGCACTTGACTCCTGCAGGTTAATGCACTGGAGTGCAAGGTCAGTTTGAACATCAAGGTCAGCAGTTCAAGTTCACCAGCCACTCCTCTAAAAACCTATATAGGGTAACTACAAGTAGAACACACTTGATGGCATTTAACAACAAAAACAATATATACATACAATAAAGTGCTGGTGTTTTGCTTTGGGATAATGCACAGGACCCACTTGGTTGGTTTGATCTACAAGATTGTCCTGTCACTTAACAACAATAACATATAAATACAGTATTTTCCAAATGTTTGGAATATTTCAATTTGGCAATTTATAAAATCAGAACTAATGTTCTGTGCTATGAACCTTATTATAGTTAATATATGTATGTGTGTATATAGTCACTTATCAGAATGTTACTGGTGGTTATCTGTGGTTTGGGAAATCATACATAACATGTATGTAATGTATAATACATATTCATATGTATAGTCCTTATCTTTATTCTCTAGTACATTAAAATTTGCACAGATTAAATTCTATGCATTAATGCATACACATTTTAAGAAAAATAACTTGTGTGAAATAAAGTGCATTTTCTTATATCAAATCTGCTTTTTATTTGTTAATAGTCAAATGTACAAGCCTAGTCCTATCCTAAGGCTTTATTTTAGAGAAAGAAAAGCATAAATCAATGTGTGTGCGTGTGTGTTATGCCTATGAACATGAATACTATGAATATGACTGAACAGCAAAATTTTTTCTATTTAGGTATTTTACAAGAAAACAAAATTCTAATTTGATTGTCTGACAGAGTTCTGCTGCTATTCATAAGGATTTCAGTGGCTAAACATTCAAAAGTTGCTGACCTCTCCTTCTTCCTAGTCTTTCTTAGTCTGGAAGCTCAGCTGAAACCTGTTCACCATGGATGGTCCTGCTAGTATTTAAAATACCAGTGGCATCAAGCTTCTAGCTTCACAGCAACTTGTGACTCACCAGAGAACTTGATGACAAGCTGGCAGATAAGTGGTGACGTTATGAATAGCATGAGAACATTGCCATGAGAATATAGAGCTAGAAGATGAGCCCTTCAGGTTAGAAGGCACTCAAAACATGTTTGGTGAAGAGCTGCTTAGTCAAAGAAGAGTTGGCCATGATAAAACAAATGAAGTAAAGCTTCCAGGACCTTCATTTACTGATGGGGCACAACTCAAAATGAAGAGAAATAGCTGTAACATACATTAATAATCCATTGACTGTATGAAGTATGACTATGGGAAAATTGGAAGTTTCCAAAAATTAAGTGGAGTGCATGAAGCTACTCCAGGCATTAGTATGCTGAAATGAACTGGTATTGGTTATTTTGAATCTGACAGTCATATGGTTTACTATGCAAGGAATGACAAATTCAAGAGGAATGGTATTTCATTCATCATCCAGAAAAACATTTCAATGTTGTCTGTAATAGGCTAATATCCATATGCAAAGTCGGTGGTTCAAGCTCACCAGGCCTCTCCTCAGAAACCTTATACAGGATCACTATGGGTCGGAACTGACTTGACAGCACTTAATAACAACAACAACATAAGGAGTCTTGGAGGGGCGTTGAGGGATAAAGCACTAGATTTCAAGGTTGGTTTGGTCCACAAGGTCAGCGGTTCAAAATCACCAGCTACTCCTTGGAAATCTTATACAGGGTCATTATGAGTTGGAATTAACTCAAAAGCATTTAAAACAACAATAATAAGGGAGACCAGTTAATACCACTATTATTCAAATTTACTCACCAACCATTATCAGTGGTGATAAAGCTGACAAAATTCTACCAACTTCTTCCGTGTGAAATTGATCAAACATGCACCAATCAAACTCCTAAAAGGACAACCATTATTGAAATTTATGCACCAACCACTAAAGTCAGTGATGATGAAACTGAAGATTATACAGACACCATGACACTTAACAATAACTAATTTCTTCAGAGTGAAAAAGAGAAAATGTGGAATCAAGATTTGTTGATAATTCCTGGCAATCTGTTTGTAAAGATTAGAAACAAAGAGGAAGAAGGATCAGTAATTGGAAGGTATGACCTTAGTGATAGAAACGATCCTGGAAATTGCATGGTAGAATTTGGAAAAACCAATACCTTATTCATTGAAAATACCTTTTTAAAACAACATAAAAAATGACTATACACTTGGACCTTACCTTTGGAATACACAGAATCCAAATTGAATACATCAGTGGTAAGAGATGGTGGTGAAGCTCAATATAATCATCCAAAACAAGGCCAGGGATAGACTGTGGAACTGTACTTGCTCATATACAAGGATGGACTAAAACTGAAGTAAATTAGAATAAGTCCACAAAAGTCAAAATACAACATAGAACATATCCCACCAGAATTCAGAGTACAGATTTGATACATTAGACAGTAGTGAACTAAGACCAGAAGAATTGTGGGATGACATCAAGAACATCATACAGAAAGAAAGCAAATACCAAAATGGATATCTGAAACTTGCTTTCCAGGATAGAAATGCTAGAGTGAATGGAAGAAACGAGGAATTAAAAGAGCTGAACACAAAATTTCAAAGTGCAGCTTGAGTAGACAAAGTCAAGTTTATAATTAAATTTCTACCTGGAGATAGAAAACCAAAAGAGGACACACTCAACATTACTCAAGCTGAAAGAACTGAAAAAAAAACCAAAAAAAAAAAACCTTTCCGACATAACAAAAGCCATGTTCAGAGGTCAATTTATATGAAAAAAAAAAAAAAAAAAAAAAAAAAAAACCCAATATTTTGCCCATAGAATTCTTCAGTATTGAAAGCTGAGGCTTGAATTGTTCCTTCAGTGCTTTCACCTTGAGAAATGCTGAGGCTGTTCTTGAATGATGCAGAAAACATCAAAAGAAGATGAAAGGAATGAATGCACAATGGCATCGGCAATGGGGTCAAGTGTAACAACAATTATGAGGATGGGAGCTCTGGTAGCTTAGTGGTTACAAATAGGGCTGCGAACCTTAATGTCAG
>NW_006408540.1:5034549-5035282 GCF_000296735.1 Chrysochloris asiatica
CTTCTTATTTATGGTCAAACCTTTACATGCATATAAGGATAATGAAAGGGCAATGATTTGGGTCAGTACCACCTTAGTCCTCAGGCTGACATCTTTGCTATTGAACACTTGACAGAGGTCTTATGCCACAGGTTTAACTAATGCAATATGAGCTTGATTTCTTGACTGCTGCTTCCATTAGTGTTGACAGTGAATGCAAGCAAAAACAAGTCTTTGACAACTTCAATTTTTCTCCATTTATAACGATAAGATTTATTGGTCCAGTTACAAGGATTTTTGTTTCTTTACATTGAGTGCAATCCATACTTAAGGTTGTAGTTTTTGATTTCCATCAGTTAAGTATTTTAAGTCCTCTTTGCTTTCAACAAGTAAGGTTGTATCATCTGCATATCACAGGTTGCTAATAAGTCTTCTTCCAATCCTGATGCCATGTTCTTCATCATAGAATACAGTTTTTCAGATTATTAATCCCCATACATACTGAATTAATATGGTGAAAAAAATCAATCCTGCTGCATACCTTTCCTGATTTGAAAGCATTCAGTATCCCCTTGTTCTGTTTGAAGAGGTGCCTGTTGGCCTATGTACCAGAGACCACATACCATTATACAAAAAGAGGATAAAATTATTGGCATCCCTGTGGAATTAAAGAATAATAAAGAGATCATCTGAAGAATAGATTTGATAGATTAAACACTAAAGACCGAAGACCTGAAGAGTTGTGGGATGACAT
>NW_006408540.1:5039932-5046198 GCF_000296735.1 Chrysochloris asiatica
AAATATAATTGCTTAATTCATATAAGTGTAATTGTACACATTTTTTATTTTGTGATTGATTTATTTTGCTTAGCATAATGTCTGTAAGTCCATTAATGTATATTGTGCCATGCATAAGGATATCATTCCTCTCTATGGCTCAGTAATATTTCCACTATATGTATACCTATGTCTGTTGATTTTTAACTTATTTGATTTCCTGAAAGGATGAAATTTGCCTAATTATTCATATACCACAACTCTACTGTTGTTTTTGTTGTTAAGTGCTATCAAGTCAGTTCCAACTCATAGTTATGCAATGTAAGGTTTCTGAAGAGCATCAGTGGGTTTGGATCACCAACCTTGAGGCTAGCAATTCAGTACTTATCCTACAGGACAACTTTACTACACTACTGTTATTCACATTCCAACCACTTAACATTCATACCATCTGTTAACACAGCTATCATCTTTTTGAATTATTGTATAAACTATATGCAATACGTTTGTTGATTCAACATATCTCACTTATATAATATAGAGGTGGTGGGGATTATTTGCTGTGCAGTTAGTTTCAACTCATAGTGATCCTGATTAGGGTTACCAAAGCTGTAAATCTTTGAGGGAGCAGAAAATATAATTGTTTTCCTGAAGAGTGGATAGCTGATTCAAACTGTTGACCTTGCGGCTAGCAGAACAACTTGAAAATCCACGATGCTATCAGGGCCCCTTAGAAATACCAATTGCTTCAATCATATATTGCACAACAAATATCATTGATACATTTTCTATCAACATAAATAGAAACAATACTTCCTAAACAATGCTTTTTTCCCCCCTCTCTATCCCCACCTGCTCCTGGACACCATTAATAATAACCATTCAACTCTATACAATATTGTATTCTTAATTGCTCATTTATTAACTTTTGAGACATTCCTAACCTAATGGATGATTTTTACATGCAGTTAACCCAAATGCATCCTTTATTATTTTACCAACTCTGTCTTTCTGAATTATTTTAGTCCACCTTTATGTGCATGGAAGACGCAGTACCATGGATGGAAACTCATTGGAACTGTGAAAATGTTATCTGTATATAAACTATTCTAGTTTTATATACTACCAACACTTTAATTATCAGTAGAAGAATCACTACCTATTTTCTTCAACTGTTAAGAACATCACATCAATAAACTTTGTCTCTAAACAATAAATAATTCTATCATGAAAACCTGAATTTTCTAACTGTTTCATTGTACATACCACTTCTGTTGGATCCATCTGTTGGATCTTAATATAAAGTCAATGGAAGTCACAGAACTTTTGAAATTTTAACAGACAAATAACTCTACAGATTAAAAATAATATTGGTATACCTAGAAAGGATCAGGAGTTCTGGTGTGATGCCATAGGATAAGCACTGGACTGCTAACCACTAGTTCAGCAGTTCAAACCCACAAGCTGCTACTTGGAAACTCTATTTAGGGTTGCCATGAGTTGGAAAAGGCTTGATGGCACTTAACAACAACAGCAAGAGAAAGGATTTAGACTAAATATTATTTTAAATCAGATTAGTTAAATAAACTATTTTCTAGGGGGTCATGGTGTGGCGCTGTGGGTTAATGTGCCAGACTGCAAAGCCATTTGAACTGCAAGGTTGGCAGTTCAAGCTCACCAGCTGCTCCTCGGAAACCCTACACATGGTCTCTATGGGTTGGAGCCGACCCAACAGCACTTCACAACACAGCAACAACAATTAGTATATGCTCAAAACTGTGCTAAATTACCATTTGTTTGTGTAATAGTTAAGGTTTTGTATCAACTTCATTGAAGTCCTGGAGTGACACTCTAGGATAAGCACTTGACTGTAAGGTGGGTTTAAACTGCAAGGTTGTTATCCAAACTTACCAGCTTGTCCTTGGAAACCCTATACAGGGTTGCTATGGGTCTGAACTAACTCAGTGGCACTTAGCAACATCATCAATTCATTGGGCCAGAATTCTTAGTGTCTTGGCAGTTGAGATGTAATTATCCCCATGATGAGATCTAATATAACATACTCATCTCTATGATGAAGTTTTATAAGAGCCAATCAATTGAAAGGCAGTTTCCTAAGGGGGATGGCTTGCTTCCAATATATTGGATACTAGGAAGTGCTGGTGTGGTGTTGTGCATTAATGTGCTGGACTGCAAAGTCAGTGTAACTCTCAAAGTCAATGGTCCAAGCTCATCAGCTGCTCCTTAGAAACCCTATACAGGTTCACTATGGGTTGATTCAACGGCTCTTAACAAGACAAAGCTTGTTTGCTCTATTCTGGGTCTGGATCTTCTATCTTTCTATCTGACTCATCCTCTGACATCCAATTTTTTGGAGGCCAGTGGCCTGATCTATTCCTTGCCAAGATTGGGAGTCATCAGCAGCCTGCCTTCTTACATATCAGGCCTGCCTTCCTGTTTGCTTCCCTGGCATCTGATCTCCCAGTTTTGTGTCATCAGTCCTGCAGCTATGTGAGTCAGAACCCACAGACTTGTGACTGACCACCTCTACAATTGTGTGATTCAATGTTTGAAATTGATATACAGCCTTCTTTATATATACACATATAAGCTTCACTTGTTTTGCTCCTATGGAGAACCCAGACTAAGATAGTGCATAAATATCTTTTTCTCCCCACCTATATGCTCATTTAGAAATGGGGATCTCAATATTTATTGCATAAAATAGATTTCAACTAGATTACAAGTAATCCCAGGTTTACAAGATTCAATTTTCAAGACTCCATAATAAATTGATTTTGGCATTAAGTCAAATATCTCTTTAATTTTTTTTTTTTTGCTTATTATTGCTTTTTATGATCAGTATGTATATAAATCATATCTTTGAACATCTGAAGATGATAATATCAGCAAATCACACTCTTTAACACTGTATATGGAACATAGTACTACAAATAAGTTGTAAACAAAAAAACCCAAAATCCCAAACAGGTGGTTGTAAATGGGATTCTTCATAATGTGAACATTTCTGCAGCCTAGGACTACCTGTATTTCTTTTCCAATTTATCAAAAGGTTATACTGTATTTTAAAAGAACAGAAAAATTCCACGTGGATTTAAGTAATGTCTGCAGAGTCAAACAAAAACAAAGAAACATAGACTATTGAAATCCAACTGTATCCTTCAATTAGTAAGAAAATGAAGGTCAATGTTAAACTGCACATTTAAGATGAATATTTATTATTTCAACAATGATACAGAAATGTTTCCTAAGTGCGTATTATCTATAAAACGTTTAACTGTGTAAGTCTTTTGGCATTAATAATAAGCAAGAAATAAGCATTATCAAAACCTTTGCTCAAGGTACAGAGTTGAGGAAGAATTTCTCGTTCATTATTCTAACAATTCTCCATTTATATTATTTCTTATACTTCTCAGTAGTTTCCTCTTTAAGATACATATATTTTTTTGTCTTTTCTTTATATGCTTTCTCTTTTTTTCTCACAATTTAAAACTGTGACGTGCCCTCGAGGTACCTATCCATCTTTATATACTTAATTCAATTTCATTATATTTTTAGATTTCACCTTAAAAATGATAAAGTCTACAGTATGTAGTGAAGCAATAAACTGCATTTTCTGGTACATTCATGTGCCAGAAATTACTAATATGACTGCTCCCAATTTACTATCTGAAGCAGCTACTGTTTTCAATTTTAGGTTCACCATTGTACATTCATTATATGGTGGATAGAGAGGCAGTATTAGCTAGAACTGAAACTATGTACTGAATGCTTGAACTTGAAAATGATGAAAGTACATTTACATGCCACTGTTGAAGGTAACAGAATGCTCTGTTGTTGTGACTAAGTGTTGTGGACCTGTTTCTGACTCTGTATAGGGTTTCTGAGGAGTTGCTGGTAGCTTTGAACCGCTGACCTTGATAGTAGCAGTCCAGTGCTTATCCTTTGTTGTTGTTAAGTGTCATTGAGTTGGTTCTGATGTATAGCGACCCTTTATAGAGTTTCCAAGGAGTGGTAGGTGAGCCTGAACTGCCGACCTTACAGTCCAAGTTGACACTGCAGTCCAGTGTACTAATCCGCAGCACCACACTATTGTATAAGGCCAATCATTTCACATTTTCATCCCACAAACAGCAAATCTTTTCTGTAGATGGCATACTCAGCAAATGCAGGCAACTGGCACTTGGCCCTTGGTTTTTAACTGTGTCAGTTATACTACAGTAAAGTTTCTGGAGAACAAAACATCCCTTTTGAGCACTTGAGACAGAAAGCAGTAAAGGTATTTGACATACATAATTGCCAGAAATGTCAAATTTTGTTTTGCATGTGAAACCAATAAGAAGGAAGGTAGGTATTTTCTGTTTTAAGTGTCATTCCTTCAAAACAACCAATGATCACAAATCGTGCCCTCATCATTTTGTTAGCTTGTGGCGAAAACTAAGATTAGTAACTGGAAACTTGGAATTTAAGTAATCGACTCAACATCACTTAACAACAGCAGATAAGTATACAAGGTTACATGTATAACATGCACTGAAAGGAATTGGTGTGAATATACGGTGAGAACAGAAAACAGCAAATTATTGTTTTTGACAAGTATGAACTTCTCATTAGGATGATAGTTCTTCCTGAAAGCAGAAAAATATCATACTTGAGAAGACATGAGGTGAGAAGGACTTTTCTGACAAAAAGAAGGTAGTTTTGGGGAAAAAAACAACTCTGGTGAAGAATTTCTACTTCTGTATTACCTCAGATTTCTCTGGTATTCTCTTACTCCTCACAACCGGCAAGGCTAGTAGATGGATGGTATTAGTTCAACAGAAAGAATTAGGAGAAGAGGTGGCATTTTCATATATTTCCTTCCTTCTTTGTTTCTTTCTCTCTTTCTTGTTTTTCTTTCTTTTCCTTTCTGTGCAGCTGCCAACATGTTCACTCCATGTGTGCCAAGGAAGACCTGTGCTCAATGAGATTTACAATGGATGATCTGTCAAAAGTAGATCACTAGACCCTTCTTCCTTCATGCCTCAGTGTAGACTCAAATTCTCTACTTTCATTAAGCAGCTGAGCATGTTAACCAATTGCACCACCCAAGTACATCACTGCTATTTATATAGGGCTATCGGGCTGCAAACCTTAAGGTCAGCGGTTCGAAACTACCAGCCGCTCCGCGGGAGAAAGATGAGGCTTTCTACTCCCGTAAAGATTTATACCCTCGGAAACCCTGTACAGGGTCGCTATGGGTCGGAATCGACTCGACGGCACTTAACAACAACAACAACATAAAGACGTTGACAGAAAATATTTTGTAAAGACTACAAGCAACATTTACTGTAGATATTCTTTCAAATACGTTCTAGTTTCTCTTCAAGGCAGAGACATTTTTCTGTTGTTCAGTGCAAAGGAAGCTCTGATTATGCTCTGATCATGCATTCAAAAAGAAATAGTAATTTAATCCTCCCTCCTTTTATATCCTTTGATAAAGAACTCAGCAGGTATATGAAAAAAAAATGCAGTACACATGACAAGGAAAATAAATACAGTGGTCTTGAGATAAAGTTTATATCTATATCTAAAGAAGAATATATGAGAATCTAGGAACAGGATTTTAATTATGATTTGGAGAATAGAAACTGTAGAATTTTCTTCTCTTACATGGGCATTGGCTGCTCATACTCAAGCCATTTTCCCTTTTTAAGAGTCTTGTAATTGGGTATTGAATTCAATTTTCCAGTTTATATGGTCCTATTCTTTCTTTGTTATGTTGAGTTAACAATTGTGTGCTCACAACAATGACATGAACACTGGAATACAGTGGAATTAGACCAAAAGGATTCAACATGAATAAAGATATTGCTTAAAATTTCAGTTCAAGCATTTCTTCTGAGTTATTTTCACACATACAGTAACTGGAGAAAAGAGGTCATTTTCTATATGCATACCATGTGTTGCTGGTTCACATGCATATATACCACAGTTTTCTTGATGCTTATGGAAAAAACAATATTCAGAACTATATGTGTAATAGTTACGGTTTTCTGTCGACTTGAAAAATATTCTGGAGGTTTAGAAGTTGAGATGTGCTTATTCCCATGGCAATGAAACCTAATACAGGCATAATTGCCTCTATGATGAAGGACTGTAAGCAACTAATCAATTGAAAGGATGTTTCCTTGAAGGTATGCTCTGCTACCAATATAATGGACATGTGGGAAGGCCGGCTCTCTCTCTTCTTATGGGGACCTGGAACTTTGCAAATGTAAGACATC
>NW_006408540.1:5048316-5054109 GCF_000296735.1 Chrysochloris asiatica
TTTTCCATATATATATATATTCTGCCCCAAACTCATGTTAACCTCATGCAAAATGGCCAAGTCTAGATCCCAGGGAATCCCTAATAGGTTTGAACTGCTGACTTTTAGCTACAATGTACCAGAAGAACTCCTTTTATTCACATTAGTAATTCTAATTTCAACAGGTAAAACAACAAATATATATATATTATACCATAGTGACCCTGTATAGGGTTTCCAAGGAGCAGGTGGTGATCTTGAACTGCTGACCTTGCAGTTCAAACTGACTTTGCAGTCCAGCATATTAACCCACAGTATCACACCAGGACTCCTTATATATATTTTTGAAAGTTTTTAATGTGAACTGAGTGAAGGTTTGCAAAGCAGATCATCAGTGTTGCATTCAACAAACTTTTTTTATCTCAGTGATTTCAATCCCCTCCATGTAATAACAGTTACCCCACTTACTTTCTGTGGTTGTTATATCCATTCCACACTCCTTCCCAACTCTTCTTAATATTGTCCTTAGATAAGTTGCTCTTTTTTATCTTGAATGGTTGACTATTTCATGGTAAACATACCTTGATAGTGTTGTTGTCGTCCCAACATACCTCTATCTACCAGTTGGTATATAGAGAGGACAGCAACACCTTGGTATTTGTTGTTGTTGTTGTTGTCAGGTGCCATCGAGTTGGAACCGACTCATAGCGACCCCATGCACAGCAGAATGAAACTTTGGTATTAGCTGCACATCAATTTAAAGAAAATAAAACTCCTACCACTGGGCCAATAAACAACATACATATAAATAGAAATAAGATTGAAGTTGTCAAAAACTTCATTTTGCTTGTTTGGAAGCAGCAGTCAAGAAATCAAGTCACGAATTGCATTAGGCAAATCTGCTGCACATGAATTCTTCAGAGTATCCAAGAGCAAAGATGTCATTTTGAGAACTAAGGTGCTCCTGATCCAAACCATAATAATTTCAATAACTTCACATGCATGTAAAAGTTGGACAGTAAATAAGGAAGACCATAGAAGAATTTTAGTTATGGCATTGGAGGAGGAGGATAGTATTAAAGATACCATGTATTGCCAAAATGACAAACAAATCTGTTTTGGAAGAAATATAACCAGAATACTTCTTGGAAGCTAGGATGGCCAGACTTCGTTTTCATGCTTTGGGTATATTATCAGGAGAGGCCAGTGCCTGGAGAAGGATATCATGCTTGAAAACTGGATTGTCAGAGTAAAAGAGGAAGACCCTCAACAAGATGGATCGGCACAGTAGCAGCAGCAATACGCTCAAGTGGAACAATGATTGTGAGGTTGGCACAGGACCAGCATTGTTTTGTTCTGTTGCTCATATGGTCTCTGTGAGTCCAGACAGACTTGATGGCATCTACCACAGCAACCACTTGCTTGAAAATTGGGCCACAAAGTTGAATTGTGTTCTAAACCTGAAGGATGGCCAAGGAACATAGTCTGGGATTCTTCTAGTCTGTTTTTGACCCATAAGCTCTTTTTGATAATTTTAAGTTTTGATCTACATTATTTCCTACACTATCCTGGACCTTCTAATGTGATCACTTATAGAGCAGTTAGTAATGGCAGTCAGACATGATCTAAATTTTCTGGTCTCAAAAGTCATGAAGACTGATGCTCATATGTTCCCTTAGACCATTGAACTAATTGATTTCAAGCATCTTCAGATGTCATCACTCTTCTTTCTTCTGCACATAGAGTGAAGATAGTTGTACCTTAGATAGCTGTGCATGAGCTTTTAAGATCCAATCATTGCTCATCAAAGTAGGATAGTGAGCATTGTCTTTGTGACTATTCAACAAACATTTTTTAAGAAAACATTTTATTTGGGGACTTACTAGGTTTAAAAGTTAAGAGTGGAGCTACTAACCTCAGGGTCATCAGTTTGAAACTACCACTCATTCCACAGGAGAAAGATGAGGCTTTCTGCTCCCGTAAAGATAATAGCCTTGGAAACCCTATAAAGTGTCGCTATGAGTCAGAACTGACTCCACGGCACATTACCACCACCAGTTTTAAAATGGTAAATGTTGTACACCACACACCCAGTGGTTGTACACCCTTCACCTAGATTAACTCCCTTCTAATGTCAGAATTCTATATCAATATGGTAAATCTTCCCAAAATAAGGAATTAACATTGATAAAGTAGCATTATTTAAGCTCTGGGCTTTATTCAGATTTCATCAGGTTTTCATTATTGTCCTTTTTCTGCAGAAGAATCTCCACTTGGATTCCCAGCATAGCACAGTCCTTTAATCATCATGTCTCCTGAGACTTCTCTGGTCTATGACAATTGCTCAGTGTTTTGTTGTTTTTAGGCTTTGACCTTTTTAAGGATTACTTCTCAGATATTCTGTAGAATATTTCTCAAACTTGGTTTGTCTGAATTTCTTTTTAATGATCTCATCATGGTTATTCATTTATAAAAAGAATAGCACAAAGGTGAAACGTTCTCATCAGATCATATCATGATAGCCGTATTTCTATACCATGATATTGTTATCACATGGCTAAGGTGCACCTAACAACAACAAGGTAGTGTCTGTCAGCTTTTCCACAGTAAGGTTGCCTTTTTCCCCTTTTCTTCTCATTGTTTCTAATGGAGTCACTAAATTCAGTCAATATGCAAGGTGGAAGGTGGGGGCTAAGCTCCACCTATTTGAGAGAGAAGTATCTGCATATTTTACTTGATACTTTTTCAATAAGAAAAATTTACCCATTGATTCCATTTATTTATCTATTTAATGATTCATATTAGTATACCATTATGTTAAGGAGCTCTAGTAGCGTAGTGGTTACGAATTGGGCTGCGAACCTTAAGGTCAGCGGTCGAAACTACCAGCTGCTCCGCGGGAGAAAGATGAGGCTTTCTACTCCCGTAAGGATTTACACCCTCGGAAACCCTGTACAGGGTCGCTATGGGTCGGAACCGACTCGACGGCACTTAACAACAACAACAACAATACCATTATGTTGGAGTCCTGGTGTGGCACTGGAGGAAAAGCACTGAACTGTTCATAGCAAGGTCTGCTGTTCAAACCTACCAGTTGCTCCTCAGAAACCCTATACAGGATCGCTATGAAGCAGAACAGATTCGATGGCTCTTAACAACAACAAAAACAACCATTATGTCATCATTAATTACCATTGAGTCATTTCTGACTCATAAGGACCTTGTATAGGGTTTCTGAGGAGCAATTGGTAGGTTTGAACTGGTGACTTTGCAGTTAGCAGTCGAGTACTTATCCTTCAGTACCACACCAGGACTCCAGTGTCCTATTATAGATGTATGGATATTTCTTTTACATTTTGGCTTACAATGTAATACTATGCTTTTGATTTTATTGCTCACATTGTTCTCGTTTTTCCATTGAGAGTTTTGTAGATTAGCTTCTGGGTCACTTTGACATTCTTCTATATTTGAATACTTCTTTACTTAGTGATTCTTGGGAAGCACAAACAGTTTGCACTCGGCTGTTACCTGAAAGATTGGTTGCCCAAAGTGCTTATGGGTAAGATAATAACTCTTGAAAACTCTATGGAGCAATGTTCTACTCTGAAACATACGAGTTACCATGTGTTGGAATCTATGCAATGGCAATGGCAACAGGCTTTCGCCTTGATGTGGTGGGCTTGTCTTATATTGTTGTTGCCATAGAGTCGACTCCGACCCACAGCGACCCTGTATAGTATTTCTGAGGAGCAGCTGGTGAGCTTGAAACGCCAACCTTGCATTTCAAAAGGTTTTGCAGTCTGGCGCATTAACCCACAGCACCACACCAGGACTCCTGTCTTATATTAGGGCGGTTCCAGAAGCTCATGGAATAATTCTATTATCTTTCAATGCATTTATCCACAACATTTTTGAAGTCCTTTGTATTTTCTCTGTGCCATCCCAAGAACTAGTCATTGACCCATTGAGTTTTGGTTCCTCTTAATCAAGACATAATCTAATAATTATGGTATTTCAGAACTCAATTTCTATTGCTTCGATTAGAATCTGAAATATAGTGAATTATAGGACAGAGTAGAATTGCTCCTTAATGTTCTCAATGCTAAAAATAATCTTTACAGAAGCAGATTATAGCACTTTTTTCTTATGGAGAGACTGGTAGATTTGAATTACCAAACTTTCAGTCAGCTGTCAAGTGCTTAACCTGCTGTGCCAGCAGGGATCCTTCAGAATTCAATGACATATAACATTATTTCTTTAATAGATACATACAACAGAACACAAATCATCTTGCATTCATGTGACAATGACTCACACATGGTTTAATTATTTGATTCTTTTCAGGAAGCATCTCTCTGCATTGTATTTCTAGATACATTTTGAATGTTTGCATCTCTTTATGTACATCTTGGTCTTTATGAAATTAAACAAAGGCTCTACTTTGCAGTTCTAAAGCTATATTTCTACTTAAAATAATATTCTTAACCATTTCACTCTCTAAACATGGGTTTAATCAGGTGGCTTACTAGAAAGACATTACTTTTGCAAATATTTTTGTTTCTATAACCTTTTAGGATAAACACAAAATAAAGGCACATGAAATCATCTGATGATTAATGCATGTTCTGTGGCCTCAATATTTGATGGCAGAGATGAAAACACTGTCTCATGATTGGTTGTCAATGCTCATTATGACTCAGGCTATTTCTCTTACATTTCATTTCTGGAATGTGCAACCGGAAGTTCGAAACAATGCATGTAGATGACTCATGCTGATTAGCTAGAGGAGAGTTCATCAAAATACCTCACATTCAAAAATTAAAGTCTGAACTAATAGTTAAGGATTTCTTTCTGATTAAGAAAGTAGAATATCCAAACTACATTATCAAATTCATATTTCATGAAATATCAGAAATCCATCTGTCAATATTACTAACCCTCTGAGTAAATATATCTTGTGTTTACCTCTTTATGTCCATATATGTGTTATCTATTTCATTTTTTAAATGGCTAAGAGAAAGTTCTTAAGGCTAATTATACATTTTTATGACTAATTACAACATATCTGTTAAATAAACTTGACAAATAGCCAATCAGTCGTTAGAAACTATGCTAAATTCACAATATCAAATAAAATGACAACATACACATTTATATCATACACTATGTTGTTGTTGTTGTTAAGTGCCGTCGAGTCGGTTCCGACCCATAGCGACCCTGTACAGGGTTTCCTAGGGTGTAAATCTTTACGGGAGTAGAAAGCCTCATCTTTCTCCCGCGGAGCGGCTGGTAGTTTCGAACCGCTGACCCTAAGGTTCGCAGCCCAATTCGTAACCACTACGCTACCAGAGCTCCCCACATAATATATTTTTGCATGTCACAAATTGCACATATACCTTGCAATCACAAGCGTTAGTTTGTATTTATGTGCCAGTGATGATGTCAACTTGCAAATATGTTTAACAATATATATATATATTTTAGGGAATAGACAAACATATGTAGAAAAAATTATTGCAACAAGTAAAAAACAAGAAACACAGGCCCATGGCTTCTTGAATTTAATCCATTGGACTGGTTTAAGAAGTCTTGGTCCAGTTTTAATTATAATTGTTTAATTTTCTTTTTCTAAGACACTCATAGGTAATAGTGATAAATATTGATTTATAAAACCTATATGACCAAACGTCTCTGATACCCAACAGATAAAACTGCTTTCAAACTGGTTTCCAGAGACTTTTTAAAATGTGGAGGACAGCAGAATTTTGACAATTCCACACTTACTGCATACCACTTTTCTGTCACTTTATCATA
>NW_006408540.1:5054724-5063668 GCF_000296735.1 Chrysochloris asiatica
ATTCTTTGTCAAAAAGAACATTTCAAGATCTATCTTGAAGTACAATGCTACCTGTGATAGGCAAATGTCTATAAACCTCCAAGGAAGCTCAGGTAATTTCACTATTATTCATAGTTAAACACCAACTACTAAAACCAGTGATGAAGAAATTGATAAATTCTACCACCTACTTCAGTCTGAAGTTGTGTTGATAATTACTTGTGATTGGAATGTGAAAGTTGAAAAGAAAGTGAAAAAATTCATTCTTGGAAAATATGGCCTTGATGATAGAAATGATGTTGGAGATCATGGATATCACATGAATTTTGCAAGACCAAGGATTTAGCTATTGCAAATACATTTTTTGTTAAACCTTTATTGTGAATTGAATGAGTGAAGGTTTAAAGGGGAGATCATCAGTTTTGCATTTAATAAATCATTACAATGATTACAATCCCCTCTATGAACCATCAGCTAATAGTTTTTATTTTTATTGCCTTTTTTTTGCAGTTTTTTGCAAGGGGGTGAGGGATGTACACATACCTCATTAAAAATATATATTCATTTAAATGTCCAAAGAGCACATTTTGCAAGCTAGACTCCTGCCCACAGGCACACTGCCTTTCTCGGTCCATGGACCTATAGTCCTCTGCTGCTTTGTCTTTCTATGCAACCATCTCTGTTGTCACTGATTTTCTGGTTAGGATTCCTCACTCCTCTCATGGTCTTAGGGTCCTCTGTTATTGAAATGTCAGATTAACTGCTTTCCCCTTTTAGTTGCACTTCTTCTACATATACAGTTTTAACATTCACCATTAGTCAGAACTAATTAAATTGTGTACATAAAAATTACTCACAATTTAATCATAGAATTATATTTTCATCATCACCAGACCCATCTGGACAAGGGGAAAACTATTCAGTGGGGATCCTATCTTACTCCCCAGCACCCTCATGAAAGCTTGTAAGCCAGCTACTTTGTGTCTTTATAGTTCCCCAATTTTGATAGCCAAAGTCTAAGTTATTCATCCTTATCAATCCAGTGTACAGAGGAGACAATGCCTGATCATTGATATGAAAAACCCTTCCCTTTTGGTAGGAATTTTGGGCATCTTCATCCATAAGCAAAGGTCCTATTAATCAGTTTGTAGCAATGTACAATTTTTAAAAAACATAAAAGACATATGGACCTCACCAGATGGAATACATAAGATTCAAATTCACTACATCTGTGGAAAGAAATGATGGCTAAACTCAATCTCATCAGCCAAAACACGACAAGAGACCATCTGTGAAACATAAATTGCTCCTATACAAAATAAGACTGAAACTGAAGAAAATTATAGCAAGTACACTAGAATCAAAATATGACCTTGAGAACATCCCACCTGAATTTAGAGGCCATCTCAAGAACAGAATTGATAATTAGGCAGTCATAATGGAAGACTAAGTGAGTTGTGCAATGACAGCAAGAGCACCATACAGGAAGAAAGCAAAAGGTAATTATAAAGACAGGAAAGGTAAAAAATGGATGTCAGAAGAGACTCTGAAAGTTGATATTAAGCATGGAGAAGTTAACTGATTGGAAGAAGTGAGTCAGTAAAAGAGCTGAACAGAAAATTTCAACGGGTAGCTAAAAAAGGCAAAGTAAAGTATTTTAATGAAATGTATGAAGACCTAGTATTAGAAAACCGAATCAAAAGAAAACTCTCAGCACTTCTTCAACTGAAAGAACTGAAGAAAAATTTCAAGTCTCAACTTAAAATAATGAAGAATTCTATGGGAAAATAATTAAATGATGCAGAAAACATCAAAGGAAGTTGGAAGGAATTCACAGTTACTGTACCAAAAAAAAAAAAAGAAATAGTTGATATTCAACCATTTCAAAAGTTGACTATTGATCAAGAACCAATGGAAGAAACCCAAGCTGCAGTGAAGGCATTGAAAAAAAAAAAAAAGGCTACAGGAATTGATGGAACACAAATTGAAATTTTACAAGAAACCAATGCAGCACTCATTCATCTATGCCAACTAATTTGGAAGGCAGCTACCTGGCCAGCCAATTGAGAGAGATCCATATTTGTGCCCTTTATAAACAGAGACAACTCAACAGAAGGCAGAAATCATAAAACAGCATCATTTATATCACGTGCAAGTAAAATTTTGCTGACAATTAATCAAAATCTGTTGCAATAATACACAGGCAAAGAACTGCCAGAAATTCAAGTCAGACTCAGAAAAGGATATAGAACTAAAGATATCATTGCTGAATTCAGATTGATCTTTGCTGAAAGACACTACCATAAAGATGCTTACTTGTGCTTACTGACTATGCAAAAGCTTCAACTCTGTGGATCGTAACAAACTATGGATAAAATTGTGAAGAATGTAAAATTCCATAACAATTAATTATACTCATGAGGAACTTGGTCATAGACTAAGAGGCAGTTATTCAAACAGAACTGGGAGGTAGCGCATGTTTTTAAATTAGGAAAGGTATGCATCACAGTTGTATCATTTCATCAGACTTATTCAATCTGTATGCTGAGCAAATAATCTCAGAAACTGCTTTATATTGAGAAGAATATGGCATGAGTATTGGAGGAAGACTCA
Source organism: Chrysochloris asiatica (assembly GCF_000296735.1). Lineage (NCBI taxonomy): Eukaryota > Metazoa > Chordata > Mammalia > Afrosoricida > Chrysochloridae > Chrysochloris > Chrysochloris asiatica. Next base: position 5,057,317 of record NW_006408540.1, read on the forward strand.
TTAGCAGCCTGCCATATGCAGATGATACACCTTGCTTGCTAGAAGCGAAGAGAACTTAAAATACTTAATGATGAAGATCAAAGACTATAATCTTCAGATGGATTGCACCTCAATATAAAGAAAACAAAACTCCTCACAACTGGACCATAAATAACAACATAATGGAGAAAAGATTGAAGTTGTCAAATATTTCATTTTGCTTGGATCCACAGTCAACACTCTTGGAAGCAGCAATCAAGAAATCAAAGGATGCATTGCATTAGGCAAATCTGCTGTAAAAGATGTTTTCGTGTTAAAGTGTTAAAGAACAATGATGTCACTTTGAGGACTAAGTTGTTCCTGACCCATATTTTATTTTTAATTGTTCCATAAACATGTGAAAGTTGAACAATGAATAAGGAAGACTATAAAAGAATGGATGCTTTTGCATTGCGATGCTTGAATTAATTGTGAAGAAGAATTTAAAAGTGCCATGGACTGCCACAAGAACAAATACATTTGTGTCTTGGAAGAAGTACAGTCAGAATCCTCCTTGGAAGTCAAGATGGTGAGATTTTAGTCTCTCATACTTTGGAAATGGTGTTCAGAGAAAAAGAAGAAGACCCTCAACAAAATGAATTGGCAGAAGATCGCCAATAATAGGCTCAAGCATAACAACAATAGTGAGGATGGCGCAGGACCAGTCAGTGTTCAATTCTCTTGTGCACTGGAACCTTCTCAGTGGCACATGACAATACTTGTTGGACTGCTAAGGGTCTCTGATAAGGTTTTGTGTTGATCTGTGAAACTGGAATTCCATTAGTTGCTCTATAAAGGATATTTTCTATGTGCAGAGTCCAGGAAAAAATGAACCTGAAAAGGACCACTTTCTTAATAAAAGTCAGGCAACTTGCAAATCTTGTCTATTTCAGAATAAATGCTACAAAACAGTGGTGTGGAGAAAGGAAAGGGTGTGTTTGCACAAAATCATTTGCAGGCTAGGCATTGTTGATAGGCCTTTGTGTTTTCCCCCTATCTAGCATATGACAACTTGCCTACATGGTTGAATTATCCTTGTTGTTAATTCCCATTGAGGCCATTCAGACTCTTAGAGATCCTGTATAGGGTTTCTGAGGAAATGCTGGTGGTTTGAACAGTTGACTTTGCAGTCCAAACTGACCTTGCAGTTCAGTGCTTATCCTACAGAGCCATAGCAGGACTCTCTTGGAAAATATATAAATGGCATTTGTTTTTAATGTTATCTATTTTTCTTCACATTAAATGGAAATGATTATAATATATAATAAAAAAAAGATCTGTTGTCAATTAAGACAAAAAGATCTATGAATAAACATCAGACTGAGAACATTAACTGAATTGTAGTAAATTCTAAAGACTAAGTGTCAGATGCAAGATGTATGTGATAAAAGTCCAGAGATTAGAATCACTGTTAGCATATGAAATACTCCTACAATTTAGGATAGAGAGATGGTTTCTAGAGAATTATAATAAAAGGTCTATCCTTGAGATAAAGTTTCTTTGTCCAGAGATTGTTACTGATGAGTCTATGATATATTTGCCAGAGTGTACACATGTGTGAAAATTAAAAAAAAAAAAAGGTAGAACCACTTTCATTTATCCATGAAAAAACTGCTTATAAACATTCCCATTCTCTGAAGTGTTTTAATAGTCTATGTTTTACTATCATATAAAGCAATTAAGAAAAAATCAAGTTAAGCACGGATGTGAAAAGAAAAAGGAAAAAAAAAAAATTGAAAGAAATATATAATCAGGATTTTCAGAAAACTCAGGCAGGCTGTCCTGATAGGAAACTAAGAAACAGAATATGTACAAGAAAAACATTTCATGACAGAGCTAATACTGTTCTAAGAGGTAGAAAACTAGGATGAATTCAAGCTCCTTTCAAATTCCACTGAACTCCAGGGAAGTGGTGGGTGAAGTGAAGTCTCTGGCCTCCTACCTTACTCCCAATAAGCTGTTTGATTTCCATGTGAAATAATTCATATTTTTCTTTGTGCTCTGACTTCAACTTTTGAGTGAAGGCACTTCATATGTCTTCATAATATCAGTTGACATATTCTTCATGGACCTAACAGTTACTGCATTAGTAGAAACCTTGATTGAACTGTGAAAAATCCCATGTAGAGCTTTTTACTCCAGAATATGAGAACAAGAACTCCTTAGTAGGAGAACATTGGGTCTTAAATAGCTTTTCCTGCAGAAAATTCTAGAAAAATGCCAACATCAGCTTTAGGCACACAAAGTTAAGAGGAATTTTCTGGCCTGCATCAGAGGATAAAGTGGACTCTGAGGTCAAAGAATGATTAGATCAGTTGGCCATCTTGAATAATGTCACATTTAATTACCTTTTTCATTCCTTCTCCTGAGAATTAAACATTGCAAAAGCTAGAAATGTCTATTTTAGAGCATTTTTATTCTCATTAAAGTGATCAAATTATTCACATGTCTTATAAAATAATAGGGGAGATATTTCACCTGAAAATGTATTATATACATTTATAATGTACAATAAAAATGCTAAGTTTTGTTTGTATATTTCAGGTCATTTAAAAACTATGTCAGATAATAATCATCTTGTATATTTTTGGGCAAAATCATTTAAAATATTACTTGAAGTGAGATAGTTTATCCATACCCTAATTATGTTTTGGTAATATACAACTACTTTAGCGAAGTTATTAAATTGTTAATAAGTTAAATTAAATATATACATGTATACATACACATATTCATATATATATAAACATTTATATATACACATTTCCAAGAAAGATTTGAGCAGTTACATCTGCTTTTATTTTCCTGTCATTGGCTTCTGACAATTTCCCAAGACAAGACTAATCTGTATAGACTTTACTCGAAAGTTGGACTACTTTCTTAGCTGTGCAGAGATTCAACAGGGTTTCTTCATTATTAATCATCTCATGGAGGGTATTAATGAATGCAAAAAGGTTGCACAGATGCCTTAGAACAAAGTGACCAGAAATCAAGAAACAATAGACATGACGGAAGGGAAACAGCCAAGGACAATACTTACTTAGACAAATGAGGAGGCTAAAAGCCACAGCCAGGAAAACAGATGCACAGGCAGAGAAAGAAACAAATGAGTAATAATACAAAAACCACATGTGACACAGGCATATCTATGATAATGGAGGCCAGCTGTATATTTTGAGGACATAACAGGAAGAGGATTTTAAACAAAATCTTAAAACAGCTTCAAAATTACTGTTCCAAGTACAAAGATCAGAAGCAGAGTAATTGTCATCATTATTGCCAATAACAAACATTTAAAGAAGACATATTATATATGAGACACTGTTGGTTATTGTTTTAAACTGCACTTGTCTCCACCTCTCTCAGTAAAAATGTGTGGTCTACTGAGCAAGCAGCAATGAATTATATTTTAATGTAATATGCTTAGCAGCAAAGCAAGAACAGTCCTGAGCTCAGATCAACACAGAGGTAAATCTGAATTTTCCAAGAAGCAGCTATGTTTATTTGAAAGCACTGTGTGAATCTCAAGAGGTTTAGGTGAAAACAAATTACCGAACCAGAAATTCCACTGCCATGCAGTTGATTCTGACCCATAGCAACCAAACTAGAACTGTCCCTTAGTTTTCCAACTGTAAATCTTTAGGGAAGGAAGCTGACTGCCACATTTTTCTTCTCTGGAGTGACTTCTGTTTCCTTCTTTAGAGGCATATGATTACCATCTGAATGATCTTTTGGAATAGAAGTCACAGAAGGTTCAAAATAATAATATCAATGATAATTTCCATTTTCAAGTTTCAAGAATTTTTATTAAAGCAGCTGAAATTTAAGGGCCTTACAACCTATAGAGTCTAATGTATGAGTGTGAGATTATGTGTCCCTTCTGGTAAGAAGGACTTTTTATTCTTTTGTAAACATGATTACATTACAAGTTCAGCTGAAATAGAATATATATATATCTGTTGTATAATTATTATCTGTTGTATGTTTAGCCTACTGTTGTGCCCTCCAAGGGTATTTATCTTTCTGGCTTTTGAAATCTCTCTTCTGCAAAGCTTTCAGATTTTCTAAATTCTTCTAATTCCTTTGCAATTTAACACCTCAGGGTCATTAGTTCATCTGGGTGTCAGAGAATTCAAGTCTTTCTGCATATGTTAATTTATTAACAATTCTCATTCAACTCAACACACTGCAGCATTTTGCCTTCTTACTTAAACTATTAGTAATATAGCTAAATTTAATTATACCCTCTTAAACTCCTAGGTTCTCAGGCATGGTTTTCTGTAAAGGATGTATTTGTACAATTATTTCCCCAGATTGATATATCTACTTCATAGAATTCTTTCTACTAATATCTGTCATTAACATCATTGTTTCTTCTGCTAATTTTGTTATTGCCTTAATACCCTCCAAAAAATGTTGTCAGACAGAAAATATAGTACAATATATGTAAGTTTTTGAAAAGTGACTATAATCATTGCTATATCCCAGGAAATTCTTTTTAAAGGTTTAAAATGATAGGATCAGAGAGTGCAAGTGAAGTGATTACCTCATTTGGGATTATCTGGTGAGAACCGTCCACTATTTTGTAGCACCCTCTTATTCGGTAATCTTTAATGGCAAAATCTTGTTTATCAAGAAGTACTCTGTGAGCAGCTGCAAACAATTTGCCTTTATTGATTTTCCTTCTAAGTCTGACTGACTGCTTCTCTGAGGCTCTAAAGTGCCTTGTCAGGACCACGCCCCCACTATTGAGTGACACCCATCTATTGAACTGGAAGTCATTCACCACCTCTCCCATCTCCATCAAAAGTCTAGTGACCAGTTACTTACTGACTTCCATTGCCAGAGACACACTACTTACTGTTCCAATGAGTAAAATGTGATAAAACGTTATCATTATATCATTATTTAGTCCTGAATTTAAATTAACAGAAAAAAAAAGACCTGAACTCTTAACATAACAGAGAGACAAAGAGTTAGAGCCAGACAGAACAAATGAAAACCGATCTAAATTACTCATCAGACACTTTTTATGTATGAATATTATGTAGATATTGATTCACAAGCAAATAGAAACTATTTTATGAGAGACTCAGAAATTTGAGCACTGACAGTGGGTTTGATAACATTAAGAAATTTTTATTTTTGTTTTGTCAATGAAAATGATATTAGGGTTATATTATTTATAAAAGCCTAGATTTTAAAAAAATATACTATAAAATATTTATGGATTAAGTGATAGGGTGACTGAAATTAGTTTTACAATAATCCACTGTTGTGGAGAGAAAAGTTGTTGTATTGTTGTTGTTGTTGTTGTTAAGTGCCTTCTAGTCGATTATGACCCATAGCGACCCTGTATAGGGTTTCCAAGGAGCAGCTGATGAGCTTGAACCACCGACCTTGAGGTTCAAATGACTTTGCAGTCTGACTCATTAGCCCACAGCACCACACCAGGACAAAATTTAGTGGGTTGAATATAGAAGCGGATACCAGATTATGATAATACAATCTCTACTTTTGAATGTGGTTTAAATTTCCCATAGTAAAAGTAATAAAAATAAATTAAACTCAGTGGTTTTTGCAGTCAGTTTGAGTAATGATATAAAATATTAATAAGAACTACCATTTTTGAATACTAAACATATACTGTTCTAAAAAGTTTATATATATATATATGGAACTCTGGTAGCGTAGTGGCTACGAATCGGGCTGCGAACCTTAAGGTCTGCGGTTCGAAACTACCAGCCGCTATGCGGAAGAAAGATGAGGCTTTCTACTCCCGTAAAGATTTACACCCTCAGAAACCCTGTACAGGGTCGCTATGGGTCGGAACCGACTCGACGGCACTTAACAACAACAACAAATATATATATATATACATATAGTTTCCTTTCATACTTATAACAGGTTTGTGACACTGGAACCAATATATTAATTTTAAAATGATGAAATTATAGATTAAGAGGTTAAAAAAATGTATCTATGTTACTTACCTGATAAACAGCAGAGCCATAATTGTGTGTCCCTTCTAAATTTGTACTTAAAGGTGAGTGTTTCTCACTACCATTTGGATCTTTTCTCTAATGTACATCTAGTTTTATCATCAATATTGATGCTTTATAGACCAGTTCTCTGCCAAATGTACCTTGGCTGATAATTGGAATGCCATTTTGAAAATATATAGGATTCACATCTCAAGTTTGCTTCCTATCATTTATTCATTATTAAGCATATTTGTAAGAAGAATTGATGCTTTTGAGTTATGGTGTTGGAGGAGAATATTGAAAGTGCCATGGGCTGCCAAAAGAACCAATAGATCCGTTTTGGAAGAAGT
>NW_006408540.1:5064596-5066060 GCF_000296735.1 Chrysochloris asiatica
ACCTTTTTTTTATTTTTAAACCATTCAGTAATACCTTATGATCCAGAAATTCCTCTAGTTGGTATTTATCTGCAAGAAATATGATCCATAACATGAGTAGATATATGCACACCTGTGTTCATAGCAGCACTATTTACAATAGCAAAAAGATGGAGACAGCCTAACTGCCCATCAGTGGAAGAAGGGATAACTAAACTGGTACATACACACAATGGAATATTCTGCTACCATGAATAACAACAAGGAAGCTGTAAGCTATCACATAACATGGATGAACCTTGAGGATATTATGTTGAGTGAAATTAGTCAGTCACACAGCAAATATATTGCATAGGACCACTACTGTAAAAGACTAAGAAAGAGAACCCATACTAAGGGGATGAGTGGTTCTTTGCTGGTTACCAGGATGTTGGGGGTGTGGTGAGGGGAGGGAGGGGAAAGTCGAGCACAGCGTAGTGAATAGACACAGGATAGTTTGGGTGCTAGGAAGGGGAGCAATATACAAGAAAGGGGGGGATGGAAGAACAAGGCAGATGGGAAAATAATTAGGCATGTTTGCATGGGCTAAGTGGGACATTGGTAAATAAAGATATATGTACAACCTTGGAACAACAGGGCTCTGGGATACAGGGATTGAGACAGTGTTGGAATGGGCAAAAGGGGGGAAATAATGTTAAGATGCTTGGCTGTCTTTTGAATCTTTGTTTTCCTGGCATACCATTATAAAATAGACACTTAAGTGGTAGAGAGCTCTGATCATCCAGCCACTGAAGCCAGGTCAAGTAGGTATTATTTGCAAGTGTGGGTGTTCTTGTGCATATGCCCTCTCTTCTGTTCAGCTGGACGCTTCCTTCTCCACTTTAGTGGTTTGTGGCTATGTCACTGATTTGGGCCCAGGAGTCCCCAGGTCTTGCAAACTGCTGGCCAATCAGGTCTCCACCCAGGTTCACAGGAGTATATTGAACATAGCTGGACTTAGCTCACAGTTTCATTGCTGTTTTTTCCTTTTTTCCCTCACTTTCCCTTATTGGTGACCAATGTGGTCACCAGTCAGAGCACGTGTCTGTTCGTGTATTCCCATTGAGTCTCAGACTTGAAAGGAGTTTGCCCTGAGGGAACCCAACTGCTTATATTGATGTCTCCTGGCAAGCAACTTGCTTGTTCTCTTAGTAGTCAGTCAGACTGCCATTATTATTTTGTAAGTTTCCTGTTGGTTTTTCTTTCAAGAAGTATCTTCTGTTCCTCTAGCCACTCCAAGCTGGTCTGCTTGTCCTTTCTGTGGAAATTTCCCACCTCAGAAGATTCTGGATGGAATTCAGGACTCCACCTATGGTCTTATGTAATGTAGAGGCTCCACAGGAAGCCTCCTTCACTGGGCACGTTGTAGCCCCATATTAGGTGTTCCAATCAGTTATAGGCAGAAGAAAGATTACAGTAAGAATTTTATTGTTATTGTTAGCTGCT
>NW_006408540.1:5066160-5073263 GCF_000296735.1 Chrysochloris asiatica
AGTTATGGTGTTGGAGGAGAATATTGAAAGTGCCATGGGCTGCCAAAAGAACCAATAGATCCGTTTTGGAAGAAGTGCAGCCAGAGTGCTTCTTGGAGGCCAACATGGCCAAACTTTGTCTCTCATACTTTGGACATATTGTCAGGAGGGACCAATTGCTGGAGAAGGATATCATGTTTGGTAAGGTGGAGGGTCAGAGGAAAAGAGGAAGACCCCCAATGAGATGGATTGGCCAAGTGGCAGTATCGATGGACTCAAGCATGGCAACAGTAGTGAGGTTGGCTCAGGACCGGGTAGTTTTTCGTTCTGTTGTGCATAAGGTCGCTATGGGTTGGTAACAACTTGATGGCACCTAACAATAATAATGACATGAAGAATTTTGATAAAATTTGCAATTTCTATACAATGAATATATTTATATGCAGATTGATTGTGTTGTTTATAGCTGATAATTCCATAGCGTATTCTTACTAAAATATGTGGTACAGCAAAAGAAATTGAATTAATTTCACAATAGAAAATGAAATTTCATTTATCTTTTGTTTGTTTGTTAAGTGCCCTTGAGTCTATTCAGACTTATAGCCACCCTGTATAGGGTTTCCAAGGAACGGCTGGTAAGTTTGAACTGTCAACCTTGTGTTTCAAACCAACCTTGTAATCCAGTGCTTATCCTAAAGATTATATCTTAAACCAGTCTAGGTCTCAGTTTCCCTACCTGTGCAAGAAGGAAATTGATTATTAAAAGACTGGTGACCTCCATTACGGGGGTGCATTGATTTTACTGTAGTGGGTATTTCTTTTCCCTTCTATCATTTAGTCACACATGCCAATACTTTTGTGTTCCCCATTCTTTTCCCTGAAAAAATACAATGAATAAATCAAGACTTATTGGTACTGGGACTTTAAAAAAAAAAAACAAACACATTTATAATGATGCTCCATGGAAAGAATTATCTGTCTAATTTCCTCACTCCTGTGTTTTAAACTAAATCCAGTCACTCTTTTCTTCTCACTTCTCCATTAATACTGTTTTTATCAAGTCCACAAATGGTCTCACTGTTGTCAAATTCAGTGATCAACTTTCATTCGTCATTGCAAAATTAAAATTATTTGTCATAGTTATTCTTTTCTCTTCAAATTGCTACTTTCACTTGAGCCTATGTTCTTCTCTTCTCTCTTACTGGCTCATCCATTTCTCATTCCCTGGCCAGAATCAAGTACTCAGACGCTTACCCTACCTCCTCTCTTTACAATCATTCCCTAGATGTAATCCTGCCATTCAATGGTGACTACTTGCAAATTAGTATCTTCAAACCAGATTCTGCCTTAAACCTTTGCACCTTGATAGCCCACTAGTCATCACAGCAGTTGCCTGATAAGCATCTCAGACTTTTTTTTACCCATCAAATCTCTTCCTCTTCTGGTCTTAAATGGTGATACCACCATTTTTCCTGTTGCTCACTGGGGGGAAAAGAAAAAGAAGTTGTTCTTGAGCTTATTCTTTTTCTCAGCTGGCCCCTATTAACTACATCAACTAATCTTTTACCTTTACTACCAAAATCCATCTACTATCTGATTATTTCATATTGTCGATACCACTACCATTTGGTTCAGGACACCATCATCTCTCACTTGTATAGCCATAAACCTGTATTGTATTTGTATCATATAGCAGTTAGATTCATTTTTTAATTGATGATGCCCCTCTTTTTTTCCTATTTGAATCAGAATAAAATTTAGTCTTTATCGAATACTTCCAAGTCCTGTCTAAGACTTCCTTCCATGCTCCTGCTTTCTGGTCTCATAATGTTTTATTATCCTTTACCCACTCTCCTTCAATTACATTAACTTTTCAATGATGCTGTCACATCAAGGATTTCACATCATCATTTATTTTGTCTGGAATATTCTTCCCTCAGTGTCCTACAGAGTCCACATAACTTTCTCTCATTTCCTTCAGGTCTCTGCCTCATTTGCTAAGTCATCAGAAAGGACTCATTTGATCATTTTATATAAAATTAAGACACCCTGGTTGTGCAATGGCTAAAGTATTTGGCATCCAACTGAAAGATAGAATATTTGAACCCATCAGCCAGCACTCCATGAGTGAAAGATGTAGCAGTCTGCTTCTCTAAAGATTACAGCTTCACGAACCCTATGGGGCAATTCTATTAGGTCACCATGAGTTGAAATCTAGGGCAACGGGTTATATATATATGTTTTTACATATATGTCTTTTCTGTTCCTTTATATTGTTTTGGAGTCCTGATGTGGAAATTCAGGTTAATGTGCTGGACTGCAAAGTCAGTTTGAACCACAAGGTTAATGGTTCAAGCTCACCAGCTGCTCATACAAAGCCCTATACAGAGCTGCTTTGAGTCAGACCCAATTTGATGGCAATTAATAACAACGTACAGTTTTAATCTGTTTTCAGAAGTACCATAGCATATTTATTTGTTGATTTGTTAGTATCCTTCTCCCCTCCCATCCCCATACACACAAATACACTAGAATGTCAATCAATGAAATAAAGGCATTCTCTATTTTATTGTATTAAACCACACTGAGTGAATGGGGGAAAAAAATGCTGTAAAATGGTGTAAATTTATGCTATTAATTTGTTTCATCAATTTAAAGAGCCCTGATAGTGCAGTGGCTAAGCTATCCACTGCTAACTGAAAGGTAAGTGGTTTGAAACTTTCAGTTACTCCACAGGAGATGGATATGTGGTCTACTTGAAAAATTAAGATTAATTTGGTTTTGGTAATGTTGTGCAGTGAAATGTCTCTTCTAGCTGTATGTTTGTAATTCCCAACAAACAACTTTTTTTTCTTCCATCAGAAAAGATGAGGAAAGATACTGATGGATTATATAATTCAGTTATGAGTGATTAATAACAGTGTTAATTATTTTTGCTAAAACTTGCAACTTAGCCATCTTGGAAACAGGAACACAGTCTCTCTCCACCATTAAAGAAGAAGAACCAGTAGCGGAGTGTATTCTCAGGAGCCCAAGACCACTATGCGTTGAATCTCTTCCATTCAGGGACAGAGGCTGTGACACCAGAGGAATGACAGAGTAGCAACAGCAGAACCAAGAGCCATAGCACGAGGTGGAGCCGTGGACTTCCCGGTCCCTGGAGCAAGTAAAGCTGAGTAACTTTGAGCAGGAGGATTGATGGCAGAATTGGATGCCTCCAGGCACTTAAATAGTGAGGGTGGAGGCTAAATTTACTGATTCATGGTTGGCCTTCATGCTGAAACTTATGGTCTAACGGTGTACCCTGGGAACATTTATCCCATATGCTAAAATAACTTTGTAACATCTGCGCAGAAAGAAGCCTGCCTGTGGCCATGACTGAGAAGTTATCCTGCCTGGAAGAACTATGTCCTGAACATTTCTGACTTTGAATTGTAACCTGTTAACTTCTCTAATAAATCTTATAACTGTGAATATGATGTTTGGATTCTGTGTGGCCATTGCAATGGATTAAAGAACACAGCTGAGTAGAAAGTGTTATGTGAGGGATATGTGGTGCTTACCTTTGCAAGTAATTAAAAAAATATTCTCTGTATTATGTTTGTATGTACCTATCTGTATTTAATCTATTTTACTTATAATTGGGAATAGTATGGGTTTTCCATCTTGAAAATTCTAGACAAAATATATAAGACAATGAGTGAGGGGAAGAGGTTGAGAATGATATTTTATTTAATTTTATTTTACTCTGTCATTTATAGCTAAATTGCTATCGTAAAAATATGAAAGAAAGAATACCAGTGTTATAATTTACTAAGGATATCTGGGTTTGGAAAATATCTTAACGTAGTCACATACGTGACAAATTATGTGTTTATTATGGGTTAAAGTATAAGTCTTTTTAACTCTAATGTGTGGGCTTTTCTTTGTACATGTTTAACATTTATAGTGAACATTTACAGAAATATCCAATAGCCATTTTCAAAACATTTTAGAGCCAGGAGAACTGACATTTCTTTATTGTTCATCATTTATTTTCATGAAAACTAAAATACTGAACATTCTCAAAAAGTCATGCATTAAACTGTTGGAATACAGGCTGACATGGCCCAATATTTGAAAGAACCTTATATTGCTAAACAATTGAAAGGGAATACTAGATTTGCAGTGAAAAGAACATTCTTCATTCCTGTTAAGTAGTGAAAAGTTATTTTAACTCTAGTCTGAGGTAAATTTTCACTAAAATTAATCATTCTCATCAGACATGGTTCATATTTTAGCTTTTGTGCTTTTGTCATTTCTTGAACTGTTCTTAATTTTTCGTTGTCAAGTTTTATTCATTTCGAAGTAATTGTTTCCCCCTAGGTGATGGTTTTGCTCTGATTTAAAAACTTGCTTCTTTCTGCTGTATTCATACCAACATTTTTCATATCATGAAACACTATATATATTCAGGGGTCCTATTTTCCTGTGTAATTACACAATTGGTTCTTCTACCAACAAACTAGAGTTTTCTTTCAGTATTTGCATTTATTTTGAAAATTATTTGAGAGTGAAGCATATTTTTAGATCTATGTCTTCCAAAAATTGATAATAGAGGAAAGCAATGTAACTTTGTGAACAATCACTACACTGTACAAAATGAATTAGTTGTCTGCTTGTGTTATCACTCTTGCAATAACCCTTAATGGTTATATTTTCAAGACATCTGACTAGTAAGTTCTGAAGCTGGGAATGAAACATTTTCATTCAATCTACTGTTTGCTCTGCTATAATACACTTCTTGCTGGCCGTACTCTCCTGTTCGTTATACTATCTGTTGACTTTAATGTAGCTCCTAAAAAATGCACATATTATTGTAGTGTTGTGGTGTTGATGTGCTGTGGAGCTGGCGCAGACTCATAGCGACTTTGCATATGGTTTCCGAGGCTGCAAATCTCTATGGGAACAGAAAGCCTCATTTTTCTCCTGCGGAACTGCTGATAGTTTAGAACTGCAGCCCTACTCATAAGCAGTATGCTCCTTATATTGTAGCTTAGTGGATATGAGTCAGGCTGCCAACATCATGGTCAGCAGATTGAAACCACCACGGCACACCACTACCACCACTGTAAACAGCAGTATGACCTAGGCTACAGAAACTATATAATTATATATCTGAAAAGCATTAGAAAATAGAATCTATAAGTAATAATTAAGTTTTATTGATTACAGAAGAAAATACATTATTGTCAAAGTATATATAATCTAATCAGGATAATATGGCAACAAGCTACTTGATATAATTATATATAGAACAAAGGAAAATTATATAAAGATATATGTTTTAGGCTATTCATATATAGCAGGATTTTTTGCTGAGTCACCATAAAATTTATACAAACCATGAGAAAATTCCTTTATCTGGAACATAATACAGGTCTTCACATTCTTTATTTTAGATAAAATAAAATGGTTGAATACATTTTTATTTTGACTAAATTATATCAATACATTTATTTGACTAAATTATATCAAAGGAATAAATGTAAACTAAAGTTTTGATCAAGAATTCTATGAGTAAAGGTGGGAGAGAGTTTTCTTTGGGGAATCAAACCTGGGGAATACAAAATAAAGAGATTTTGAGAAAGAAAGAAAGAAAAACAGAATCTAGAATGAGATACTTTATAAAAGGATATGTGTTTGATGTTCCCTAAAGGATCTGAAATTTTAGATATCTTTTATTTAGAAATATAGCTAAAATTATTTCAGTTGTACATTGCTATTTTGAAATGTTTCCTGAACGTTAAGGGTTGCCAGTCCTTGGGTCTCAAAACCAATATGCTTTTTCTTCTGTCTGAATATTGACCATTTGTTACTGTTGTCACCTGCCTCAGTACAATAGAACAAAACACTACCTGGTCCTTTGCCATCCTCTAATTGTTGCTGTGTTTGTGCCCATTTTGCAGCTGCTGTGTCAATCCATCTGGTTGAGGATCTTCCTCTTTTTATACTTACCTCTTACTTTACCAAGCAGGAAGTCCTTCTTCTCCAGGAACTGGTCCCTCCTGATAACCTGTCCAAAATATGTGAGATGACGTCTCATAATAATCCCTTTGAAGGAGCATTCTGGAAGTACTTCTGCCAAGACATGTAAAAAACCTTAAATATTGCTCCCCAGTGAGTGGAATGATTAAGGTAATATTTATATGTTACTTACATTTTCTCTGGAGGAATTATGATGTGCTGTGAACCTGAAAATGTGTTGGGGAAGTGTAACAGAATAAGTATAGCATTAAAAAGTAAGATGTAGGCTTGATGGTGGATACAGTAGAGGTGCCTTCAGCAATACCAATGAATACCAGGCGAAGTGGGTTCAGGGAAGAATTCCAAAACTCTGAACCACATAGGTAGGAATATTTATAAAGTTTGAAGGCTTATAGCTAGTGACTTTTGAATTTGCTGGGGTTGGTGGCCCAGAGCTGACAACTTGGGCAAGACCAAAAGACAAGACCTAGCATGGGAGCAGACCCACTAAGGAATAACACTACGGGAACTTCAGAGCAAAGGTAGAAAATAAACTTTGTCAGTTTTGCTTTGTTCTGATTTTTTTTTTTTTTTAATCTGTTAATTTGCCCCCACTGTTTGCACACCTCCATTCTGGTGAGTAGAGGAGGTGCCTGAGAGAGTAGACAACCCCCACTCCCACCACTGGTGGGTTCTTCTATGCAGGGCCCAAGAGCTGGCCCTGAACTATTTTTTAATAGAGAAAAGGCCAGAACAAGGAGTGTGAAGAGGGAAAGAGAGTTTAAAAACAAAACAGGCTGAAAATTAAATTAAATCTTGAGGTACAGCATAATAACCAACAGTGGAATCTTGAAATTTATCAGGCAGCTTTGAAGGCAAGAAGCTGAAAGAGAACATTAAAATCATATTCATATTAGGCTACAGATTTTTTTTTCCCTCCATCCTCTCCTATTTCTAAAATTATAGACTAAGATATCCAATCTAGTTTTTTTTGTTGTTGCTGTTGTTGTTCTTTTTTGTTTGTTTTTTTGCTGTTGCTGTTATGCTGTTTTATGTTCCCCCTTTCAATTTTGAGGGACTCGTTCTCTTCCTATATTACCCAAGAAGAGACAGCAAAT
>NW_006408540.1:5079373-5085131 GCF_000296735.1 Chrysochloris asiatica
TTACAGTAAGAATTTTATTGTTATTGTTAGCTGCTGTCCAATCTATTCTGACTCATAGAAACTCTGTGTCAGAGTAAAACTGTTCCATAGGATTTTTAATGGCTATTATGTTAGAAGCAGATCACTAAGCTTGTAATACAAGGTATCTGGGTGGGTTTGAACTACCATTATTTCAGCTAACAGTCAAACACTTAACTGTTCATTCAGTGACTCCAAGGTCTTGTATTAGGCAAGGACTGAAAATAAATTAGGAGTCCTCTGGGGGTGCTGCAGGATAATCTATTGCACTTCAAGGTTGATTTGAACCACAAGGTCAGCATTTTAAACTCACCAGCCATTCCTTGGAAATGCTATATGGGGCCGCTATGAGTCGGAACAAACTCGATAACACTTAACAACAACCCCAACAATATTAAATGAAAGGAAAACTTATTACAACTCACTTAAAAGTACAATTTATTCCGGCTGTATAATAAACTAGCCATTTAGTGAGAATCAAAGGATATAATCTTCCATTATCTGACAGAACAAATGCCTGAATTGAATCTTAGGATGGGGTGTAGTGTGCCAAGCCAATGAGTTTTGGTTGACTGTCCTCATCAAGTTCTTAGTTAACAGTCATTTAATTATGGTAGTGCCTATGTTGTTGTTGTTAAGTGCCGTCGAGTCGGTTTCGACCCATAGCGACCCTGTACAGGGTTTCCGAGGGTGTAAATCTTTACGGGAGTAGAAAGCCTGATCTTATATACATATGTAAATTGACTATAAATCCCAGCTTTTTAAAATCTCTACCAATAACCTCTATAGACACGGTGATATCATCATCATTATTACTTAGAAGGTTTTTTTCTGGTGGTACCATGAATCCAGAAAAATATATATGAAAAATAGGCCTTTGAAAGTGATATGTTATATAAAGTATTGGGAAAAAAAAGTAAATAACAGGTGCCATATTGGGGGGAAAATATAAGAATTGAAAGAAGTTATGGAAATTGCTATATATTTTTTCAAATTCAATACTTGGATTCAAATCCCAGATTTGCCATGCACTAACTGCATGATTGAATCAGGCTGTGAACCTTAAGGTCAGCAGTTCGAAACTACCAGCTGCTCTGTGCGAGAAAGATGAGGCTTTCTACTCCCGTAAAGATTTATAGCCTCGGAAACCCTGTACAGGGTCGCTATGGGTCGGAACTGACTCGATGGCACTTAAAACAACAACAACTTCATGATCAGACACCTTGGAGTTTGTTCATCAATAAAATGTGCACAGTGATATTGTCTTATATATCAATGTAAATTTGTTAATACTTACATAACAAAATAGAGGATCTAGTATAGCTAGACTGAAATATGAACTTATGTTGACGTCGTTGGTGATGTTGATAATAATGATGGCAGAGGTGACCACTTTTTAATGATAGAATAATAGCTCAATATTTTAGTCAGTTTAGTGCTGTATTAACCCATGTTTTTGCCAGTATGTGTTTTTTCCTCTCTTTATATGTACTTTTTAATTTATAGTTAAGAAAATGGTTAAGTAATCTTGACAAACTCCTTTTGTGAATGGAGTTTGTCTCTAATAGTGAAGAATTTAGGATGGGGAATCAGATCAAGATAAGAGGCAATAAGAATAATGGATTATGGAATTCATAAAACTTTTACTTTCAAAAGAAAAATGTAGTTTTATAAATGTTATACAAATTTACCCATAATAATTTCTATAAAATAAATTTTATATAAATTTTCCCATAATAGAATGTTAACATATGTATTATGCATTGATATTGCATTGTCTTTATTTCTTGGTTGAATTTAACACAGGATAAATTATTGCATAAAGATATTACTATTTGTCCAATTATTGGATCAAGAAACTGGATTGTAAGACTAATATACTGTTGGATACTCTGTTTCGAATATGTTGAGCATCATTGATAGAAATCATTGAGTGAGTACAAAAGCTGATAAGAAGTAAAATATAATTGTCAATTTGTTGTTGTTGTTGTTGTTAAGTGCCCTTGAGTTGGTTCCCACCCATAGCGACCCTGTATAGGGTTTCTGAGGAGCGGCTGGTGAACTTGAACTGCTAGCCTTGTGGTTCAAACCGACTTTGCAGTTCAGCACATTAACCCACATTGGGAAATGAATAGAGTTATTATGTGAGAACTTTTTACAATTTAAATGCCCTTCTACCTCAACACTGGTTAATGGACTAGAGGAATTCTAAAGATGTATTTAATCATTATGCTGAGTTAAAAGTGAAGGACACACAGCCAAAACTTAGATGAAATTTTTCTTTCTATCCTTGAGGAGTAATCCACTTAGAGAGGTATACAAACAAAAAGACAGACAGTCACAAAGGAGCAGGAAAAAGATATGGTAACTCCTGGTGTGGCACTGTGGGTTAATGCGCCAGACAGCAAAGCCATTTGAACTGCAAGGTCGGCGGTTCAAGCTCACCAGCTGCTCCTCAGAAACCCTATAAAGGGTGGCTATGGGTAGGACCCAACTCGACAGCACTTAACAATAACAACAACAACGCATGATATGGAGAATCTTCAAAAAGTTCAAGGAAAATTCCATTATCATTCAATTCTACTATTCCATTAAAATTTTGAAGCCTCATAAGTATACAATTCATAGTTGGGGTTATCTCCAATTTTAAGGAAAACATTATTACTGTGGGAAAGATTGTCCTGTTATCCTAGGGTGCATATCAGATTTATCTACAAGAATCTTTCCAGTCATAGACTCAAATATCAAATTCTATACCCTCCTTTCTGAATTCTAACCAGTGAGAATTCCTGTTTGGTGTACCATATTATTAGTTTGGATGTGAACTGTATGCCTTAGATATATTTGGTCAACAATGATAAAAACTATAATTGGTTTCTGCAGGACTGAAAAATTCAACCTTCTCAATAAAGACAAAGTTTTCCAAATATTTTCATTAGTATTTATCCATTTAACTTTGCTTCATTTATTAACCAATTTTAAAAGAAAATCTCTTTGTCCAAAAAATTTGTCTTTAGGCAAAGATTACTTAATATTTTTCTAAATTTAAACCTACTGTTCAGTCTGCTAATTTATTAAAGCATTTCAAATATGGAGACACCGACAAAAGATGGGAATTGAAGTAAATGAAGAATTAATGTATAAACTCTGAAAACACCTGAGCAACCATAAAGGACCTAAATGGGAGGTGCTGTTGTTGTCAAATGCCATAGAGTTGGTTCTGACTCACAGTAACCCTATATAGGGTTTCAAAGGAGCGCATGCCAGTGTGTATCCTACAGCACTGGAAGTAATGATGTATTATTTGGAAGAAAGCTAAGTGTCACTGGAAAATGAGATAAATGAAGGGAAACATCCTTGTTTTGCTTTTCTTTTTTCACACAGTTCTCTCTTTTTTGTTTAAAAAGTGAAAAACTGTCCATTGTGTGCCAGCAAGGAGCCAAGTACGTTTCTGTGTGGTCTGACTGTGATGGAAACAGTCTACTTGTTTAGGTAAGACAACTGCCCCTAGTATTTGTCTTCCCACCTCCACATGCTGAAAGAAAGGCTGGTATTGAGAAGTGAATGAAATCATTGAAGATTCTGGAAGGAAAGGGCCTACTGATAAGTGTGAACAAAACATATTTGTAACATGAGAGAACTTCTACCCTTAGGTGAGTTCCACCATCTTGACTTTCCCCTTGTCTCTCTCCAGAGTTTGGTCTCCTATTGACTGCCTTTGTTTTTATAAAATTTTTGTTTCTCTTAGCATTTAGATAAAGACATACAGCAGTTCCCTGAGAAACAGGTACAGTTTTCGAGAACTTTCTGTTCTAAAACTGCTATATGTATATTTAATCCTTTATTTGATCAGATAGATTAAAAATTATAATTTACCAATGGTGCATGCTTTGTTCCAACTACCAGTTAGTAGATTTTGAGAAGTCTGAAGATATCCAGATTCCTAATTCCTTTTTATATGACTTTCTTTTTTTCTTTTCTGAAAAAAACTTGTTTCTTCAATTATTCTAGAAATTCACTATGATGAATTAGGTTACCCTTGCAACTGGGAAAGCCATACCTTTACACTCTAATTTATTTTTTTTTTTCACTCAGGATTTCATTGCTGTCCCTCCCCCTGCACTATCTTCTGCTACAAAACCATGTATTGTTTGAGATTGTGCCTCTGAGAATAGTCTTCTAGTTTTATAGTCCCCCTTTCCTGCCTTTCCATCTCTTTTTTTGGTTTACTTCTTTTGCTTTACTTTTTACAGATTCCTTCAACTTTATTTTAAACTTATGTTCTTTACTTTTATAATATTTCTAATTTTCAAAATTTCTATTTCATATCTGGAAACTACTGTTGAAGAGTATCTTGTTCTTATTTCATCAATGTTGTTGTCAGATGCCTTCGAGTCTATTCCAGCTCATACATAGGGTTTCTGAGGCTGTAAAACTTTGTGGGAACAGAAAGCCTCACAGTCCTCTCATGCAGTGACTACTGGGCTCTAACCACTAATCTTGTGATTTTCAGTCCTGGGCTTATTCTAAGGGCCACCACATTCCTTTTATATGTATAATGTCTTCTATTTTCCATGTTTGTAATGGATTTTTCATAAATGGATTTTCCTCATGGACAAGCCACTGCCTTGAACAAATTTTTTTTCTTTACCTTTCACGTTCCTTAGATGACACTTCCTTGGAGAGACTCAGAATATAAAATGGAAGCTCTGAGTACTATAATGGACTTCACTTAGAATGCACTGAGATATTCTATAAGGGACTTTAGTGTCAATTTCTCTAGATTTCTTCACTGGTCATTCTCATATAATCCTGAGATGTTACTCTGATCTTCTGGCTAGATGTTAAAAATCTGGCTGCCAGCATTGCAGGATCCCACCTATAAATATTCTAATTTCCGTTACAGTGCTTCACCATTATTTGTGATTGGTTCATGAAGTCTACAGACTCTCTGTTTTATCCTTTGTAGAGATTAGGTTTTCAGTCTTCTGAGTTGTCTTACAGCACAACATGGAGAGGAAAGGAGATGAATATAGGGATCAAACTGATTCTTAAACAAATATAGGACAGTTCTCATTATTTTAGCTTATCTTTCATGCCCAATTCCAAATATTTTTGACATTACAAAAAAAAAAAAAAAATTCAAGTATTATGGAGTTTAAAGTTTATATAGTTTCAGAATTTTATGTAAGAAAATGAATGCAAACTTAGGTAGCAAAGAAAATGTTTATCAGGAATGGAAAATACCCCAAGTTATAGATTTTAGGTTATTAGCAAAAATACTGAGACTATCACAAATGGATTCATACTCTGAATAATTAAGCTTGTTTCTGGTTAAACAACTGCAAGTTGCTGAGCATTCAAAGGATTCTACAACTTAATAGGTTCAGCTCTCAATTTTATCGCTGACCATTTAGGATTTGAATTTATATATATTTAAATTTTAGTGAAGTTTCAGAAGGGACTAAAAATAAATGCATGTTTAATCCTCTGTCTTTTTCAGAAGCATAACCTTTTAATTTTCTAAGTCACTGAAAGTTTTTTGTTAACTGAAGACAAATATTCCTTAAATTTATAAGTTGCCCCTGAGTATTCAACTTAATGCTACATTGTAGGTCTTTATTAAAGTAATGAGACATGGAGAAAAGTTAAGAATCCTACAAATTGTATAGTATTAGCAAAGATATCATTATCAGCAGAATATTTATATGGAAAAGCAATAGCAGTGAAGATGATAAGG
>NW_006408540.1:5085231-5086574 GCF_000296735.1 Chrysochloris asiatica
AGGCAAGAACCAATACCAGCTGCCATACACTGGGGAGGCAGACAACACCTGTGAAAATTACTCTGAGTTGAACAATAAGAAGAGTGAAAAAGGAAGCCCACATCCTGATCACATCTACCTAGAGGCAATCAGAGAGCATAAAAAATATCAAAACACACACTCAATTAAGTATTAAGGCCACAGATAAACTCTATACATGTCCAAGAAGCAAAAGCAGTTGCCCATATCAGCACATGTCCAGAAACAAGATAAAATGTCTGAGACAAATGACCTAGAGGTAGACGTGGATGACATTCTGGAAGGAGGGCAGGCCTTAGAAATGCCTGAGAAGGAATTCAGAAAAATGATTATAAAATGTTTCAAAACACTTTACAGTGGATTTGAGAAAAAGGAAAGTGCTACAAGAACAATCAAATAAGATAGAGGCAGCACTGGAAGCAATTCAAAACCTACAGAAAGAGGGCCAAACAATCAATAATAGAATATCAGAAATAGACAATACACTGAAAAGGCTAAGGAGTAGAATGGATGAGATAGAAGGCAGAACTAGTGAGATGAAAGACAAATCTCTCAATACCACTAAGATAGAAGAGCAAACAGAAAAAAGGATAAAAAAAAATCTGAAGAAGGTCTAAGATTCATATTGGATAATATGAAGAGGAATAACTTAAGAATTATCAGCATTTCAGAACAGGAAGAATCACACAAGTCCACAGAGGAAATAGTTGAAGAACTTCTGGAAGAAAATTTCTCTAACATCCTGAAAAGTGAAAAGATAAACATTCAAGAAGCTCAACGAACCCCAGGAAAGATAGACTCCAAAAGAAAATCACCGAGACATATCATAATCAAGCTTTCCAAAATCAAATCTCTCCTGAAAGCAGCTAGATAAAAGAGAGTGTTACATACAAAGGCAAGCATGTCAGATTAAGCTCAGATCTCTCAGCAGAAACCATGCAAGCAAGAAGGCAATGGGGAGGCATATATAAAACCCTGAAAGAAAAAGCGGTCAACCAAGAATCCTTTATCCAGCAAAGCTATCAATCAAATACGATGATGTAATCAAAACATTCAGGATACACAGAAGCTCAATGATTATTCCATAGCCAACCCTGAGCTATAAAACATCCTAAAGGGGGTTCTGTGGACTGAGAACCAACAAGAACAGACAACAACCAGAAATTGACATGCATGTATGCACCTCCCAGAACTAAATCAACAGAAAGAGTAGTTGAGAACAGAACAAAACTGTAAGAACAAACTCAGAGAATATGTGATGTCAGTCCATGATCAAAACAATTACAATGTGAAAGAAAGTAAACATGTAGGAACAGAGATCCAGA
>NW_006408540.1:5101394-5111404 GCF_000296735.1 Chrysochloris asiatica
AAATCTAGAAAATTTATAAGCAATAGACAAAACAAAAGTATAAGAAGCATCCATTTATTTGTCTTCATTGTATTTGTAGTATTGTATCAGCCAATACACTTAAAAAATAAAGAAAAGATGAAAAATCCTAAATAGCATTTCAAGATTTGGTTTAAATTGCAGTATTGTTAAATTTCTGTACATTCTTCTGGAAAAGTTATAATTAATACAGAGAAGGAAGTACTTTGACCAATGACTTTCCCTTCTCCTACCACTGCAGCAAGCTTTTGATTTCTGAATAAGCCCCACTCCTCCAAAATCTAATAAACAGAAGGGCTAAAATAATTAATTTCTAGGCTGGTGTATATATGCCTAATTATTCCTACCATGGGTGGTCAAGCAAGAAAATAAACATTGTGTTCCATGCCCTGAAACATCTAACTCCTAGAGTATAAAACTGACTAGTCGAAGGACTTCCTAGTCTGTCATCTACAATTCATGTTGGAGCATTCATAAAAGGGTTCCTATTCTGTCTGGACCTCCTTTGAACTGGGTGGCATCATGGAGTTATCCTCTTCCATCATCTGTGATACCATCATCTGCCACACTGGGCACATGTGAAGAGTTTTCCTGCTCAACCCAGACAGTTGAGGAGCTTTGGTAGCATAGTGGTTATGAGTCGGGCTGCTAACCTCAAGGTCAGCAATTTGAAACTACCAGCCAATCCATGGGAGAAAGATAAGGCTTTCTGCTCCCGTAAAGATTTATAGCCTTCCCTATACAAGGATGTTATCATTGGGACCAAACTCCAGGGCACACCACCACCACCCAGACAGTTGAGGACCAGTCATTATGGAATTGTTTCCTGTTGTCTGCTATCAGTTGTTTTTGAGTAATTAAAATTACTTTCATTTGCCAACATTTTGTGAGTGTCTCATGTTTGAGTACAGTTCAATCATACTGAATAGACATAGCACCCAGGGACTAGTAATGCCATTGGGTGGAATCCTCCTCCTAGCATTCTTATTGCTGTTTGGAAATTTGAACCAATCTGTTTGTGTAACACAATAACTTTCATTAAACCAGCATTATAAAAACAACATCTATAGAACATGATATAAAAACCTGCAAATTACTTTCTCATAAAATTAGGTGTTGAGAAAAATATTAAATGCAAAAATCAAAGGAAGAAAAAAATCCAATAAATAATCAGAAGTTTACTTCTATATCTTAGAGGTTTTTCTTAAAAAAGAAAGTCATTGAGTTGATTATGAAGTAGCACAAACATATATAAAAGAATAACACTCTCTCATAAGTTATTCTAGGCTGTAATCTCTATGGGGTCATATTGCCAAATGTTTTTTCTTGAGAAGGAGCTAGTGGGTTTGAACTGTCTACCTTTGGAGAAGCAACTGACTGCATCATACCAAAGGAGCAAATGAAAGGAAAGGCAAGAATATATATCTGTATAAAAAAAATTAAACTCATTTAAAACTTTTTGCATGGCTAAAGGTATATAACCAAATCAGGACATAATGACAAACCACAGGAATATTGTAATGTAGATGATAAAGGACTAATTTCTGTCTAACACCAGGAACCCATAAACATTGGCAAGAAAAACAAGTGATCCTGTAGTAAAATAAGAAATTTAGAGAAGAGCAAATTAAATTACCCTTGAATCTGCAATTTAAAATTCTACTGCATTTATACATTAGTAGAAATTTCTCTCAAAATCTTGAGAATAACATAAAATAAGATATTTAAATATCTAGAAAATTATAATGAAAATGCACTGCCTATAACCAGAGCAAAATTAAAAAGAAAATTTAAATATAAAATAATTAAGAATTCAGTAAAGACACTAATAAAATCACCACTAAGCTCAGGCCATAAGAAAGGAATTAGTCTTGAAAATGGCAGAAATTAACACATTAGAAAACAAGAAAAATTAAACTTTTAAACAAGTTAAAGAGCTGATCTTTGAAGAAATGTAATAACAGTAAAATAGAATACTAATTATCTAACTGTGAAATGCAAAAAACCACAATAATTCCAGTTTGGTAATAAAACTGATAATACTACAAATACATTGGAAATGAAGTGAATTATAAGAGAACATTGCTATACAAGAGTTAAAAACCTGAACTCAGAATCTAAGACAACATTTGATCAAGTAGTTATCATACTGAAGCTTACATAGTTTAGTAAAACTTTGTGTTTTCCTCACCACCATAAGAACAAGTCCCAAAATACGCAAAATTTCCAAGACTAGATATATTGAAAATGGAATAACATTGAGCAGATAAGTGTCAAATATATTTATCATATTTAAATTTGAATAATAATAATAATAAAAACCCCACAATACTTTTATGGCTTTTCTATAAAACAAGTATTAAAATATGCATATCGCTCAAAACTCGCAGTATGATGTAGCATAAAGAAGATCTACAAAATTCATACTTATTTTAAAGTTCTAAATAATGTATTATCAAATATAATCTGTCAATACCTTTAACAACAACAAAAAAAAAGAAATAAGAAAATAAACATGCCAGGAATCTGGTTGATATCATATCTTCACTATTTTTGTTGTTGTTAAGTGCCATCGAGTCGGTTCCGACACATAGCGACACTGGATAGGGTTTCCGAGGAGCATCTGGTGAGCTTGAACCGCCAACCTCGCAGTTCAAAATATCTTCATTGGAAAGAGAAAAATCACATATGACATCATTAATTTATGCACTGCCAATGCCAATTTTCAAAGAAGTTTTTAAAAACCAAACAAATACATAACTGAGTACAGATAATAATTTTTTTTCTTAGAACAGAAAAAAAGGTGTGCACTATTGCTTTTGTTGTTAAGTACAATGGAGTAGGTTCTGAATCACAGTGACCCTGCTTAGCGTTTCCGAGGCTTTAAATCTTAACCAGAGCAGAACGCCTCATCGTTTTTCCCGCGGGACCGCTGGTAGTTTCGAACTGCTGACCTCAATGTTGGCAGCGCGACTCATAACAAGTATGCTACCAGAGCTCCTTACACTATTGCTAGTATTGGCTAAAATTATTATGAAAGTTTTAAAATGGCATTTGATAAAATATAGAAATTAGGTAAAAATGATCATCTGCAGGTGATCTGAGTCTATTTGACAAAATAAAAACAAATTGAATATTAAAATATTTATCATTTAGATTATCAAAACAACGTTTTTTGTATTTAGTAAGATGGATGGTTATTAAATCACTATACATTAGTTAATAGCAACAATAATAATAGCTAACACATGTTGTTTGGTGCTATTACTTTTTAATCACAGACACCTTGTGAAAGCATAGAAATGCCCCATAGGATTTTCGAGGTTGTAATGTTCACCGGAGCAGAATACCAGGTTTTGCAGGTGTATCTCCCATGAAAGGTACCTGGTGGGTTTGAATGCCAAACTTTCTGTTAGCAATCAAGATTTAACTGTTGTAATACTAGGGCCCTCTAGCTAAAATATAACAGATATTTATTTTTTGCTCATCGCTCTTGTAATATTTTTATGTATCTAAAATGTAATTCTCAAAACAATTTTATTATCATGATGAGGAAAACATTTAAAAGAACAGAATTTTGGAATAGAATTCACAAGAACTATTCAGAGTTTGTATGAAAAAAAGTACTGAAGACCATGGAGGAGAAAAAATAAAGATATTCAAGTACTTAAAAATGCATGCACTATGATTTAGAAAATAAATCAATATATTAATGTTTATAAACATTTTCTATAAATGAATAAAAAATACTAACTTGTTTACAAGCACAGACCAATTGATAATACATTCCAAACAAAGTTTTAAACTTGAAAGAATTTTCAAGACAGTTTTGAATGAAAATTTAGCAGTATATGTCTTTGGGCCAAGGTGGTACTACACTAGTATTCATACATTAAAATATATTGCAGTGTCTTTGGAATTAGTATAATTGGAATTTCCAGTAAATTGAGAAAGAAAATGATATAAAATAGAAATGCCAGAATCCATCTATGTATCTACTTATCTATCATATTTAACATATTATAATCATTATTTAAAACCAAAATCATTTTGAGATGAATGGCTAACCATCTGGAAAAATGAAAATGAATCTGGACTCCTACTGGTTACAACAAAGTCAATTCCACGTGAAACAAAAAGTATAATACAAAAAAGAATATTTTATAACCAAAAGTAACAATCAGCATAGATTTTAAGATAGTCTTCGTGTGGAGTCAACCTTTTAAAATAAGATAAAATATCCAAAAGCAAAAATGAAAAAGATTAATGATAATTTAAATGTTTATCTTTTAAATATTGCTTCAGGATAGATATTTCATATGCCATGTCAAAAATAGATGGAAGAATATTTGCAATGTGAAAGAATGACAAAAGCCTTGCTTTGTTACTATAGAAGAATATTTATAAGTCAGTAAGAAAGTGACAAAAGTTACCAAAAAGCAAGAGAAAAACAGGCACAGTATGAAGAGACGTTACAGTTCACTGTAATAAACAAAAACAAAGATAAATGACTTTTAAACATATGAAAACATAATCTTGTGCATAATTAAATGCAAATTAAACAAATAATTAGATGCTATTTTTCACTTTCCACATTGACACAGATCAAAATATAGGATATTATCTTGTAGGTGAGGATATGAGGAAACAAGCCATTTTATACAATGTCTATGAAAGTGGAAACTGGCAAGAGCTCTCATAAAGAAATGCATGAATACTTATGAAAATTAAGCACAATTATTAGCCTTGAAATTCTTTTTCTAGGAATTCTATTTGCAGATATTTGATGTTGTTAGGTGCCATTGAGTTGGTATTGACTCATAGCAACTCTATGCATAAGAGAATGAAACACTGCCCGGTCCTGGGCCAACTTCACAATTGTTGTCACACTTGAGCCCATTGATGCTGCCACTTGGCCAATTCACCTTGCTGGGGATCTTCCTCTTTTTCTCTGATGTTCCACCTTATCAAACATGATGATATCCTTCTCCAGCAACTGGTCCTCCTGACAATATGTCCGTAATATGAGAGACGAAGTTTGGCCATCGTGGCCTCCATGGAGCACTCTGGTTGTACTTCTTCCAACATAGATCTGTTTGTTCTTTTGTTAGCCTGTGGCACTTTTAATATTCTCCTCCAATACTATCTCTCAAATGCATCAATTCTTCTATGGTATTCCTTATTCACTTCCAGCTTTCGCATGCATATGAGGTTATTGAAAATACCATGGCTAGGGTCAGTCACATCTTAGTCCTCAAGCTGACATCTTTGCTCTTCAACACTTTAAAAAGGGCTGGTGCAGCAGATTTGCCTAATGCAATACGTAGTTTGGTATCTTGACTGCTGCTTCCATGACTGTTGATAGTTGAGCCAAGAAGAATAAAGTCCTTGACAACTTCAATCTTCTCTCCATTGATAAGAATGTTGTTTATTGCTCCTCTGGTGAGGATTTTTTTTTTTTTTTTTACATTGAGATGCAATCCATACCAAAGGCTGTGGTCAGTAAATATTTTAAGTCCTCTTCACTTTGAGCAAGCAGGGTTGTATCATCACAGGTGTTAATGAGTCTTCCTCAAAACCTGATGCCATGTTTTTCTTCATATAACCCAGCTTCTTAGATTATTTGCTCAGCCTACAGGTTGAATAAGTATGGTGAAAGAATACCACCCTGTCGCACACCTTTCTTAATTTTAAACCATTCAGTGTTCCCACGTTTTGTTCAAACAACTGCTTCTTGGCCCAGGTACAGATTCTTCATGGGTACAATTAAATGTTCCAGAATATTCATACTTCGCAATGTTGTCCATAGCTTGTCATTCTCCACATAATTGAAAGCCTTTGTATAGTCAATAAAAAACAGGTAAATATCTTTCTGGTATTCTCTGCTTTCAGCCAAGATCCATCGGACATCAGTAATGGTATCCCTCCTTCCACATCCTCTTCTGAATCCAGCTTGAACCTCTGGAAATTCTCTGTCAATGTATGCTTGTAGCTGTTTCTGTATTTCATTTATTAAAACTTTACTCTCATGGAATATCAAAGATATTGTCCAATGACTTCCATATTCCATTGGCTCACTTCCAAGGCCATATTTTCCAACTACTGATCCTTTTTTATTCTGTTAATTGGCTGTCTTCTAATCAGTTGCCCAGATAGTTGTCTTCCAAAATTCTTGGCATAGATGAGTGAGTGTCTCCAGTGCCAGCTCACTTTCTTGAAAGATTTCATTTTCTTTCAATGCACCTTGGACTTCTTCCTTCAAGATCATTGGCTCTCAATCATTGCCTACCTCTTGAAATGGTTGAACATCAATCATTTCCTTTTGGTACAGTGACTGTGTATTCCTTCCATCTTCTTTTGATGCTTTCTGCATCATTCAATAATTTGCACAGAGAATCCTTCAATAAAGAAAGTCAAGGCTTGAATTTTTTCTTCAGTTTCTCCAGCTTGTGAAAAGCTGGAAGTCTTTATGGGAGCAGAAAACCTCATCTTTCTCCCGCGGAACAGCTGGTAGCTTCGAACTGCTAACCTTGTGGCTCACAGCCCGATTCATAACCAATACGCTACCAGAGCTAGAGACTAGAAATAATCTAAACATCCATGAGCTGGAGATTACTTTTAGGATTATGGACACATGTTAAAATAATATGCAGTTACTAAAAAGACCACCACTGATCTGTCAGTTTGACATTCTGGTGGCTTATGTATTGCTTTGATGTTGGAAGCTGTGCCATCAGTATTTCAAATGCTTATGGTGGACAGATTTTAGCAGATCTTCCAGACTAAAACAGACTTGTTTCTGTTAAGAGCCATTAAGTCGGTTTTGACCCATAGAGATCCTGTATAGGGTTTTCAAGGAGCAGCTGGTGATCTTGAACCTCTGACATTGCAGTTTAATCCAATTTTACAGTCCAACACATTAACCCACAGTGCTATACCAGGACTCCTATAACAGACTAGGAAGAAGGAATAGGCATTCCACTTCTGAGTGAATTGCCACTGAAAACCTTATGGACAGCATTGGAACATAATAGGATAATAGTTGTATATCTATGAGGATTTTTATTTGGGTGTGCCAGACCCAAACCTTGGCAATTTCAATAGTCTTATATGCTTGTGAAAGCTGGGCAATGAATAAGGAAGTCCAGAGAAGAAGTGATGTCTTTGATGTTGAAGAAGAATATTGAGTGTACCATAGACTTGCAAAAGTACAAATAAATCTATCTTGGAAGTACAGCCAGCATGCTTCTTAGAAGCCAGGTTAACTTTGGGCATGTTGTTAGGAGGGATCTCAAATTATTTTTCCTTTAAATGTTCTTTGAGTTTTGGAAACCAAAAGAAGTTTGAAGGGGCAAGCTCCAGGTTTTACGGTGGACTAGGTAAGATCTGCTAATGAAGTTCCCTTAGAACAACCCTCAAAGAGTGTATGGCTGCATTTTATGATGGGGGAAAAAGAATTCCTACCTTTATTCTCACCAATGTAATTTTCAGTTTTCTCAGAATTAAATGCTGTGTACAAATTACTTACTAGAACTCCCCAAAAATAGTTGATATACCCTTCTGAGTTGAATTTTCTGTCTTGAGTTTAACTGGTCCAGCACATGCCCTTGGGAGCCCCCATTTTGATCGGACCTTTTTTTTTTTTTTTTTGAAGATACCATAATAAGCAAAAGACAACCACTGATCTGTCAGTTTGTCGTATGTGATGGTTTGTGTGTTGCTATGATACAAATACCCATGGTGGACAGGTTTCAAATGGAGCTTCAGACTAAGACAGAGTTGTTGTTGTTGTTGTTAAGTGCCATCAAGTCGGTTCTGACCCATAGTGACCCTGTGGGTTTCCGAGGGTGTAAATCTTTATGGGAGTAGAAAGCCTCATCTTTCTCCAGCGGAGCAGCTGGTAGTTTCGAACCACTGACCTTAAGGTTCACAGACCGATTCGTAACCACTACGCTACCAGAGCTCCTTAAGACAGAGTAGGAGGAAGGAATATACATTCCACTTCTGGGGACCTGGTGTGACACTGCACCAGCAGTTCTGGACAAACCCACTAGCCACTCCTTGAAACCTTATATAGAGTTTCTATGAATCAGTTGAGACAAAGACAAGTGTATTACAGGGAGAATTTGTCTGATGGCATCCACTGATCATGGAGAGATGTTTTATTTGCAATAAACTCATTTATCTATGAATCGAAACCTCAGTAGCAGTATATTTTGACTTATACACATACATAAATACTTGATCTATAGTATATAAATATATTGCTAGCATATTATTGTTAATTGCAGTCAGAACAATTTTGACTTGTAATGGGTAGGTTTTCCAAGATTATAAACCTTTATGGGAGCAGAAATCTCATCTTTCTCCCTCCAGATAGCTGGTGAACTCAAACTGCCAACCTTGTGGTTCACAGTACAGTACTTACCCTACAGAATCACCAATGCTCTCTATTGCTTGCATGGTGGTGGTGTACCATGGAGTTGATTTTGACTCATAGTGACACTGTATAGGATTTGGAGACTGTAAATCTTTACAGGAGCAGAAAACCTTATCTTTCTCCTGAGGATTGCCTAGTGGAGTCAACCTGCTGACCTTGAAGTTAGCAGCTCAATGAGTAACCTACTACGCTACATTGTATATTTCCAAGAAGATGCATAGTCAATAGATGAATGTTAGTGTTTACTTTTGAGAACGGACATAGAGAGCTCATGAATGGTGATGGTGAAAAGTCACATAAAGCATTGTTCTATTTTGTACTGTTTGGTATGTGTTTTAATGATTGGGGACGTCCAGGTCTGGCACTGTAGGATAACCACTGAACTGCTAACCATAAGGTCAGTGGTTCAAGCCCACCTGCCACTCCTTGGAAACCTTATACAGGGTCACTCTGAGTTGGAATCTACTTGAAATCAACAACATTGTGCCATATTTATCCTGTGCTTTGATATTTTTCAATAAACCTAGTATTTAAAAAAGTATGGTATAGTGAATTATTTAATAACTATTTTAGCCATAATCTATAGCTCCCCAAAACAACATTTTTGCTTTGATGGTTCTGGGTAAGAGAAATTGAAAAAGGATATTGATAAGATGACCTGATTCAGCTGTGGATATTAGCAGAGTTAACTAAAATTGTAAAAACTTGGAACTCTAACATGGGCAAAAATAAATCATCTCAAAAGAAGGAGAGGGTATGTTACTATTTTCCAAGAAGAAGAGCCAGGAGTGGAGCATGTCCTTTGTACCCCAAGATCACTGTGCACTGAAACTTTTTGACCCACGGAGAGAAAGCTATGAAACTGGAGAAGTGGCAGAGGAGCAGAAACAGAACAAAGAACCGGAGCATGAGACAGAGCAGTGGGTTTCAGGCCCATGGAGCAAGTACAGCTGAGTGACTTTGGGCAGGAAGCGTGTTTGTAGATTGGAATGCCTCAAGGCACTTACATGGGAAAGCTAGGTTTGCAGACCCATAGAGATAGAGCTGAGTGCCTTCAGGCTGAGGTTTATAGTGGAGTAGTATGTCCCGTGAGCGTTTATCAGCAGCTGATGAGAACAACTGTTTTCTGATCCGAATAAGCTCCACAGCTGTATGTTATCTGAGTTCTGTGTGGACATTGCAGTGAATTATGAACCCAGTGTAAGTAGACAGTGCTGTGGAAGGACTCTTGGTAACATTTTTGCCAGGAATATACTAAACAATTTAAGCAGAAATTTAAAAATGGAAAACACCCTGTAATTTATGAACAAATCTGTTTTGTCTGGCTGTTAATATTAAACCGTTACACATAAATTTAATAAGAATGATTTTAAATATTTTGCTCTCTCATGGAAAAACAATATTTTAGGGTAAAGTTTGAAGTGTAATGTTCAGGGTACAGTAAAAGTTTGTAATCTTAACATCCACTTGTCTGTGGATATTCATCAGCTACATGCTCAAATTTCTGATATAAGTAATTCTCAATTTGAGCACTGAGTGGCTACTAATTTGC
>NW_006408540.1:5112034-5127859 GCF_000296735.1 Chrysochloris asiatica
GAGGGGATTGTAATCAATGTAATGAAACAAGTCATATGAATGGCTGAATGTGAAACTGATGATGTGCCCTGTAAACTTTCACTCAATCCACAATAAAACCTTAAAAAAAAAAAAAAAGTTTGTAATCTTAAAAAATATTATTTAACTCCCATACTTACTGCATCCTGATGCAAGTTTCATTTAAAAAGAGAAATGTATACCAGAAGTGTAATCAATTAAATTGTGTAAAGCTCATTGTATCCCCATGAGATCCTAGACAATTCTTCATTGCTCTTAGTAATCAAAAACTTTGGGCTCATAACAATATCCCTTTACTTTGCAGTTCACATTCTCTGTCTTTGTTTTTTCCCCCCACCATCAACTAGTATTAATAGTACAAATCATGTAATCTTGTACCTGGGTTCAATCAATAGAGGAAAGACTTAATTCAATTTCCATGAACTTTCTTAATTATTTTCTTATATGGACATAGAAAAAAAAAAAAGAAAACAAACAAAAACAAGTATAAGTAAGTCAATATTTATCAATATATCTGCCTTTTTTTATATATATACAAAAGCTTAAAAGATTTTTCTCTATATGAGAAAATCTTCCTCAGTAAACAATAACTCATGTTATTTTACTTTACTAAAAATGCCTAAGATTTCCCATTATACAATGTTATTTCTGTGTTATTTCAGAAACTGGGTTCTCAACAAATGCAATATTTAAAAAAAAAAAAAAAAAGTCATGACTTTAGAAAGAGAAAATACACAGTATGGCACCAAGATCAGTGGTTCAAACTCACCAGCCACTCCTTGGAAACCCTATACAGGGTCACTATGAGTTGGAACAGACTCGACAGCTCTTAACAACTATAGCAGCATATTAGTGTGGCACAGCAAGATAATGCACTGGACTGAAAGTTCGGTTTGAACTGCAAGGTTGGTGGTTCAAACCCACCAACTGATCCTCCAACTCAATGGCACTTAACAACAACATTAGTAGCGGAGTCTTGGTGTGGCACCATAGGATAAACACTCAATCTCAAGGTTGGTTTGAACCACAAGGTCAGTGGCTCAAGGTCACCAGTTGCTCCTTGGAAACCCTATAGGGGGTCACCATTATTTGGAACTGAGTTGATGGCCCTTAACAACAACAACATTAATAGAAATAGAGTTAAGGTTGTGGCTTAGCAGTTACATATACAAAGAAAACTTAGAAGTGTTAAATATCAATAAACCCTATATGATGCTATATTTTTATGCAGATGCTACAAGTGCTGCTATCCTCCTTGCTCACATTAAAATATATATGTATTTTAGTAGTACCCATAGAAATTATTATCCTTGTATTGTACAAATGGTTAATGTTCTCAGCCGCTAACCAGAAGGTTGTAGTTCAAGTATAGTCAGAGGAACTTCACAAAAATGACCTAGCAATCTACTTCCAAAAAATCAGGCCATGAAAATTCTATGGAGCACAGTTCTATTCTAACACAAAAGGGGTCAACCAGAATTGACATGACAGCAATTGATTTGGTTTGTAGACATAATTGGTAACGAAATTGAATCAAATGTTGACACTGAGTCCTGAGTATTCCATAAAGCACACCATAGAGTAGATGGAAGTTAAAAAAAAAAAAAAAATGTTTTTGGGAGAACATAAAACTAAGAGATGTTTGAATTTTAAAATCTTATTTACATTCTGCAGTAGGACAAATAATGTCCTACAAAATTGTCCATGCCTTAACCCCTGAAACAAGCAAATATGTTACATGACAAGGGACTTTGTAGATATAGTTAAGATTGTTGTTGTTAAGTGCTGTTCAGTCTGTTCTAACTCATAGCTACCCTGTATAGGTATTGAAGGAGCATTTGGTGGGTTTAAAACACTGACCTTGTGGTTTGCAGTCCAACGCTTATCTCACAGGACCACACCAGGATTACTTACTTAAGATTGTTGTTGTTAGTAGGTCTCATTGAGTCAGTTCCAACTGATAGCAACTCCATGTACAGCAGAAGGGAACACTGCCCTGTCATGTGAGATTCTCACAACTGTTATTATGCTTGAGCCCATTGCTCCTTCCACAGTGCTAATCCATCTCCTTGGGGTCTTCTTCTTTTTCTCTGACATTTCACATTACCAAGCATAATGTCCTTGTTCAGGGACTGGTCACTCCTGATAATATGTTTGAAGCATTAGATGAAGTCTCTCCATCCTAACTTCTAGGGTGCATTCTGGCTGTACTTTTTCTAACACAGATTTGCTTGTTCTTTTGTCAGAACATGGTACTTTCAATATTCTTCTCCAACACCATAACTCAAATGCATCAATTATTATACATTCTTCCTTATTGATTATCCAACTTTCATAGGCATATTTGTTATTGTTAAGTGTTATCAAGTAGATTCTGATTCATAGTGTCACTATATAGGATTTCTGAGGAGCAGCTGGTGAACTTGAACTGCCAACCTTGCTGTTCAAAGTACCTTTGCAGTCCACATCATGAACCCACAGCATCATAACAGGACTCCATATGCATATTTGTTGTTGTTGTTAAG
Source organism: Chrysochloris asiatica (assembly GCF_000296735.1). Taxonomy (NCBI): domain Eukaryota; kingdom Metazoa; phylum Chordata; class Mammalia; order Afrosoricida; family Chrysochloridae; genus Chrysochloris; species Chrysochloris asiatica. The sequence goes on from NW_006408540.1 coordinate 5,114,578, forward strand.
TGCCATCAAGTTGGTTCCTACCCATAGTGATGCTGTATAGGCTTTCAGAGGAGCAACTGGTGAGTTTGAACTGCTGACCTCACAGTTCAAACAGCTTTGCAGTCTGACGCATTAACCCACAACACCACACCAAGACTCCATATTAGACAATTGAAAATACCATGGCTTGGGTCAGGCACACCACAGTCCTCAAATTAGCATCTTTGGTGTTGAACACTTTAAAGAGGTCTTGTTCAGCAGGGTTACCTATTACAATTAAGTTGCTTAACTTCTTGACTGCTGCTTCCATCAGTGTTGATAGTGGATTCAACAATACAAAGTCTTTGACAAATTTAATCTTTTCTTCATTTATCTTGATGTTAATTATTGATTCATTTACAAAGATTTTTGTTTTCTTTTCTTTTTTTTTTTTTTTTTAAGATTTGCTGTTGTTATTTAGTGCCGTCAAGTCAGTTCCAACTCATAATGACCCTGTATAGGGTTTCTGAACAGCAACTGATGGGGCTTGAACTACTGAACTTGTGATTCAAAGTCCAGTGCTGATCTAACAGTGCCACACCAGGAGTCCTTGCTGTGGTGGTTAAGTACCATCAAGTCAGTTCTAATTCATAGCAACCCTAAGAGTCAAGGCTGCAAATTTTTGTGGTAGCAGAAAGCCTCATCTTTCTCTCATGAGTTTAGCCATCAAACTTGTGGTTCCCAAATGATTGCTTATCCTACAGAGCACCTGTGCTCCCATTCTTCTAGTTAGGTGCCATCAAGACAATAATTACACAGAGTGGCCCCATATGTCATAGTAGACCAACTCACAGAATTTTCTTGGTTATAATCTTAACAGCCACTACTCATCTGTCAGTTTGTCATACTGTGGTGGCTTTTGTGTTGCTGTGATTCTGGAAGCTGTGCCACTGGTATTTTAAATACCAACAGGGTCATCCATGGTAGACAGGTTTCAGTTTAGCTTCCATATGAAGACAAATTAGGAAGAAAGAGAGACAGCCTTTTCCAAATATTTGGTCATTGAGAACCTTAGGAATAGTAGTGGAACACTGTCAGCCCTAGATTATTGAGTATTGAAACATGGTGAAGAGCATCATAATATTGTCAGAGATAGTGCCAGAAGATAAGCATCACAGATTGGAAGGCACTCAAAATGCAACTGGGAAAGAGCTGCCTCCTCAAAGTCATTGACTGTGATGATGCAAATGGAGTAAAGCTATCAAGGACCTTCATTTGCTGATGGGGCACTACCCCAAATAAAGAGAAACAGTTGCAAGCATATATTAATAATCAGAATGTGTAATGTATGAAGTATGACTCCAGGAAAATTAGGAATTGTCAAAAATGAAATGGAACAGATAAACATCAATATGCTAGGCAATAGTGAGCTGAAATGGACTGGTATTGACCATTTTGTATCTGACAATCAAATGATTGCCATGGCTTCACATTCATCAACAAAAAGAACAAATCAAGATCAGTCATGAAGTACAATCCACTCTGTGATAGGATAATACTCATATGGCTACAAGGAAGTCCAGTTAATACCACTATTATTCAAATTTATGCACCAACCACTAAAGCCAGTGATGATGAAATTGAAGAGTTCTACCAATTTATTCAGTCCAAAATTGACCAAACATGCAATCAAGATGTATTGATCATTACTGATGATTGGAAAGCAAAGGTTAGAACTAAAGAGGAAGGATTAGTAGTTGGAAAATATGGCCTTGGTGATTGAAAGGATGCTGAAGATCACATGATAAAATTTTGCAAGGCCTGTAACTTTTTCATTGGGAATACACCGTTAAACAACATAAAATATGACTATACACATTGATCTCACCAAATAGAATACACATAAATCAAATTGACCTCATCTGTGGAAACAGACGGTTGGAGAAGCTCCACATCATCAGCCAAAACAAGGCTAGAGGTAGACTGTGGAACAGACAATCAGTTGTTCATATTCAAATTTAGGTTGAAGCTGAAGTAAATTTAAAACTAGTCCACAAGAGACAAAATATGGCCTTGCATATATCCCACCTTAATTTGGAGATCATCTGAAGAACAGAGTTGATGGATTAGACAGTAAAGACCGAAGACTAGAAGAGTTGTGTGATGACATCAAGAACATCATACAGGAAGAAAGCAAAAGATGATTAAGAAGACAAGAAAAAAGGGAAATACCCAAAATGGATAACAGAAGAGACTCTGAAACTTGCTCTGCAGTGTAGAGATGCCAGCAAATGGAAGAAGTGAGAAAGTACAAGAGTTGAACAGAAAATTTCAAGGTTAGCTTGAGCAGAAAAAGTCAAATATTATAATGAAAAGTGCAAAAAACCTGGAGTTACAAAACCAAAATGGAAGAACACGCTCAGCATTTCTCAAGCTGAGAGAAATGAAGAAAAATTCAAATCTCAACTTGTGGCATTGAAAGATTCAATGGGCAAAATATAGAATGATGCAGAAAGCATCAAAAGAAAATGGAAGGAATACACAGAGTCACTGTACCAAAAAGAAATGTCAATGTTCAAACATTTCAAGAGGTAGCATATGATTAAGAGCCAATGATCCTGAAAGAAGTCCAAGGTGCATTGAAGGCATTGGCAAAAAGCAAGATACCTTGAATTCTGTTCAATGCAAATTGAAATCTTTCAACAAATTTGTGCGACATTGGAGGCACTCACCCACCTATGCCAAGAAATTGGTAAGACAACTATTTGTGTCCATTCCATTACGTATTTGTGTCCATTCCAAAGAGCGGTGACACAACTAAATGCAGAAATCATTGGATAATATCATTGATATCCCATATGAGTTAACTTTTACTAAAGGTAATACAAAAATTGTTGTAACCATACATAGATGGAGAACTTCTAGAGGTTCAAGCCTGATTCCTAAAACAATGTAAATTGAGGGATATCATCGCTGATGTCTGATGGATCTTAGCTGAAGGCAGAGAATATCAGAAAGAAGTTTACCTGTGCTTCATTGACTATGCAAAGACTTTCAATTGTGTGGCTCATTACAAGCTATGGACAACATTGTGAAGTATGAGAGTATCCCAGAACACTTAATTGTGCTTATGAGGAAGCTGTACATAGACGAAGAAGCAGTTTTTCAAACAAAGCAAGGGAAAACCATACAGTTTAAAATTAAGAAAGGTGTGTGCCAGGGTTGTATTCCTTCACCATATTTATTCAATCCATATACTGATTAATAATTAATCTGAGAAGCTGCATTATATGAAGAAAAACATGGCATCAGGATTGGAGGAAGTCCCATTAACAACCTGTGATATGCAGATGATATAACCTTGCTTGTTGAAAGTGAAGAGGACTTTAAACATTTTGATGAAAGTAAAAGACCACAGTCTTCTGTATGTGTTGCATATTAATGTAAAGAAAACAAAAATCCTCACAGCTGGACCAATAAACAACATCCATATTATGATGAAAAGATTGAAGTTGTCAAAGACTTAATTTTGCTCAGATCAGCCAGTAATACTCATGGAAGTAGCAGTCAAGAAATCAAACAATGTACTTCATTAGGCAAATCTATTGCACAAGAACTCTTCAAAGTGTTGAATAACAAAGATGTCAGTTTGAGGACTAAGGTGCACCTGATTCAAGCCATAATATTTTCAATAACCTGCTATACTTGTGAAAGTTGGACAGTGAATAAGGAAGATCGTAGAAGAAAGGAAGAATTTGAGTTATGGTGTTGGAGGAGAATATTAAAAGTACCATGGAATGTCAAAAGAACAAACGGATCTGTGCTGGAAGAAATACAGCCAGAGAGCTCCTTGGAAGCCAGGATGGCCAGTCACTCATACTTCTGACAGGTTGTCAGGAGGTACCAATCACTGGAGAATTACATCATGTTTGGTAAAGTGGAGGGTTGGAGAAAAAGAAGGAGAACCCCAAAGAGATGTACTGGCACAGTGGTAGAAATGATAGGCTCAAGCGGAGCCACGATTGTGAGGTTGACCCAGGACCTGGCAGTGTTTTGTTCTGTTGTGCATTTGGTTCCTATGATTCGGCACTGACTTGATGACACCTACCAATAACAACAATAATCTTCACATAAATAGATCTCTTGAAGAGACAGACACTATGTGGAATCTAAACTCCATCTTTTCAGTTAACAACTGAGCGCTTAACAGTTTGTGCCAAGAGAACTCCTTGGTACTTTACAATAGAAATATTATATTGATTATCTGGGTTTGTTGTTGTTAAGTTCTTGTGGAGTCAGTACTGACTCATAGAGACCCTCTACAGGATTTCCAAGGAGTGGCTGGTGAGGTTGAACCAGAAACCTTGCAGTTTAAACTGATCTTGCAGTCCAGGCTCTGAGAAATAGGGGCCCATGTATAAGGACTATAGCAATTCCCATAGGATCTATGAGAGGCCCCCAGCTGGCAGCCGGTAAGAAACAGAATTTTAATCTTATAAATGCAAATAACTGGATTCTGTCAATAACTTGAATGAGCATAGAAGCAGATTCTTCCAAGAGCCTCCAGACTAGAAAACAGCTGGCTGACATATTGATTTCTGGCCCATGGGACCCTAGGCAGAGATCCAGATGATGCACACTAGGCCCAGACTTCTGACCCATGTTAACTATGAGATAGTAAATGGGCATTGATTTAAGCTCCTAAATGTGTGGCTATTTGTTATGGCAGCAATAGAAGGGACATTCCTTCTAATACAGATTCTATAATCCTTGGAGAGTAAACAATATCCTCCCATATCTGAAAATGAACTAGATACTTATGGAGAGTGCAGAAAACAGTGCAGAGAAAAGTAAAATCCTTCTAAGTGGTCAATAATGCAGTTACACAGAAATGAAGTCTATAGAAATCTCTCATCTCATTCCCTCCATATTTACAGTGTTTTACAAATTTTAGGAGACTCAAGTATTATTGAGGAATTTGACACAGATTAAAAACTTGAGACCCATTCCCAATGACTTGTTTTAAATGGATCAAGTTTTTGTTAATTCAGATATTGTTTGAAACATATCGTTCTAAACATCTTCTCACAGTTTTTAAGTGTTCACTCATTTTATTCATCATGTATGTCCCTGTGTATATATACATGTATGTCATCACTGATCAGTCAGGTGGTTGTATTTTGGTGGATTGAATGTTGAATCAACACTGGAAACTATGCCACTGGTTTTACAAATATCAGCTGGGTCATTAATAGTTGATAGCCTTCAGTGGAGCTTCCAGACTGAAACAGACTAGGAAAAAAGACCTGGTGCTCTACTTCTGAAAATTATTCAGTGAATACCATATGTATCAGAGACATACTATTATCTGATATAGCACTGGAAGATGAACTGTGCAAATTGGAAACCAAAACCAAACCCATTGCTAGTAAATCAATTCTGACTCATAGACCCTCTATGAGGTTTCCAAGACTGTAAATCTATGCTTGGACAGGCAGCCTCATCTTTCTCTTATAGAGTGGCTGGTGGATTTGAAGCACCAATTTTGCATTTAACAGCCTAATGCCTAATCTGTAGTGCTACTGGGTCCCCTGGTATAGGTTTAAAGAGACCCAAAGTACACTGCATTTGTAACAATGAACTTGAGCATACCAATGCTTATGAAAATGGCACAGAACTGAGTAACATTTTGTCCTGTTGTACATGAGGTTGTTATGAATCAGAGGTAACTCCTCAACAGTTAACAACAACAACAACAATAAAAAACACAACAACATATATGGCAGATAGATATTTATTAATTACAATTCAAGACATCGTGTTGAGATATAGAGCAAAATGTGGCGAAACAGTGTCTGTCTTCTAAGAGTTTCCATTCCGATATAGGGTTTAGGCATGTACATAATAGGAATAAAGCAAGGGAAACAGTACTAAACATAGCATGACACGGAACCAATAACAAAGGTAATTGGAAAACATTGACTACAAATGTGGTTGTCAGTGAAGTAATGTAGAATTGGAAATGGTTTTCAAGTGTGGTTCAAATTGCAGTGGGTGTGGCGCTGTGAGTTAATGTGGTGGACTGCAAAGATGGTTTGAACCACAAGGTTGATGGTTCAAGCTCACCTGCCACTCCTCTGAAACCCTACATAGGGTCTTTATGGAGCGGAACCGATTCAAAGGCACTTAACAACAACAACATAGTAGTTGCAGAAGAATTGGCATTAGTGGAAGTAAGCATAGAGAGACCTTCTGCTTCTGTTTACCCCTAGATCCGCCTAGGTAGCTGCCTGGTGGGATTTCTATGAAGGAGCTTGACGTATAAAGGAAAGAGAACTGGACTTGCAGAGTAAATTTCGCATTTCATACCCTCGCTCTTCCATCCAGCCTGAAAACCTCTTTCCAGGTCATTATACCTGTATTATTAATTTTGGGGTCAGTTTCTACATCTAAAAGTTGTTAGTATGAATCTATTTAATATTTATGTCTGCTTTGCTTGTAAGTACTGGGGCCAGGGTCATGAGAGTGATTTTGAAGACTGGACATAAAAAGGAAGAGGTGAGGAAATGTGATCTAATTATTGTTTAGCTGTAAGTTTGACCGTAGTCTTTAAAAATATAACCAAGGATCATATGATGAATCATGATGCTACTATTTGAGGCTGTATAAAAAATTATAGGAAACTTATTCTCAGGTTTGTTATTAAAATTATTTTATATTATCTAAGGAGCTCTGGTAAGGAGCTCTGGTAGCGCAGTGGTTACGAATTGGGCTGCAAACCGCAAGGTCAGCAGTTCGAAACTACCAGCCGCTCCATGGGAGAACAATGAGACTTTCTGCTTCCATAAAGATTTACAGCCTCGGAAACCCTGTTCAGGTTCTCTATGGGTCGGAACCGACTCGATGGCACTTAACAACAACAACAACAAAATGGCACTGTGAGTTAATGCGCTAGACTGCAAAGTTGGTTTGAACTACAAGGCCAGTGGTTCAAATTCATCAGCCGCTCCTCAGAAACCCTATACAGAGTTGCTACTGGTAGGAACCTACTTGAAGATACTTCACAACAACACAACAATAGTGTATTTGTACAAATTAGCATTGATTGAGTCCGTTAGATCTGTTCATTTTTTTCCACTTGCATCTACAAAGACTCAGCATCTATCCTGTTTTTTGCCATTGATTTTTGTTTTGGTTAGGCCAGTGAGAAAGTTCATTCTCCTAATAAATGCAGTTAGGCTTCACCATTCACATGTCATCCTCCACTCTGGTGACACAGGCTGCTTGCTCATTGCATGAATCACTGCCTTTGCATTTTCTTTTCATTGCATATGTCACGTTATAAGGAAACATAATAACCCATTACAACACATCCACAAGAATATTCAACTTGTCTCTGTGTTATCTTATCCTTTACAGTGGCCTGCACATGTCTTTTTATTCTATGTGCTCTTTACATTTTAAGCGGATATAAGAAAATATATTTTATATTAGTCAAATGAAGAGCCCTTCTACATAAATTTGTTCTGAATATTGAGCTAAGTGTGAAATGCCATGAATTCAATTGTATTTATTCATACACTATCATTTAAAACCTAATATCAGAAATTAAAAGGTTTGCTGAACATCAATAGCTGTAAGAAAATCAAACAAAACCGTATAAATTATATTTTCTATAAATGATGTGTAGGTTTGAAATCAAGGTGATGAAAGAATAGTAGTAAGTTAAAAATCCTTACTTGCCAGAGAAAAAGCTATTTTTTGTAATCTAAAATATCTCAAAACTGACAATTCCAGTATTAACTCTAACTTTCCTTCTTGAGAATGATATCACTTTATGTCATTTGCTCTTATGCATCACTTTGTTGTTGTTTAGTGCCATCAAGTCGGTAATAACTCATAGCAAACCCTACACACAAGAAAATGAAACACTGCCTGGTCCCATGCCAACCTCACAACCGATGCTTCACCTAAGCTCATTGCTGCCAGCAGTGTGCCAATCCATTTCGTTAGGGATCTTCCTTTTTTCTCTGACCTCCACTTTAGCAAACATGATAGTCTTTTCCAGGATCTGATCCCTTTTGATAATATGTCTGATGTATGAGAGATGAAGTCTGACTATCCTGGCTTCCAAGGAGCATTCTCTTTGTATTTCCTCCAACACAGATTGGTTTGTTCATTTGGCACACTATGTTACTTTTAACATTCGCCTCCAACACCATAACTCAAATGCATCAATTTGTGTATGATCTTCCTTATTCATTGTCCAACTTTCATATGAACATGAGGTTACTGAAAATATCATGACTTGGATCAGGCACACCTTAGTTCTCAAACTGACATATTTGCTCTTCAACACTTTAAAGAGGTCTTGTGCAGCAGATTTGCCTAATGCAATAGGTCATTTGATTTCTTGACTGCTGCTTTCATGAGTGTTGATTGTTCATCTAAGCAAAATGAAGTCTTTGACCACTTCAATCATTTTTCCACTTATATGGATATTGTTTGTTGGTCCAGTGGTGAGGACTTTGTTTTCTTTACACTGAGGTGCAACCCAGACAAAGGCTGTAGTCTTTGATCTTCATCAGTAAGAATTTTAAAACCTCTTTGCTTTCAACAAGCAAGGTTATGTCATCTGTATATCACAGGTTGTTAATGGATATTCCTACAATCCTGATGCCATGTTCTTCTTCATATAATCCTGCTTTTTGGATTATCTGCTCAATATACAGATTGACTAAGTATGATAAAAGAATACAACCCTGGCATATACCTTTCGTAATTTTAAACATTTAATTTCCCCTTATTCTGTTTGAACAACTGCCTCTTGGTCTATGTCTAGGTTCCTCAATGAATCCAATGAAGTGTTCTGGAATACTCATTCTCTGCAATGTCATCCATTGCTTGTTATGATCTACATAATTGAAAGTCTTTGCATAGTCAATAAAGTACAAGTAAACATCTTTCTGGTATTCTCTGCTTTCAGTAAAGATCCATCTGACATCAGCAATGGTGTCCCTCATTCCAAGTCCTCTTCTGAATCTGGCTTGAACCTCTGGAAGTTCTCTGGCAATGGATGGTTGCTGCCATTTTTTATTATCTATAGCAAAATTTTACTTGCATGCGATATGAATGATATTTTCTGATAATTTCTGCATTCTATTAGGTCACTTCTCTTTGGAATGGTCAAAAATATGTGTCTCTTACAGTCAGTTTGCCAGGTAGTTGTCTTCCAAATTTCTTGGCAAAGATAAGTGAGTGCCTCCTGTACTTCCTCAGTTTGTTGAAATATTTCAATTTGTATTCCAGCAATTCCAGGTGCCTTGTTCTTTGCCAATGTCTTCAATTCACCTTGGATTTCTTTCTTCAGTATCATCGACTCTTGATCATGTGCTACTTCTTGAAGTGGTTGAATGTCAAATATTTCTTTTCAGTACAGTGACTGTATATTTTTTTCATCTTCTGTAGATGCTATTTTAATTATTCAATATTTTGCCTATAGAATCCTTCAATATTTCAAGTTGAGACTTGAATTTTTTTTCTTTATTTCTTACAGGTTGAGAAATACTGAGCGTGTTCTTCACTTTTGAGGTTCCTACTCAAGACCTTTGCACATTTTGTTATAGTATTTGACTTTGTCTTCTCTAGCTGACCATTTGAATTTTTTGTCTTATTTATTTAATATTTTACTGTGAATTGAGTGGAGCTTTACAGAGATCATCACTTTTGTATTCAGCAAGTCATATACTTTACTTCATTATGATGATTGCAATCCCCTCTACATACCATCAGTTAGCAGTATTTATCTCTATTTCCTTTAACTCTTTTTTTAAGTGTTTTATTGTGAATTATGTGATAATTTACATGGGGAGAAAGTTAGCTTTACATTTATCCCATTGTCATGGTTACAATCTCCTCCATGCATCATCAAACAACCAAAGGCTATACCCTGCAAGCCTGCCCCCTGGTCATCAGCACACAGCCCCTCTCCCTCTCTGGGTCTAGAGTTACCAGCTGCTCCATCTCTTCACGTCATCTTCTCTGCCTCCATCTCTGGCATCACTGTTTCTCTGGGTAGGGTCCCGCACTCCACTCTCCTCCCCTGATGGTCCCGGGGCCCTCCGCTCCTGGACTACAAAGTAAAGCACTCCCCACCTTTTGCTACAAAATGTCTACCTTTACATTTCCAACCCTCACAGTCAGTTCTGATAGTAATTGTTCACTATTGTGCCACATGAGTGCTATCCACATCTCTTTTCCTCAGTCCCACCCACACAGATTGGATACTACTCAGTGGAGATCCTACCTTTCTCTGTGCCCTCTGGATCTAAGATCCCTCTTGAAAGCTTGTAGCCCAGTCATTTCTTGCCTTTGTAGCCCCTCCTCTTTGGGTAACCAATGTCCAACTTGTCCATCCCTGTCTACCCTGTATATTGAGGGGACTGGGAATAATCCTCTCTGTAAAGATTTGTTCCCTCTTTTGAGCTACTGCATCCATAGGTGTAGGTCAAGTTCATAAAATTTTATCAGATTACTCTGTTTTCCTCTTCTTTCTTCTTCTAGTTGAGCTCTGATCATCCATTCATTGAAGCCAGGTCAAGTGGGTATTATCTACATGTGTGGGTGTTTTTGTGCATATGCCCTCTCTTATTAGCTGGATGCTTCACTCTCCACTCTAGTCCTCGGTGGCTATGTCACTGACTCTGGGCCCAGGAGTCCCCAGGTCTTGTCAAACTGCTGGCCAACCAGGTCTCCCTCTGGGTTTACAGGAGTGTATTGAACATTATAGGGCTTAGTTTGTAACTTCCTTGCTGTTTTCCCCTCACTTCCCCTTATTGGTGACCATCGTTGTCACCAGTCAGAGCACGTATCTGTTCGTGTATTCCCATTGAGTCTCAGTCTTGAAAGGGGGTTTCCCTGAGGGGACCCAACCACTTGCCTTGATGTCTCCTGGATGAGCAACTTGCTTGTTCTTGCAATAGTTAGTCAGACTGCGATTATTGTTTTGTATTTTTCCTGTTGGTCTTTCTTTCAAGAAGTATCTTCTGTTCTTCTAACCACTGGTCTGCTTGTCCTTTCCAGTGGAAATTTTGCACCTCAGAAGATTCTGGATGGGGTTCAGGATTCTACCTATGGTCTTATGTAATGCGGAGGCTCTGCAGGAAGCCTCCTTCACTGGGCATGTTGTAGCCCCATTTTAGGTATTCCAATCAGTTATAGACAGAAGACAGACTTACAAGTTTTCTATGGTGATATTTCTGGCTATTCCTTTCTTTCTCCCTTGAGTCTATTTTATAATGGTTTGCCAGTGAAACCAAGATTCAAAAGACAACCAAGCATCTTAACATTATTTCCCCCCTTTTTCCCATTCCAACCCTGTCTCAATCCCTGTATCCCAGAGCCCTGTTGTTCCAAGGTTGTGCATACATCGTTATTTACCTATGTCCAACTTAGCCCATGCAAACCTGCCTAATTGTTTTTCCATCTGCCTTGTTCTTCCATTCCCCTCCCCCTTCTTGTAAATTGCCCCCTACCTAGCACCCAAACTATCCTGTGTGTATTACCTACACTGTGTTCCACCTTCCCCTCCTCCACTAACCCCACTCCTGCATCCTGGTAACAAGTAAAGAATCCCCCACCACCCTTTTAGTATGGGTTCTTTTTCTTAGTCTTTTACAGTAGTGGTCCTATGCAGTATTTCTCCTTTTGTGACTGACTAATTTCACTCAACATAATGTCCTCAAGGTTCATCCATGATATGCAGTGGCTTGCAATTCCTTGTTGTTCTTCAAAGTAGCATAGTATTCCATTGTGTATATGTACCACAGTTTGTGGGCACTTCAGTTGATAGGCACTTAGGCTGTCTCCATCTTTTTGCTATTGTAAATAGTGCTGCTATGAACATTGGTGTGCATATATCTACTTGTGTTATGGCTCGTATTTCTTGTGGGTAAATACCAAGTAGAGGGATTGCTGGATCATAAGGTATTTTTATTTCCAACCTTCTGAGGAAGCACCATATTGCTTTCCAGAGAGGTTGGACCATTTTGCAATCCCACCATCAATGCAGGAGCATCCCAGTCTCTCCACATTCTCACCAGCATTTATTGTCCTCCATTTTTTTTATCTTTGCTGTTATTGCTGGTATGAGATGATATCTCATTATTGTTTTGATTTGCATTGAATTGATGCTTTTGAGTTATGGTGTTGAATGAGAAATTTGAAAGTGCTATGGGCTGCCAGTAGAACCAATATATCCATTTTGGAAGAAGTGCAGCCAGAGTGCTCATTGGAGGCCAAGGTGGCCAAACTTTGTTTCTCATGCTTCGGACATGTTGTCAGGAGGGTCCAGTCACTGTAGAAGGATATTATGTTTGATAAGGTGGAAGGTCAGAGAAAAAGAAGCAGACTCCCAACGAGATGGATTGACCAAGTAACAGCATCGATGGACTCAAGCGTGGCAACAATAGTGAGATTTGCCCAGGATCGGGCAGTGTTTTGTTCTGCTGTGCATAAGGTCTTTTCTTTCCATATAAAGTTTGTAATTGTTTTTCCATCTCTTTGAAGAATGTCACTGGAATCTGAGTTGGGATTGCATTATATGTGTAAGTTGCTTTGGGTGGTATTGACATTTTCACAATGTTAAGTCTTCCTATCCAGGAGCATTGTACATTCTTCCATTTTTGTAGGTCTCTTTTGGGTTCTTGTAGTAGTGTTTTGTAGTTTTCTTTGCATAGGTCCTTTGTTTCTCTGGTTATATTTATTCCTAGATATTTCATCCTTTTGTAGCTATTGTAAATGGTATTGTTTTCCTAATGTCCTTTTCAGTGCTGTCATTTTTGTTGAATCTTCCAATGATGAGCATTTGAATTTTGTTTCACCTCTTTACTTGCTCATTTCTTCCACTTGCTTTAGCATTTCTAAGCTGGAGAACAAGGTTCAGAGTATCTTCTGACATCCATTTTTGTTTATCCCTCTTTTTGTGTTCTTAATGGCCTTTTATTTTCTTCCCGTATGATGTTCTTGATGTCATTTCACAACTCTTCTGGTCTTCTGACTTTAGTGACTAGTGCATGAAATTTGTTCTTCAGACAATCTCTAAATTTAGGTGGGATATGTTCGAGGTCATATTTTGGCTCTCATAAACTTGTTTTAATTTACTTTGGCTTCAGCCTGAACTTGCATATGAGTGGTTCATGGTCTATTCAGTTGTCTGCCCCTAACCTTGTTTTAAGGAGCTCTGGTAGCGTAGTGGTTACGAATCGGGCTGCGAACCTTAAGGTCAGCGGTTTGAAACTACCAGCTGCTCCGCGGGAGAAAGATG
>NW_006408540.1:5136534-5139662 GCF_000296735.1 Chrysochloris asiatica
GGACTGCCAAAAGACCCAATATATCTGTTTTGGAAGAAGTGCAGCCAGAGTGCTCCTTGGAGGCCAGGATGGCTAAGCTTCGTCTCTCTTACTTTGGACATATTGTCAGGAGGGAACAGTTGCTGGAGAAGGATGTCATGCTGGGTAAGGTAGAGGGTCAGAGAAAAAGAGGAAGACCCCTAAAACACACACATACACACACACACATATATATATATGTAAAGAAAATGAAAGACCTTACAAGTGGACCAATAGACAACAGTGTGATAAAGGGAGGAAAAAAGAATGAAGTTGTCAAGGATTTCGTTTTACCTTGATCAACAATCAACACTCATGGAAGCAGCAGTCAAGATAGCAAACAACGTATTCCATTGGACAAATACTCTTCCAAATATTTAAGAGTGAAGATGTCATTCTGAGAACTAAGGTGCACCTGACCTAATCCAAGGAATTTTCAGTCACCTTATATGCATATGAAAGCTGGACAAGGATGATCAGAGAATAAGTTATGCATTAGAATTATGATATTGATGAACAATATTGAAAATAAAATGAACTGCCAGATGAACAAACAAATCTGTCTAAGAAGCCAGAATGTTCTTTAGAAGCCTTGATTGCAGAACTGCATCTCATGTACTTTGGACCAGTGTAAAAGGGACCAGTTCCTGGAAAAGGACTACATGATTGGTAGGTAGTTGTTGTTGTTAAGTGCCATCAAGTCACAGTGTCCCTGTTGTAGGTTTTCCAAGGCTTTAAATCTTCATGGGAATAAAAAGCCTCATTGGTCTCCCCTTGGAGTGGCTGGTGTGCTTGAACTGCAGACCTTGTGTTTCAGTCCAGTGCTTATCTTATGGAGCCACAACACTTTCTGGTAAGGTAGAGAATCAGAAAAAAAGGAAGACCCTCAACGCGATAGATTGACACACCAACTGCAGCAATGACTCAAACACAACCATTGTGAGGAGATAGCTCAGAAGTGGGCAGTGTTTCAGTTTGCTTTCTACAGGGTCACTATATGTCAGAACCAACTTAATTACACCTAACCACATCTATATCTATATATATATATATAAAACCCTCCATCTTACCCAGCATGACATCCTCTCTCTCTCTCTCTCTCTCTCTCTCTATATATATATATATATATATATATCGTTGAGGGTCTTCCTGTATATATATATATCGTTGAGGGTCTTCCTGTACATATCTATATATCTATATATCTATATATCTATATATCTATATATATATATATATATATAGAGAGAGAGAGAGAGAGAGAGAGAGAGAGCTTGATGTTAAATATATATAAACAGATATGTTGTTGTTACATGCTATTGAGTCTATTCTGATTCATAACAAACCTGTATAGGGTTTCTGAGGAGCAGCTGGTGAGCTTGAACCACTAACCTTGAAGATCAAACAGACTTTGCAGTCTAGTTTATTAACCTACTGCACTACATCAGGACGCCATAAATAGATATATGTCATGCATATTGTATGCGTGGTATAAGCATTTGTATTGGTAATCGCTAATCTATTACAAATTATATCCATTGTCTATTAATGCATTACCAAACCAGAGATTGTATTCAAATACATAATAATCAATAAAGTAGACCAATATCAATGACTATCTGTAAATAATAAGCTGTATGCTTGCATGTTATGTACTTGATAACCTCTAACCTAGGACCCAAACCAAATCAAACCCACTGCCACCAATTTGATTCTAAGTCATAGTGACACTGTGGGACAAGGTACAGGTGTCCCTTAGGGTTTACAAAGCTGTAAATCTTGATGAAATCTGATTGCCACATCTTTCTTCCTTCAAATGGTTCATGTGGCACTGTAGGAGCAGCACTGGACTGTGAAGGTGAACAGTTCAAACCCACCAGCTTCTCCTTGGAAACCCTGTACAGGATCTCTATGAGTTAGACCTAACCCAATGGCACTTAGCAACAGTCTTTTGGTTATCTACATAATGCTCTACCACTATACTACCAGAGCTCATTTAACTGAAGCTGCAACAACCACAAAAACAACAAAAAAATTAAAGGGTATTTTAAAGAACCGTCATCTTTAAGAAATTAAGATATTTTCATAATGCCACAAATCAAGTTGATTCGGACTCTTAGCAAACCTGTATAGGTTTTACAAAACCCAGTTAATATTATATTGAGTATAAAAAGTTGAAAACATTAATGGTCCCTTGTTGTTTGTTATATATCGGAGGAGATAAAGGCAATCTGTGTGGCTAAGGAAGATTAGACTGAAAATTAAGTCCTTGAGTTCTAGCACCTTCTGTGTTCTAGTAACTTGCTGTGGGAAGTTGAACATGTAGTTTACTCAGTGTAGCATTCATTTTCATTTACATTGAAATGGAGCATGTGAAAATATGGTGGCAGCTTAGATTTGAATCTCTATCATTCTACACCTGAGAAATTTTCTGTGGCAAGAAAAAAAAAAAATAAAGCAACTCCATTCTCATTAAAATAATAAGACAAAGGAAATGCTTACATGGAAAATAGGGTGAATTGCTTGGTGATGATCAAAATTCTGCAGGAAGCTGTGATACCAAAATAGATTCTACAGACGCGAAAGAGAAATGTTTCTGTGGAGTGCTGTGAAGTCAAACAGCAACAGATTTCAGAAAGTAACTGCAAAAGTACAGCCTCAAAGACTGGTTACCCATCCTAGTTTGGAAATAAAGGTGAAGATATAACAGAAAAATCATTCAGAGAAGGTAGAGAGTTATGCCATATAAATTAGGTTTTTGATATGGTTCCAGTGATGGTTGGATTGGATCCTGAAAGAGTACATCTTAGAATTGCAGGAAAAATGGTATGTCTAAAGTGCAAAGCTCACATTGTTTTATCTTTGGAGCCCAAAGAAGGTAGATTATAGCAGTTAGTGGGGAGTGAGAGTACAAAGGAATTAGATGCCTTCCTGAAAGTAACTGCCTTCAGAGAAGCAAAAAGAAACCTACAGAAGTAACATAGTTTAGTAAAACATTTTGTTTTTCAAACAGCAGAAAAGGTAGTTTTTGACTTAAGATATCAGGAGGGAAAACATGGATGCTATCTGAACTCTCCCAATTCCCACCAAAAAACACACTAAAAAACAAA
>NW_006408540.1:5139762-5148143 GCF_000296735.1 Chrysochloris asiatica
ACAGGGTCGCTATGGGTCGGACCCGACTCAACGGCACTTAACAACAACAACAACAACCTTGTTTTGGCTGGTAGAGTTAACTTGATTTCTGTGTTTTTCATCTTCTGAAGTCCATGTATATAGTCATCTTTTAAATTGTTTAAAGCATATATTTTCAATGAAGGCATTGGCTTTACAAAATTCTATCATGTGATCTCCAGCTTCTTTTCTATAACCATGGCCATATTTCCCAACTACTGATCCTTCCTCTTTGCTTCTAATCTTTGCATTTAATTGCTAGTTGTTATCAATACATCTTGATTGCATGTTTTATCAATTTCAGACTGAAGAAGTTAGTAGAATTCTTCAATTTCATCATCATTGACTTTAATGGTTGGTGCATAAATTTGAATAATAGTGGTATTAACTGGACTTCCTTATAGGTGTATGGATATTATCCTATCACAGAGAACTTGTCATGATCCACACAGAAACATTGTACTTCAAGACAGATCTTGATATATTTTGATGATGAATGAGACACTATTTATTTTCAATTTGTTATTTCTGGCATAGTAAACCTTGTGATTGTAAGATTCAAAATGGCCAATACCAGTCCATTTCAGCTCACTATTGCCTAGGATATCAATGTTTATGTGTTCCATTTCATTGTTGACAATTTCCAGTTTTCCTAGATTCATACTTTGTAATTCCATGGATGTTTGCAACTCTTTCTCTTCATTTTGGGTAGTGCTGTATCAGTAAATGAAGGTCCAGAGGGTTTACTTCATTCATGTCTACTTTGATGAGGCAGCTCTTCCCCAGTCATATATTGCATGCCTTTCAACCAGAGGGACTCATCTTTGGCACTATATCGGGTGACATTGGTACTCTTCATTATGTTTCAATATTCAATATTCTGGTGCTGACAGTATTCCACTACTATCCATAAGGTTTTCAGACTAAATATTCAGGACTAGTCCATCTCTCCATTTTTGTAGTTTGTCTTTGTCTGGAATTTCAGCTGAAACTTGTCTACTGTAGGCTATACTGCTGGTATTTAAAATACCTATGGCATAGCTTCCTGAATAACAATAACATGCAAGCCACCACAGTACGGGAAACAGGCAGACAAGTTGTATACCACTGTATACTTCTGGGGTACCCATATTCTTAATGCTGAAATTCTCTTTTCTGTACTACTTTCCTATTTATCTCTATTACAGTTTTCATTTTCAATGTCTGCATTGTTGTTATTAAGTGCCACTGAGTCAGTTCTGGCCCATAGTAACCCTGTATAGTGTTTCCAAGGAGCAGCTGGTGAGCCTGAACTGCCAACCTTGCAGTTCAAACCAACTTTGCAGTCCAGCGCATTGACCCACATAGTAAGAATTTTGGTCTCAATATTTAATTTCTATGTAATAATACCACCATTTGTATCAAATATGATTTTATTTTGTAAACTTTCTGGTCTTCATTTCTGACATGCATAATAAAAATTGATTCCTTTTGTTAGGTACAGTTATTTATAAGTATGCTTTTTCTTTTTACTTTTTCTAGCATATGACGGATTAATGATTAAAAAATATTTCCATTTTAGTTATTTGTCTTACTGTAGAGATGAGTCTGCTACTCTGCATGATCTTTGACTCAAATTTTAACTTCTTTAACAAAGAATGATTTGGGTTTTTTAAATCACAGTTTTTTTAAGTGCAATCATGTCAGTTTTGACTCATAGAGACCCTACAGACAACAAAATGAAACACTACTTTGTCCTGCACCATTTTTAACAATGTTACCTCACCATTGTTACATTTGAGCCCATTGTTGCTGCCACTGTATCAATCCATTTAATTTGGTTTCTTCCTAGTTTTTGATGACCCTTCACTTTTGCAAGCATGATATCCTTTCAGGGTGACCCAATGGAATGTGGAAATCATCAAACAATATCATCAATATCACATGCAAGTCAAATTTTGCTAAAGATCATTAAAAAATAACAACAACAGTACACTGATGGAGAACTATCAGAAATTCAAGCTGCATCAGGAGAGGACATGGGACCAGGGATATAATTTCTGATGTCATATGGATTTTGGCTAAAAGCAGAGAATTCCAGAGAACTATTGACTTGTGCTTCATTGACTATGCAAATGCTTTTGATTATATGGATCATGACAATCTATGGATAATACTACAAAAAGGGTGTTTCAGAACATTTAAATGTGCTCATGTAGAACTTGTACATAGGCCAAGAGGCAGTTGTTCATACTGAACAAGGGGACACTGAATGGTTTAAAATTAGTAAAGGTATACTCCAGGGTTGTATTATTTTACTATTCTTATTGAATATGCTGAGCAAATAATCTAAGAAACTGTAATATGTGAAGAAGAACATGACATCGGGGTTCAAGGGACATTCATTAACAACTTGTGATATGCAAATAATACAACATTGCTTGCTGAAACCAAAGATGACTTAAAATACTGGTAAAGATAAAAGACCACAACCTTCAGTATGTATTGCACCTTAATGTAAAGAAAACAATAACCTCACAACTGGACGAACACACAACGTCTTAATAAGTGGAGAAACTATTGATCTTATGAAGATTGCATTTTGCTTAGTTCCACAGTCGATACTGATGGGAGCAGTTGTCAGGAAATCAAATGATGTACTGTATTAAGCAAATGTGCTGTATAAGGCCTCTTTAAATGCTCAAGAGCAAAGATAACAGTTTGAGGACTAAGGTGTGCCTGACCCAAGCCATGGTATTCCACATTGGATGTGAAAGTTGGACAATGAATAAAGAAGCAAGTTGAGGAATTGATGCATTTGAGTTGTGGTGTTGGAGAAGAATATTGAAGATACCATTGATTGTCAGAAGAACAAACAGGTCTGTGGTGGAAGAAGTATAACAAGAATGCACCTTAAAAACCAGGATAGTGAGACTGAGTCTCTTATATTTTGGACATTTTATCAGGAGGGACCAGTCCCTAGAGAAGGACATCATGCTAAGTAAAGTAGAGGGTCAGTGAAAAAGAGGAAGACTCCCAGCAAGATGGATTAGTACAATTACAGCAGCAATGGGCTCAAGTGTAACAATAATTGTGATAATGGCCCAGGCCTGGGCAGTGTTTACTTCCGTTGTTCATAGGGTCACTGTGAGTTGAAACCATCTCAATGGCAACTAAATACAACAACAAGAGATTTGTCTGCTACTGTGTATAATATTTTATTCAAATTTTAAATCCTTTGATCTAACATTATTTGGTTATTTTAATTATAATTGCTATTGTTAGATGCCATTGACTTGGCTCTAACTCACAGTGACCTTATGGACAATAGAATGAAACACTGGCTGATCCTACAACATCCTCACAATTGTTATATTTGAACCAACGTTGCTGTCACTGTGACAATCCATTTCATTGGGGTTCTTCTTTTTTGATGATCTTTCATTTTTCAAAGCATGATGTTCTTCTCCAGGGAATGGCCCCTCCTGACATCATAACCGAAGTACATGAGACAATGTCTTACCATCCTCATTTCAGGGAGTATTTTAGTTCTACTTCCAACATACGTTTGTTTGTTCTCCTGGGAGTCCATGTTATTTTCAATATTCTTCTCCAACACCATAATTCAAATGTATGGAGTTTTCTCTGCTCTTGTTTATTCATTGTTCAACTTTAATATGCACATGGGATAATTGAAAATGCCATCACTTAGGTCAGGCACATCTTAGTCTTCAAAGCTCCATCTTTGTCTTTAAAGTTACATCTTTGCTATTTACCACTTTAACGAGGTCTTATGCAGCAGGTTTTCCTAATATAATATATTGTTTGATTACTTGACTACTTCTTCCATGAGCATTAATTGTGAATACAAGCAAAACACAAGCATTGGCTTCCTCTTTCTTGCTTATTTTTGCTTTGATTTATACCCACAGATCCTCTATACCTCACAGCTTATTTTTCTTTAAAATATTAAAGAGCCTTACTGCACTCAAGTAACTAAGCCACAAAAGTTTTTGGATATTCCTTATATTCAGAACATACACTGTCTGATAATTGGATAGATATGCAGTGAGGGGACAGTCTAAAATTTTAACTAATCTGGCCCTATCTTTTGAAAACATGATTGCAATAGCTTATAAGCACTACATTTAAAAAAAATGTGCATTACTTTATATTCGTCCATGGCTGTAATTCAATTTAAATGACTTAAAATGAAACCCTCCTCCTGCCATTATCTTAAAATTCATATAAATGTTTTACAAGAAGATTTTGAGGAGAACAGAGCGCACAGACATTTTGGGGGGGGTTTACATTTTTCCTCCTTATTCATTTCGCATCTCTAGATATAAAAAGGAAATTATTCAAAAAGAAAAAAATAACTGTCTTAAATTATTAATTAAATTTGCCTTGTTATCCTTTTGAAAGGATGGTGTGGTGTGTCCTATTTAAGAAGGAACAGTTCCCACAACTAGTGTCATGAAAGTAATTCTAGGTCCAAAGAAAAACTGTTTCACATTTTCAGTACATATGGTAATAATTGAAAATGGTGGCATAGTTGTGCACTGCAGAGTCTGACTCATACTGACCCTGTATAGAGATTCCAAGGCTATAAATCTTTATGGGAACAGAAAGCCTCATCTTTCTCCCGTGGAGTGACTGGTAGTTTTGAACTGCTGACCTCCAGGTTAGTAGCCCAACATTTCTAACAATGCTTTCAGAAGTGAATTATGCCTAAATTCCAAAACACTGTGCTCAATGCTGGAGTCCTGGTGTGGCACGGTCGGTTAATGTGTCAGATTGCAAAGTCATTTGAACTGCAAGTTCAATGGTTCAAGCTCATCAGCTGCTCCTTAGAAACTCTATACAGGGTTGGTATGATAGGAATCAACTCGACGGCACTTAACAACAACAACAACAATGCTCAACGCTGCATGGTATGATGAGAAGTTGGGCATGAATCAGGGATCTTTGCAAATGTACCAATTTTATGTATCAGGCATCTCTACCATCAGAATATTTTTCAAGTAGTTTTCTCAAAACTGATGAAAATAGTGAGACTCTGTCCACAAAAAGTGATGATACACATTAACTTGAATTAAATGAAATAAGAGAGAAAAAGTAAAACAACATTTGAAGTTTGTAAACAATTTATCCTGAGTTATCAGATTCTGGATGGTCTTACATTTCAACTGAAGGGATAATTTGGCTGATTTACTTCAAAAGCTAACCTTGAGAACCAGAAAACGATGACTGTCACTCGAATTTATACTCCAGTGACAAAATATGAAAAGTATCCAGGGGGAAAAGATTCTTATTCTCTTCCTTCTTGAAGTCTACCATAGTGACTCATCATCATCATTTATTGGTGAGACAACAACATTTGTCAAATTAAGACATTTTTAATTACTGTTTATAAGTGATGAAGTATTTTCACTTATAATATTTTGGTTTAGGGAAAGAACTCTGTGAGGCAATTATGATTATTCATTTCATTTTGAAGATAAGTAAGTGGAATTGCTATAATTGCATAACTTGACTACGATTAGAACTTATTAGTAATGAGTAGAATCAGAACTCAGTTTAAAACTTTTGAAACTATTTCAATATCCTGATTTATCTAGACACATAAAAAACTTAGGACTTCTGAATGTCTCTAGATCAAACAGCATGAAGGCCTAGAAGATTGTATTTGTATGGGACCTCATGAAGGCTAATCAATTATTGCTATCCTTTCACCATGTCTTCGTTGTATTTGTCTCATGAATTGATATTATTTATGTGAAAAAGGGAAAACTATTTTATATCTTATTAAGAATAAATCAGCTGCCACTGGAATTTGTCAAATTGAAAGATATAATACTCCCAATATGCCAAGACTCTGTCAACATAGAGCCCCTCTACTTTCCTATACAAAGAGAGCCCCTCTACTTTCCTATACTAGTGTGATGCACTGTTTTCTATTTTCACTATTCTCTAGATGTCTGCCAACTCATACTATCAGAGAGACAAACAATGTTTTTTAAAAGTGCATACCTGTGTGTTATCGGTCTTAAGCCAATGGGCATTTTTGTTGTCACTAATGCTGTTTTCTATAAGTAACTATATGACTGTTGTTGTTACACGCCTTCGAGTCCGATCTGACTCTTAGTCGCTCTGTACAGGTTTCTGAGGTGTGGCTGGTAAGTTTGAACCTTCGACCTTATAGTTCAAACCGACCTTGTGGTCCAGTGCTTATCTTATTGCACCACACCAGGACTCCAAATATGTGACTTAAAGCGCTGAATTTTCGTGAGAGAAGAAAAAAATGCCCTACGAAGGTTGTTGTTGTTGTTGTGAAATGCCGTCAAATCGATTCCGACCCATAACGACCCTGTATAGGGCTTTTGAGGAGAGACTGGTGAGCTTGAACCGGCGACCTTACGGTTCAAAGTGACTTTGCAGTCTAGCGTATTAACCAACAGCACCACACCAGGACTCCACCAGGAAGGATGTTGTTGTTGTTATGTGCCGTAGAGTTGGTTCCGACTCGTAGCCACCCTAGTAGCAACCCTGCACAGGGTTTCCAAGGCTGTAAATATTCACGGGAGCGGAAAGCCTCATCTTTCTCCGGTGGAGCAGCTGGTAGTTTCGAACTGCTGACCTTGAGGTTCACATCCCGTTTCGTAACCACTACGCTAAGAGAGCTCATTCCCAGGAAGGATAAAAAGCCTCAAATCTTCTGACTCTGTTTTCTGACAGTTCATCTGTTATTTTGTTTGTTTTCCTATCTGATTTGTTACCATTCTCTGAATGAGAAGTTGACTATTTATATCTAATGCAAAAGCTGAATAGCTATAACTCAGAAAACTGCTAGAGGATGCAGAGCATGGTCTCTTTCCACTCACATAAATGGATAGTTTAGCTCAGTCCATCACCATGTACCCCTTTGCGATGACCTCAACAAGCCTCAGGAGGACTGAACTTGTATTGTTCCTTAAAGAATTCACTTGGCAGGAAGAACTGCTTACATTCAAAAGAGCATTCCTACTAAGTTGATATTGCCCATAGTGTTTCTTTATTATAGAAAAAGAGATATTCTTAATGATAGGCTATTGGTTCTACATTGTATTTGTATAAACAGGGTTGCCTATAGGAAATGGCTAAAGGCAGACATGAATGTTTTCTGGATTCTCTTTGCAAACTTTGAATCCATGTACTATCCAATTAAAAAGTGTGAAAACATGACCCATAGACAAATTGCCCATCTCAGGTGGTATATAGCTTGCTCAGACCTTATTATTGGGAAAGAAAAACCCAGGAGAAAAAGAGACCAAGAGGTGAATGATTCAGTAATCTTGTCATGCACATTCTGCAGCACATTCATTAGAGTACCAGATATTTAGAGGCTGAGCATGTAGATTGCTACTTGTTGATAGATATTGGTTGGTGAATGAAAATCGTTGCAGTCTCTCACTAAAGTAGATTAAGCAATGAAAAACTCCAGAGGGCTCAACTACTGCCACTAAAGCAGAAATCAGTAGGTTCAACCACAGGCTCATAATCTTTTGTATATTTTCAGTTTATGGTCTGGGGACCTTGGAAATAGTTTCTCTGAGAATTTGTTGAGAATGCTGAATTCTCTAAATAAAATGCTGTGACATTTGAAATTAAAAAGAACTGTACAATGTGTTCTTTCATACTAGGATAAACTTGTATTTAGAATGCTAAATATAAAATTACTTTGTGATATTTTCTTCAACTCTAAAAGCTCTTTGTGGTACCTGAGAATCTTATGGACAACTTGCCTGGATGCTCTGCTATTTTCTAGATATTTTCTATAGCCTAGATTTGTTTAAAAATAGGAAATGAAAATTAGGTTTTATACCATTCAAGGTTTCCCCAACTTGCTGATGACTGAATAATTCAATCTCATTGATCTCTCTTTTGTCCTCCTTTTCCTGTTAAACAATTAGTAAAATTAGGCAAACATGAAGTAAACCACATAAAACTATATATAAACATACATATATGTGAGGAGCAGGGTGACAATCCCTGCACTGGACTGAGAGCCACAGGTCAGCAGTTTGAGCCCATCAGCTACTCCACTGGAAAAAGATTGACAACCTCTGAAACCCTATATAGAGTTGCTATGAATAACAATCAACTCAACAACAACATGCACATATGCATCAATTACACACACACACACACACACACACACATATATTTATATAGTTGTTCAATTCCTGGTGCCTTGTTCTTTGCCAATTCTTTCAATGCACTTTGGACGTCCTCCCTGAGTATCATTGGCTCTTGTTCATATGGTACCTCTTGAAATGGTTGAACATTAACCATTTCCTTTTGGTAAAATTACTCTGTGTATTCCTTCCATCTTTTCTTGATGC
>NW_006408540.1:5155502-5161672 GCF_000296735.1 Chrysochloris asiatica
AAAAAAAAAAAAAAAAAGATTCTACCAGGACCTAACAATAAATTCTGGAAAAAGACATAAAACTTACAAAGAGAAAAAAAAATTGCTAAAAAATATGTTATTGTAGATTATATCAATATTATAACCAAAGATTCCACCATGAATATTACTTAGAAAAAATATAGTAACTCAGAACATATATGGGATAAAAAATAAGAGGAGAATAAATGAATTAGCAAAAGTGCACAGTTCTACCCTGACACACTTTGGATTACCATGAATGGGAATATACTGGATAGCAATAGGAACTGAATTATACAGTGAAATTGTTAACCAGTAAAACTCAGGAAATTACTAGAGAAAAACATTATCAGAAATTACGTTGAATCAGACTTTCAAACAAATTCAGTAGTGAAAGACACAGCAATATCACAAGAGAACCAAATTTCTAAATTGTGGGTGTACCAGAGAATGAAAAAAATTATGAAATGAAGCCCAAGAATCAGAGATTCAGAAGAGGCATAGTGAGTCATTTCACAAGTCTGGTATAGGAGATTTCTTTATTTTCAGAAACGTAGAGAGTGACACACTTTCAGAGTGGTGTGGTCATCCACCATCACTGAACCAAGCACCATTGTTTCTGACTGTCATTGAGGAGACTTGGCTGGTATGTTCCATGCACGCTGCCCTTGTTTTCTAAAAGGGAGATTACATTTCTAGCATGGTGTTGTTCCATAATTTGTCCTCTTCTAGTTATCATTCTGGTACATCCACATTTTTCAAATTCAGATTCAGTCCAGTTTCATTCAGATTTGATTAAATGGGAAAGAACTAGTTTAAAGCCTTGGATGAAACTGAGAGAAGAAAAAGAGAACAGACATGGTATGGAAGCATAGTAAAGAATATAGATGACAGAAATAAAAAAGTGAACCAAAGAAACACAATCATCAAGAAGTTAAGAAGGCTTAAAAAGTGATAGAGTAAAAAGCTATTAAAAGAAAAATGTCCTATACAAATCGAATCGAATAAATTTAACATAATACAATGAAAACAAAAAAGTTTGTTTATGTTAAATATCGCTCTGCGTATCAGAAAGATATGTCAATATTATGATATATTGTAGCAAAGTTATTAGAATTTAAAGATAGAGAAGCAAACATTTATGTAGCAAGGCAAACTGTTGAGTCACTGATAAGGTTTTAAAATTATCATTATAGGATTACAATGAGTGAAAATTTACTTACAGTATGGCAACAAGAACCAGAATTGTAAATCAAAATGGTGAGCAAGTAAAATTAAAAAAAAAAACCACCAAAAACTTGAAGCAAAAGAATATTAGAAATTAAGATCATATCAGGACTTCAAACTAGTTTAGTCATGGCATACACAGCAAAATCAGTATAGAACCAAATTTATAAAATAAGGAAGACTACCACATTTGTAAAAAAAAAAGGAAAACTATCACTCTTCTGTCAATTTATCATACTATGGTGGCTTGAAATTTTCTGTTTAGTTCAGTGATTCCTTTCAGTGGTCACAGAAAACTCACAGACAAGGTTCACAAGTACAGAGTTTGTCAGGGAAGTGACAAGGTTACATTCGGAATTATATATGTTCAGGATATAATTCTCTGGTCAAGACAGCCCCTTCCCTGCTTTTCCCTCTGGCTGTTTTCTCTGACCCTTGGCCACACCTGGCCTCTGCCCTACTCTGGCAGTATTACAAAGTGCTTTTAGCACTATTGATAAATGTCCAAAGGGCACTCTATTATAAACCTCAATCTGAAGGTGCTTAATTCTAGCTCCATGGGTCAGCAGAAGTAGCAGCCCCACTCGGTAAGCGAGACTCTTGTCCAAAGGTACTGTTTTACTCAGTAAGCCTGAAAGTACACCATTCTTTCTCAAGTTCCGTCACTTACTTTAGCTGCTTCTGCTTCTCTGCCACTCTTCTGCTTTTCCTCTGGTGTCACATGTCTGTCTCCTCATTCAAGTGACTTCAAAGACTCTTGGATTCCAAAGAATGTGTTCCACTACTGGCTCTTCTTTCTTGTTGGTAGTAAGATTCTTCCCACCTCCACTACTGCAGCGATGACTTACTTTATGTTCAACATGATGACAAAATTGACCAATCCCCATGTTAGAGCTTCAAGTTTGACAATAGATTAGCCTTGATAGCAATCATGCACAACTGAATCCTAGTCTTACCAGCATCTTCCTCCACCTTTTCTTACCTTACTCACCAGGAAAAAGTCATTTGAAGGAAGTTACAAAGACCATGGTTGTTGTTGTTAAGTGTCATCTAGTCGGTTCTGACACATATGGACCCCGTATAGGTCTTCTGAGGAGTGACTGGTGGATTTGAACCACCGACATTACATTTAGCAGTCCAGTGTTTATCCTCCAGCACCACACCTGGCTAGAAGAGATACATTAAATCATTTGCTGTGCCAACTACAACTTTTCTATTACAATGTAGTTTGTTGCCATCAAGTTAGTTCTGATTCATAGTGACCCTATGCTCAAAAGACAAAAATGCTGCCCAACACTGAGCCATCTTCACAATTGCTCAGCCCATTATTGTAGTTCCCATGTCAATCCATCTTGCTGAAGGTCTTCCTTACCCAGACTAATCATTATTTTTGAATTCTCTGAAGTAACCTTATACAGAATGAAAGCAACCTGCCAAGACTTAGTGGGTAAAAATGTAGTCAAACCCTCAATGACAAGCATCATAGATATTGAACCAAAAAATTAATCCTAAAAGATGTACATCAGAATGACAAAACATAGTACAAACTTCAGTAAACAACTGAAAACGAAGTGTGAAAGTAAAAACTTTCAGATTGCCTCATGTGTTATAGCACATAGCAGTCAAGCACAATGACACACATGATAGATCATGTTTAGAAGTACAAGTATATTTAATTATTCTGGTTGAACACTGGGAAATATTATAAAATAGACTATATTTTATATTACAAATTATATTATTATATAAATAGTATTATTTTTCACAGGAAGAAATTGTTACTCTATACAAAAGTATAGGACTCAAGGATATTTCCCTAAGGCATACTACAAAGGAAATCTCTGGAGACATAATAGAAACTTCAAAAATAATAGACAGAAAGGAAGATAAAGAAAACAGAGTAAAATTATTTAAGCAAAAAAAATACAAATATGTATAAACATAAAATCATAAGAAAAAATTTAAGACTCAATGTATTCTTTTTATCAGTAAATATAAACTATCATAACTGACCTATGATAAGAAAGAACGTTCACATTCTATTATAAAGCAACAAAGCTATGAAGTATAACTTGATTCACATAATGACAAAGTATTTGAAAAAAAGGAGCCAAATTGTTAAACATACAGCAAGACATTTGAACACTAGAATTTTTATTCCATTCCAAATCATATTGTTGTTTTAGATGCTTTTAAATGAGTACCACATAGAGTGAACCTACATGCAACAGAACAGAACACTGTCCAGCATGCACCATTCTAACAATTGTTGCCAAGCTTAAGCCCATTGTTGCTGCCACTGCTCCAATTCATCTCTTTTTTTCCTGACACTCCACTTTCCCAAACATTGTGTCCTTCTCCAGGGACTGGTACCTTCTGGTAATATGTCCAAAGTATGAGAGACAAAGTCTGACCATCCTGGCTTCTAAGGAGCATTCTGGTGGTACTTCTTCCAACACAGATTAATTTGTTCTTCTGGCAGAGATACTTTTAATATTCTCCTCCAACACTATAACTCAAATGAATCAATTCTTCTAAGTCTTCCTTATTCATTGTACAACTTTCATATGCATGTGAGGCTATTAAAAATACCATGGTTTGGGTCAGGGGCACCTTAGTCCTCAAACTGACATCTTTGCTCTTGAACACTTTAAAGAGATCTTGTGAAGCAGATTTGCCTAGTGTAATACATTGATTGATTCCTCGACTGATGCTTTCATGAGTGTTGATGGTTGATCTAAGAAAAATGAAGTCTTTGGCAACTTCAATCTGCACTCCATTTATCTTGATGCTGGTCCAGTTGTGAGAATTTTTGTTTTCTTTACATTGAGATGTGATCTGTATTGAAGGTTGTGGCCTTCCATCTTCATAAGTAAATATTCTATGTCCTCTTCATTTTTCAGCAAGCAAGGTTGTATCATCTGTGTATCATGGGTTGTGAATGAGTCTTCCTTCAATTCTGATGCCACATTTCTTCATATAATCTACTTTCTCAATTATTTGCTCAGCACACATATTGAATAAGTATGGTGAAGGAATGCAACCCTGGCACACACCTTTTCTAATTTGAAATTATTTAGTGACCCCTTTCTCTATTCGAACAACTGCCTCTTGGTCTATGTATTGGTTCCTCATGAGCACAATTAAGTTTTCTGGAATACTCATTCTCTGTAATGATGCCCATAGCTTTTCATGATCCACTCAGTCAAATGCCTTTGCATAGTCAATAAAGCACAGGTAAAAATTTCTCTGGTATTCTCTGCTTTCAGCCACGATCCATCTGGCATCAGATATGATATCCCTCATTCCGTGTGCCCTTCTAAATCCTGTCAATGAACTGCAGCAGCCATTTAAAAATTATTTTTGGAAAATTTACTTTCATGTGATATTAATGATATTGTCTGATGATATCTGGGTTCCATTGGGTCACCTCTCTTTGAAATGGGTACAAATATGTATCTCTTCCAAACACTTGGCCAACTAGCTGTCTTCCAATGCTGCCTCAATTTGTTGAAATATTTCTGTTTGTATGCCATCAATTCCCCAGAGCCTTGTTCCTTGCCAACGACTTCAATGCACCTTGAATTTCTTCCTTCAATATCATATGTTCTTGATCATATGCTACCTATTAGAATGGTTGAACATGGACTTTTTTTGGTACAGTGACTGTGTGTATTCTTTCCAGCTTCTTTTTATGCTTTCTGCATCATTCAATATTTTGCCCATTGTTGTTGTTGTCAAGTGCTATCGAGTCGATTCTGAATCACAGCAACCCTGTATAGTGTTTCCAAGAAGCAGCAGTGAGCTTGAACCGCTGACCTTGCAGTTCAAACAGCTTTGCAGTCTGGCACATTAACCCACAGCGCCACACCAGGACTCCATTTTGCCCATAGAATCCTTCAATATTTAAAGTCAAGGCTTGGATTTTTTCTTCAGTTCTTTCAGCTTGAGAAATGCTGAGCATGTTCTTCCCTTTTGGTTTTCTAACTCTAGGTCTTTACACATTTCATTAAAATATTCAGAGCCTCTTCTGACATCCATTTTGTCTTTTATTCCTTTTTTGTCTTTTGCTTTCTGCTGTGTGATACTCTTGATGCCATTCCACAACTTTTCTAGTTTTTGGTCATTAGTGTCTACATGCATAAAATCTGTTCTTGAGATGTGATCTCTATATTCAGGTGGCATATGTTCAAGGTCATATTTTGGCTCTCATGGACTTGTTTTAATTTTCTTCAGCTTCAGCCTGAACTTGCATAGGAACAATTGATTGTCTGTTACACAATCTGCCCATGGTCTTATTTTGACTGATGATATGGAGCTTTTCCATGGCTTCTTTCCATAGATGTAATCAATTTTATTTCTGTGTATTCCATCTGGTGGTGTCTACGTGTATAGTCATCTTTAATGATGCTTAAAAAAGATAATTGCAATG
Organism: Chrysochloris asiatica; assembly: GCF_000296735.1. Classification (NCBI taxonomy): domain Eukaryota; kingdom Metazoa; phylum Chordata; class Mammalia; order Afrosoricida; family Chrysochloridae; genus Chrysochloris; species Chrysochloris asiatica. The sequence goes on from NW_006408540.1 coordinate 5,161,162, forward strand.
AAGAAGTCATTGGTCTTGCAAAATTCTATCTGTGATCTCCAGTATCTTTTCTATCACCAAAGCCCTATTTCCCATTACAGATCCTACCTTTTTGTTTCCAAATGTTGCATCCCAATTACTAGTAATAAACAATACATTTTGATTGCATGCTTTTTCAATTTCAGACTGAAGAATTTTGTAGAATTCTTCACTTCCATCATCACTTTCTTTAGGGTTTGGTGTGCAAATGTATTGTATTAAATAGTTCTATTAACTGGTCTTCCTTTTTAAGTGTATGGGTATTTTCCTATCCCTGACAGCATTATACTTCAAGATAGATCTTGAATTTTTTTTTTTTTTTGATTTTAAATGTGACACCATTGCTCTTCAATTTTTCTTGACAAACATAGTCAACCGTATGATTGTCAGATTCAAAATGGCTAATGTCAGTCTATTTCAGCTTACTAATGCCTAGGATATTGATGTTCATCCATGTCATTTTGATAGCATCCAATTTTCCTAGATTCATACT
>NW_006408540.1:5162138-5198333 GCF_000296735.1 Chrysochloris asiatica
GTCATGTTTCAGTATTCAATGTTCTGATGCTGATGATATTCCATCATTATTCATAAGGTTTTCAGTGATCAGATGTTTGGAAGTAGTCTGTCTCTCCTTTTTCCCAGTCTGTCTTAGTCTTGGAGCTCAGCTGAAATCTATATACCATGGCTTACCCTGATGGTAGTTAATATATGTTGCATCATTTCCAGAATCACAGCAATATTCAAGCCACTACAGTATGACAAACTGACAGACGAGTGGTGGATTCCAAATCATAGTGACTCTGTAAGTCAAAACCTACTCCTATTGCCCTCTGTGTGTATGTTTCTTTCTTTCTTGCACTTAATATTGAAACTTTCTCTTTATTATGTTCGAGATCATAAAACTGTGTAACTATGAAGTCACCTAAAAACTACAGCTTCCAGGTTCTCTTGTGGCTAAGGATCATCAGGTAACGAATTTTGCTAGTATAATATGGGCAGAAGTAATGTGTGGGCTTTTAAAGCTGGGGTTTTGAATATGCACTTGCTGCTGTATATATTTTATCTTTCCATTTTTCTAAGAATGGCCCTCAGAAGTGATAATGGGTCAGTTTTGACTATCTAGAGGAGGAACTTACTCAAGGAAATATCACAGAAAGTAAATGAATAGGACTGGAGCTTTTCATTGATATCATGAAACACAGCCCTTCCATCATCTCAGCTCAGCCAGACTCTTAAGCAAAATAAGAATAAATTTCCCTGTTATCTGAAATACAACTATATTGGATTTCAACTGTATTACTACAACAATAGCATAATCTATACTCTAATTATAGAGAAACATATTTTATCAATCTTTCATTATTACAAGTATTGTTGTGATAAATATATGCACATGAATATTTTTGTCTTAATTTTGGATATTTAGAACCTTTATTATATATTGCTTTATTAAAAGATTGTGTCAATTTTTATAACTACTCTTTGTGTGTGATGTTAGTAGCAATTTAATTGAAATATGAATCTTTGAGACTGCTGTATAACTTAAAGGAAATTAAAGATATTTTCTCTTTGTATTCAATCAGAGTTTTCACGCACTTTCATACATTCCACTCCTTTGACAACTTTTCCTTTCAACTGTATAATTACTGAAGTATACAAAGTATCACTGAAGTTCAAAGAATTGGGCAGGAAGGAAACAGTATTTGCTTTTCCTTTGGCTCTAAAAGAACGAAAATAATTATCTAAATAACATGTTATTTTAATTTGACTTTCAAACATTAAAGTTTATAATAACATTAATTCAATTTGTCATTCTTAGTATATTAGACTATATGATTCGTTTTCTGATTCAAAATGGCAAGTACCAGTTAATTTCAGCAGTCTAAATGTCTAGGATATTGAGTGTCAATTGTTCCATTTTATTTTTGACAATTTCCAGTTTTCCTAGATTCCTAATTCATACAGTCCATGTTCCAAACACTAAAGTTTGTCTGCAGCTGTTTCTTCTCATTTTGAGTCATGTCACATGTAGTAATGAAAGCTTTACTCCATCCATGTCGTTAAGCTGACAGCTCTACTTTGAGGATATAGCTCTTCTCCAGTTTTATTTTCAATGTCTTCCAACCTAAGAAGGATCATCATCCAGAATTATATGAGACATGGTTCTGGTGATTTTATTATTTTTTTTCCAGATATATATGGACAGGTTCTTCTTCCTATTCTGTATTAACCTGGACTCTTCACTAAAAAGCTGTCCACCATGGGTGATCCTGCTGGTATCTGAAATACCGGTGTTATAGCTTCCAGCATCACAACAACAAGCAAACTACCACAGTACAAGAAACTGTCAGACAATTGGTAGATAACATTGCAAAGGATGGGAATTCCAGACACTTAATTATCATACATTGGACATATTGTCAGGAGGGACCAGTCTCTAGAGAAGGATATCATGTTTGGTAGGGTGGAGGGTCAGAGAAAAAGAGGAAGACCCCCAGTGAGATGAATTGGCAAAGTGGCAGCATCAATGGGCTCGGGCGTGGCAACAATTGTGAGGTTGACCCAGAATCATGCAGTGTTTTGTTCTGCTGTGCATAGAGTCACTATGAGTCAACACCAACTCGATGGCACCTAACAACAACAACAACAACAACAATTATGCTTTTGCATGACCTGTACATAGGCCAAAAGACAGTCCCTGGAACAGACGAGGCATTTGCATTGTTTAAAATGAGGAAAGATGTGTTTAATGGTTGTATCCTCTTACCATATTTATTCAATCTCTATGGTTACCAAAGAATCTGAGAGGTTGCACTATATGAAGAAGAATTTGACATCAGGATTGAGGGAAGATTCTTTAGCAACCTGCAATATTTAGATGACACGATCTTGGTTGTTGAAAATGAAGAGGATTTAAAGCATTTATTATTGAAGATTAAGATTACAGGGTTAGTATGGGATACACCTTAACATCAAGAAAACAAAAATCATTATGGTGGGACCGATAAGTAACATCACAATAAATGGGGAAAAGTTGAAAATTTTCAAAGATTTGTTTTTACTTGGATCCACAACAAAGCCCATGGAAGTCAATCAAGAAATCAAACATATCGATATCTTGCACTGGGCAAATTTGTGATAAAAGTCTCTTCAAAGATTTTCAGACTTCAAAAAGTTGCACCTAACCCAAGCACTTATATATTGTATCCGCTTATATGCATGTAAAAGTTGACCAGTTAACAAGGAAAACAAAAGAAACATTGGTACTTTAGAATTATGGTTTTGGAAAAGCATATTTAATATATCATGGAATGAGGAAATTTGTCTAAGGAGGAGTACAACCAGTATTCTCCTTAAAAGCTAGGATGGCAAGACTTTTATCTTCCTTTCGTCATGTTACCAAGAGGGATCAGTCCTCTGAGAAGAAATCGTGCTTGGTAAAGTAGAGGGTCAGCAAAAAAGAGGAAATGAGACAAACTAAAACAAAGTGTTTAAACATATCAGTGATTCTGAGTAGGCACAGGACTAGGCAGTGTTTCGTTCTTATGAGTGGGAACCAACTTGATGATACCTAACAACTAGTATTAATCGAAAAGATTACTATAAGATTAATGATATGAAGTTGGGATTAGTACTAGGAGTGTGTTATTTTTGGATTTTTACTTTGATAACAAATGTTACTCACTTCACATTCAGTTCAAATTGTCCTCCTTTGTTCTGATTTGCTTTTACAGTGTTCATTTAACTTCAGATGATGGGAAGTTGAAAACCTATTTGGAGTTTTTATTTTCACCCTTTCTGACCACTCCTTTATCTTTTGTTCCTATGACACACTGTCAGTTAGACGTTCACTTTGGTGAAAATTCGTTTCTGATGAATGATCATTTAACCCAATGTTGACATTGCTTGCATAAATATTTTCCAGAAGTTTTTTTATGGCAAGGATTTTGGACCCACTTCTAAATGTTACAGGCTCTCGGAGGTACATATGAATTTGAAGCATGCTCTCATAACAGCACCTTTTAGCCACCTGCTGGGGAACTCCAAGCACACTATCCCTTGGCCTGTGTTGCTCTCTTGAGGAGCACAGCAGGTTCCCGGCCATTTGCTCAGACCCAAACTGTCATGACAGAAGCAATTAATGTGGTAATGAGAATTTGGCATCCAGAATGTTATTTCCTGCAGGGCTTGTCACATATTCAGAGAACATTAGAAGCAGACAGAAATCTGCTCTGTACCTTCCTATCTCCAAATAGTTGGACCTTGAAAAGCTTGTACATTAGAGGCATACCATGTAAACAGATTGACACAATAGGGGTAGAAGGAAGCACTTGAAATTTCCTAGCTTGAAGACTGGCTGATGGAAAGTGTGGTGATAATGAGAAAAGAAGAAAAAGTAATGTACAAAGTCCTATATGGCTACCCCCTTATATTCCAACTGGCATTTCTCTAATGCAGATTAATTCCAAGTTTCAGCCTGTGAAGAAATGGGATTTTCTTTCTGTGGCTGATTGAACTTTTACTTTTTCAGTACACACAAAATTTCATCTTCATGTTTTGGAAGACTATGAGAGCCTAAAAATGAATTTTTGGCAGCTCAAGTTTCTGCCACACATTAACAATCGTGTAAACGTAGAATGACTTCATGGAGTTTCTGTGTGACATAAATAAGTGGATATATTTTTGCTGCTAACCAACATATACATTTTACAAGTTTGAACCCAAGTAGAGGTATCTTGGAAGAAAGACTGTGCAATCTATTTCTGAAAAGCCACAATCATTGAAAGTCGTAGGAGTGCAGTTCTGCATTGAAACACAGGGACAGGGTCAACATGAGTAGGAATCAACTCAGTGGTAACTGTTTGCGATTACTTGTTTGTTTTGTAAAATGATTCCACAACTTCGTTCAATTTTGAAATGAGAAGTGTTCAATTTGCGTTTTTGGTGAGAGTAAGCAATTATACAAAGTTCTCTCCTGAAATTTCTTGAAACAAAACTGCATAATATGAGTATTGTCCTTTAATAGGATTTCAGAGCAATGCTTACAATTGCTCTGGGAGACTAATAAGACAAACTCAATCATGTGTTATACTTTTAAATTAGTAAATGATATAAATATCAACAATGAAAATCATAATCAATGATCATGCATTGGAAGGTGGTTGGGCTTGCTCCATTTGAGTGTTCTACTTTATTCTTTGGGAAATTTTGTTAATGAAAACTAGAAAGTCTACATTGGATCTAAAATTGATTTCAATGATTTAACACTCTTAAAGAGCAGATGATAATTCAAAGGCATCTTCCTATTATTATGTATAAAGCATGTGAAATCTGGGCTATGCACATGCATTGATGAAACACTTTGAGGAGTGTGGTGCTTTGTGAGTGAAGCTTCTTGTTGTTATTTAGTGCAGTTGAGTCAGTTCTGACTCACAATGATCCTATATAGGGTTTTCAAGGAGTAGCTAATAGATTTGCACTGCCAACCTTGCATTTCAAACCGACCTTGCAGTCCAGTACTTATCCTACAGAGCCACACTTTGTAACTGCTATATGACTGTACAGATGGCAACTGTGTGCCCAATATTCTTAAATCCATGTCCTTTTACTAGATAGTCAGCCTAAGAAACAGCTGACAAGTGCCACCATGTAGACTTACAGAGACTGAGCCATGCCCTCATCCATAATAGGCTGCATAGCATTATCCATACCCACGGCCGGGCATGTTTGCCATCTTGTACTATCAGACCACTTGGCTTCTTACACACCTATCAAATGGAGTATAATACTGTCATTTAAAAAGACTTTCATAGATTCTCTTCATTAAAGCAGATTACTGACATGATGAAAGGAAATATTTAAAATAGCAGAAAGATAGACTGGGACAATCTAATGATGTTGTAGTTGCTAAGTGTCGTCGACTTGGTTCCGACCTATAGTGACCCTATATAGGCTGTCCAAGGAGCAGCTGGTGAGTTCGAGGTGCTGACGTTGCAATTCAAACCAACTTTGCAGTCCAGCACCTTAACCCACAACACCACACCAGGACTCTGATTATAGAGTTCTAGTAATCTAGTGATGCTTAAAAGCTAATTATAAACAATTGTTTGAAGCAGTAATGCGCAGTGACAGCCAGAACATTCCTGGAACTGGAACTAACTTTTAGGAATGTTGGATAGTTCCACTGCTATCAAGTCAATTCTGACCCATAGCGACCCTTCTGAGGCTTTAAACTGCTGACTTTGCAGTTAGCAGTCTAGTGTTTACACTAGACTACAGCACTATTTGGGCACTTTGATATTTGTTGTCAAGTGCCGTCATGTCGGTTCCTACTCAAATCAACCCTGTATTGGGTGTCTGAGGATTAGCTGGTGGGTTTGAACTGCTGAAATTTGGTTCCCAGTCCAGTGCTTATCCTACAGCACCACACCAGGTATTAACTGGAAAAAACAAACAGATGAGGGATGCAATAGCTGGTACTCCTTGGCCATCTCTCATTCTACAGCATGGCACTTTCAAGGACTTATTACATGGTGGCAGATTCAATTTATCAGCAGTAAGTCACTAAGGCCTATTTGTGTTTCATAGGAAGAGGATTATACTTCTCCTTTTTATAGAAAGGGCACCAAATAATCGGTGGACATATTTTAAAGTTACCTAAAATAGAAATATTATTTGTCTATTATTTATAATATTCATAATAATAATAAAATAATATATTTTATTATGATTGCTATAATTTATCAAGCATTTAATAGTGATAGATATTTTAGGATACCATCTGTAATATATTGTCCATGGTAGCTACTTTAGTTAAATGATGAAGAAAGACTTCATAACATGCCCATAGTCCTATTACTAGGAGGGTTGACATATAGTTTCTGCCAGTAACTGCAGACTCTTAAGGATTTTCTACAGTTCTACACTCTACCCACTTCACCAACTTTTGGGTGTCCTTGTAACTTGACGCCAATACATAGGGAGAGGGTATTCATATCATTCTACTTGTTTTCTGTTGTTAGGCCATTTTAATCATAGTTCTTGCCAACTTACAAATCAAATGTGTTAAGTGAAAGCACTGTTATAGCTATGAGAGATGTGCCAATCATGTGCATGAATTTATTGCCTGCTCTCAGAGAAAGCATTGGATGATAAAATAAATTAACTTATAAAACTACTACTCATTTATGTTGACACAGAGAAAAACTGAAAATCAGGAGGTTTTCTACCTGATAGGTAACACCTGGATAAACTCCTGAGTGGCTTCTTCTTAATGGGAACATTCTGAGGTGCTTTATGATAGATAACAGTATTGTCTAGTACTATTACCTCTTCTGCACTGGGAGTTATTAAAGTATCTTTGAGCCAGGTTGTTTTAATCATCAATAACTTTCATGTAAACATCCACCACAGCCTTACCAAATATATCACTTCTGGGGAAGCATGATGTCCACCTAGGGTATACAGGATATTAAAACTGGTCATTAATAAATGCAGTCAATGTTGTTGCATAACAAAAGATCCAGAATATACCACACATCAGTCCTTGAGGTTTGAACTTGGTTGCATGTGTTCTTTCTTAATGGCTTATGCACTAATAAATAATGAATGATAAGATCAGTCATTGCACCTGAGAAATTCTTAAGCATTCTTTATTTTCCCAATTTTCTTTGTACATTTTTCATTTAAGCTATTTGAAGGTTAAGAAAAGTTTGTAAATCTCCTAAAAACATAATCCCCACACAATTTTCTATCTACTTAAAAGACTGAGGAGATAAATCATTATGGAGTACATACAGATTTAAGTTTAATTTTATATGAAATACATTTCTAAAATGTTCTAATCTTTAAGGGTTATCACTCTAAGGTTTTAAAAGACCCTGAACCTTTAGTCATTTATTTAAAGACCAAACATTAAGTTTGGGTTATGAAAGAAGAGTTTTGTAAAGTAGTTTGACTTCTAAACTAAGCAGTTAATATGTAAAATTCAGCTTATGCTATTGATTATGTGTAATACTTAGAGCAAGTCTCTAGATCACTAACAATTGTTTGAATTGCCCATTTGAATATTGGAATGTTAAGGGTTGCAAGTCAAATATACATTTTCCTATGATAGTGGTGATTGTGTGCCATCAAGTAGGTTGTGACTCATAGGAACCCTGTCTAGGGTTTCCAAGGCTATAGATGTTTATGGCAGCAAAAAAGTCTCAACTTTCTATCAAAGAGTAACTGGTAGATTTTAACTGCTGAATTTGAGATTAACAATCCAGTTCGTAATCCACTATGCTACCAGGAATCCTTGTATATTTTTTCCTACAGTGCCTCATACAAGGTTCAAATACTATGAGTTACAGAGGAAGAAAGAACATCATGATTATGTAAATCAGAAAATGAGATATACTCAGCGTACATAACACATAGCTTGTTAATGAACCACTGACCCCACAGCATCCTCTCCCTCCTCCCTTTCCCAAATCTACTCCCTTTCAACATGCATTTTTTTTCCTACTAGATAATTTCCATGAATAAAAATCAGAAGCCCCAAAGCAGAAAACATCCTTCAGTTCATCAGAATTGGACCTTTTATTGTATCAAATTTTCAAGAGAAAAACTTTAAGGATTTGTGTATTTTTCACTCATGATTGTTCCTTTTGGCTGTGGTGACATGGAAGTCTTCTCTGTAACTACCACTCCTCCACATCACAATGGAATTAAACCATAAAGCAAGTCTGCATTTTAGAAGAGGTAGAGTTAGACTGGCAACTGTTATAAAATGTTATCATCATATTGGAAAAATACAGAAAACACTTAAATATACTTGGTTATTTTACCCTAAACATATAATATAATTAAAGTAGTCACAAATGAACTGCTCCCAAAACTCAAGATTCAAATATTTTCTCAACTGTTACTTTCCAGTTAATTTCTGTATACTGACACATTTATTACCACAAATGACATATTTCACAAATGGTACTTTCAATATTCCAAAAATGTAGATAAACTCAAAGATCTTGTATTCTAACAGGGGTATGTCTTGTATCCAATGAACAATTGTTATTATTTTCAGTTTCACAACAGTTGTCTAAACCCCCATATTTTCACTTGAACTAGCAACCGGAAGTGTCTCTTTAAAGTCATTTTTTGTCTGTTCAATATACAACAGCCAAAATAAAGATATAAAACAAATCAGACCTTATATTCCCCCTGCTAAAAAACTCTTACATGGTTTTTATTGCGTATACAAGAATATTCAAGCACCTTCACATGGGTACAGAACTCTATAGTATATGTTCCTTGCCTACCTTCCCAACTTCATCTCACAACACTTTCTACTGATGTACCTTAAGTTAACAACCTTGACCTTTGTGTTCCCCAGTACTCCAATGTCATTCATGCCTTAGAACTTTGGAACATAATGTTTCTTCATTCTGAAACCTTTGTTGTTAAGTGCTATAGAGTGGGCTCCCAAAATACTTGGCTTCTTTATATTTCTATATGCATTGTTGTTGTTGTTGTTAGATTCCATCAAGTCAGTACCAACTCATAGTGATCTTATGCACAGCAGAATGAAACACTGCCTGATCCTGGGCCAATCTCACTACTGTTGCCACGCTTGAGTCCATCAATGCTGCCACTAGGCCAATCCATCTTGTTGGGGGTCTTCCTCTTCTTCTCTGACCCTCCACATCACCAAACATGATATCCTTCTCCAGTGACTGGTCCCTCCTGACAATATGTCCGAAGTATGAGAGACAAAGTTTGGCCATTTTGGCCTCCAAGGAGCATTCTGGCTGCACTTCTTCCAAAATGGATTTATTGGTTCTTTTGGCAGCCCATGACACTTCCAATATTCTCTTCCAACACCACAACTCAAATGCATCAATTCTTCTACAGTCTTTCTTATTCACCATCCAGCTTTCACATGCATATGAGGTTATCGAAAATACCATGGCTTGGGTCAGGTGCACCTTAGTCCTCAAGCTGACATCTTTGCTCTTCAACACTTTAAAAAGGGCTTGTGCAACAGAATTTCCAAATGCAAGACGTCATTTGATTTCTTGACTGCTGCTTCCATGAGTGTTGATAGTTGATCCAAGAAGAAGGAAGTCCTTGACAACCTCAATCTTTTCTCCATTTATAAGAATGTTGTTTATTGGTCCAGTGGTGAGGATTTTTTGTTTTCTTTACATTGAGATGTAATCCATATTGAAGGCTGTGCTCTTTGATCTTCATCAGTAAATGTTTTAAGTCCTCTTCACTTTCAGCAAGCAAGGTTGTATCATCTGCATATCATAGGTTGTTAATGAGTCTTCTTCTAATCCTGATGCCATGTTTTTCTCCATAGAACCCAGCTTCTTGTATTATTTGCTCAGTATACAGGTTGAATAATTATGGTGAAAGAATACAAACTTGTTGCACACCTTTTTTAATTTTAGACCAGTGTTCCCATGTTCTGTTCAAACAACTGCTTCTTGGTCCAGGTACAGAATCCTTATGAGCACAATAAGTATTCTGGAATACTCTATATGCATTAGATACCTTTAACTTCCATAATAAATCTGTAAGTTGTATTGTGATGGCTTGTGTGTTGTTGTAATTCTGGAAACTATGTCACTGGTATTTTAAATACTGGCAGGGCCATCCATGGTGTATATAGGTTTCAGCTGAGCTTCTATGTTAAGCTAGACTAGGAAGAAGGAGAGACAGAGTAGTTTGAAATATTTAGTCACTGAAAATTTTTATCAATAGCGGTGGAACACTGTCAGAACCAGAATATTGAACACTGAAACATGATGAACAGTACCAGATTTCCAGATACAGTACCAGAAAATGAGCCCCTCAGGTTGGAAGACATTCAAATTATGACTGCAGTAGAGCTGCCTATGCAAAGTAGAGTTGACTGTAAAGACTCAAATGGCAGAAAAGGCACAAGTCAAAATGAAGAGAAATAGCTATATATAACCACTAACACTCTGAACATGGAATCTGAAAAGTATGAATCTAGGAAACCTGGAAGTATGAAATGGAACATATAAACATCAGTTTCCTAGGCATTAGTAAGCTGAAAAAACTGGTATTGGCTATTGTGAATCTGACACTCATGTGGTTTTCTATGTCAGGAATGATAAATTGAAGAGGAATGGTGTCAGATCCATCAACAAAAAGACCAATTTAAGATCTAGCTTGCATTACAATGCTGTCTATGAAAGGATAATATTGCTATATGGACAAGGAAGACCAGTTAATCCATCTATTGTTCAAACATATGCACCAACCCCAAAGCTGGTGAAGATAAAATTGAAGATTTGTATCAGCTTTTTCAGTCTGAAATTGATCAAACATATAATCAAGATGCATTGATAGTATTGGAGATTAGAATGCAAAGTTTGAAAACAAATACTGTTTGCAATCAATATAAAAGGTAACTACACATAGACCACACCTGATGGAATACACAGAAATCAAATTGACTGCATCTGTGAAAAGAGAAGGTGGAAAAGCTCCATATCATCAGCCAAAACAAGAACAGGGGCAAACTGTGGAACAGACCAATTGTGCTTATGCAAGTTCAGGCTGAAGCCAAAGAAAATTACAAGTCCATGAGAGCCAAAATATGGCCTTGAACACATCCCACTTTAATTGAGAGATCATCTAAAGAATAGACTTGATATATTAGATTCTAACTACTGAAGATTAGGAGTTATGGGATGACAGTTAAGACTTCAGACTGGAAGATAGCAAAAGATCATTAAAACAACAATAAAGAAGGAAAAGACCAAAATGGATGTCAGAAGAGACTCTGAAACTTGCTCTGTAGCGCAGAGATGCTACAGTAAATCGGAAAATAAGGAAGTAAAATAGCTGAATAGAAAATTTCAAAGGGCAGCTCAAGAACACAAAGTTAAATATTATAATGAAATGTGCCAAGACCTGGAGTTAGAAAACCAAAAGGAAAGAGCAAACTCAACATTCCCTGAGTTGAAAGAATTAAAAAAAGAATTCAATCCTCATCTTGCAATATTGAAGGATTTTATGGCAAAATATTGAATGATGCAGAAAACATCAGAAGATGGAAGGAATACACAGAATCACTGTGACAAAAAGAAATTGTCAATGTTCAACCATTTCAAGAGGAAGCATATGATCAAGTGTCAATGATACTGAAGGAAGAAGTCCATGGTGCACTGAAGGCATTGGCAAATAATAAGTTTTTAGGAATTGATGGAATACAAACAGAAATCTTTCAGCAAATTGATGCAGCACTGGAGGCACTCATTCATATATGACAAGAAATTGGAAGACCGCTACATGGACAACTGATTAGAAGAGATCCATATTTGTGCCCATTCCAAAGTCTGGAAAGCATTGGACAATATCATTAATATCACACGCAAGTAAAATTTTGCTAACGATAATTCAAAAACTGCTGCAAAAGTACATTGACAGAGAGCTGCCTGAGGTTCAATCTCAATTCAGGTGAGAACAATGGAATGAGGGATAATATTGCTGATGTCAGCTAGAGCTGGGATCAAAACAGAATATCTGGAAGAAGAAAGAAATACCTGTGCTTTATTGCAAAGACTTTCAACTGTGTGTATCATGAAAAGCTATGAACAACATTGCTGAGAATGAGTATACTGGAACACTTCATTGTGCTCATGAGAAATCTATACATAGACCAAGAGGCAATCATTTGACGAGAACAAGGGGAAAATAGGTGGCTTAAAGTCAGGAAAGATCTGCACCAAGGTTGTATTTTTCACCATACTTATTCAATCTGTATGATGAGCAAATAATTCAAGAAGCTGGATTATATGAAGAATAATGTGCCACCAGGATTGGAGGAGACTCATTAACAACTTGCAATATGTAGGTGATACAACCTTTCTTGCTGAAATGGAAGAAGACTTAAAATACTTACTGATGAAGATCAAAGATCACAACCTTCAGTATGGGTTGCCCCTTAGTATAAAGAAAACAAAAATCCTCACCACCAGACCGATAAGTAACAAAATGATATATGGATAAAAGACTGAATTTGTCAAATATTTCATTTTGTTTGAATCCACCATCAACATTCATGGAAGAAGCAGTCAAGAAATCAAATGACATATTGCATTTGGCAACTCTCCTGCACAAGAACTCTTTAAAGTATTCAAGAGCAAAGATGTCAGTTTGAGGACTAAGGTGTGCCTGACCCAAGCCATGGTATTTTCGGTAAACTCATATACATGTGAAATTTGAACAGTGAATAAGGAAAGCCTTAGAATAATTGATTAATTTGAGTTATTGTGTTGGAGTAGAATTTTTTTAAAGGTACCATGGATTTCCAGAAGAATAAACAAATCTGTGTTGGTAGAAGTCCAATCAGAATGCTCCTTAGAAATCTAGATGCCCAGACATTTTCTCTCCTACTTAAAGCATATTATCAGGAGGGACTAGTCCTTGGAGAAGGACATCATGCTTGTTATAGTGGAAGCCCCTTTAAAATAAGGGAGACCAACAGCAAGATGGAATCGTGCAGTGCAAGCAGCTGTGGACTCAAGCAAAGTAGCAATTGTGAGGATGGTGCCAGACAATGCAGTGTTGGGTTCTTTTGTTGTACATAAGGTCTTATGAGTGTGTACTGATTCAACAGTACCTACCAACCACAACAACTTATTATGGCTAGTCATTTGTAATCATGCCAACTTTCTGTTTTTATGATATTTATTATTAAAGAAATTTTTTTTCTCTCATTTATTTATTCTTATTTCCTTTGTTCCTTATGATGATAATATAAGTTCCACAGAACCATTTTGGGATAGCTAGAATTTATATAAGTGGCATATAGTTAGGTTTTGATAAATATTTGACTAATAAATGCCAGGCATAGATAAAGTAATGGTTACGAATAGGGCTGCGAACCTTAAGGTCAGCAGTTCAAATCTACCAGCTGTTCCATGAGAGAAAGATGAGGCTCTCTGCTCCTGTAAAGATTTACAGTCTTGGAAACCCTGTACAGGGTCACTATGAGTCGGAACAGACTCCATGGCACATAACGGCCATGACCGAGGCATAGAGTACATGAAAAAAACTATCCTCTCCACAATTGTTCTGATTCATTTTGTTTCTTTAGTATTTATTAGTTTTTAAGTGCTTCTGTGTATCCCGGTTGGTGCTGTAGACTAAGTACTGAACTGCTAACCACAATGTCAGCAGTTCAAACCCACCAGACTCTCCTTGGAAACCCTATGGAGGATAGCTATAAGTAGGTACCAACTTGACAAGCCCTTAATAATAACTCAACAACTCTAACAAATCAACACAAACCTGTTAGTTTATAAGAAACAATTGTATTGCCTCACAATTCTGGAGGCTAGGAGTCTAAAATCAGGGTACTGGTCATGGTAATTCCTTCTGAGCACTTTGATAATCTGCCCCATACCTCTCTCTTAATTTATGGTGATAGCTAATAATACGTGGATTTCTAATCTCTGCCTCTGCCTTTTGTGAATGTCTTTCTTTTTATGTGGGTGTTTATGTCTCGTCTCCTGGTTTATAAACACACCAGTTGTATTGGATTACAGCACACCTTAAGCCAATATGACCTCATGCTAGTTTAACTGCTGACATCTTCAAAGACCTTCTTTCCATACTAGGTCATGTTCCCATGTACCAGAAACCAGGACTTCAATTTAGTAATCTGTAACACTTTGGTTTCACTGATAATAACCAATAGAATTCACCATGGTAATCTTGAATGAGGCCCACGGGCAAGAAAAGGTTAATCATTACTTGTTGTTGTTAAGTACCATGGAGTCGGTTCCGATCCATAGCAACCCTGAACAAGGTTTCCAAGGCTGCAAATCTTTACGGGAGCAGAAAGCCTCATCTTTTTCCATCAGAATGTACTGGTAGTTTCGAACTGCCAACCTTGAGGTTAGCATCCCGATTCATAATCATTACTTATAAAGAACAATACTGAGAGAAAACAATATGTTTGGGCTGCCGATATTTTAAGAGGAACATTGTCCCCACAATTCATTGACAGTCCTCAAAGCTCGTCTAGGACAGGCCTGGTAATTGGGGAAAGGTGTTTTGCCTATGACAGTGTGTACTAATCAGTTTTCACTTTTTATTCTGATTAGATTGTCACCACAAAGATGTGCTTTGAAAGACTTTATTAGACACATATTGCTTTACTTTATTCATGTTTCAAACATCTGTGGGGCTTGAGGAATCTTATTATTTTAAAGGTGGCATTTGAACATTCAGCTGAACTTTTTGCATCAGATTTGGCTGATATCTCCAGAAACCTTCTCCATTTCTGAATCTCTAGGGGGGGGAAAAAAAATCACATAATTTAGCTTTCTGATAGTTGTACATATAAATAATAAAATAAGCCCATCTGGATTTTGTAAACATAAATACAGTTTTAATCCCCTAAAAACAACCAATAGTAATGCTGATAATATTTTATAATAATTGCTGTTGTTTTTGATAATTGCCCTCAATTGGTTCTGACCCATAGTGACCCTGTATAGTGTTTCCAAGAAGCATCTGGTGGACTTGAACTAAACTGACTTTGTGGTTCAAATCGACTTTGCAGTCCAGCACATTAAACCATAGCACCACATCAGGACTCATAGCAGCTCTGGTAGTGTAGTAGTTACGAATCGGGCTGCGAACCTTAAGGTCAGCGGTTCGAAACTACCAGCTGCTCCGCGGGAGAAAGATGAGGCTTTCTACTCCCGTAAAGATTTACACCCTCGGAAACCCTGTATAGGGTCGCTATGGGTCGGAACCGACTCGACAGCACTTAACAACAACAACATTTATTGAGTGCTTAATATGCTCTGGCCACTATGCTGATAATTTTATAAACATTAACGTAAGTAATATCATTGTCCTAATTTTACAGATGAAATTTTTCTCATCCTGAGTATGCATTTATTTCAAGAAATTGTATTCATACTTTGGTTTCTACTTTCCTTACATACAGTTGGCTCACATCTCAGGGATCCAATTGCTATCATGAGATTTCTTTTTAAATGTCTCAAAGGGACCTCAAAAATCTCATTTCTAGAGTTACTATTGCAGTGATCACACCATCGTTTGTCTAGCCATCCTCAACACATTCTATTCCCACACCTCACTTTTAATATAAGGACTCCGTCTATATAACCTAACCTCACTTTTCACAAGCTGTACTAGTAAACTCATAACTAACCTACTTCTATGGACTGTGTCCACCTTCTTTCAGGCTGGTCTATACATGATGGTCAAAGGAATTTTTTTCAGATGAAAATATTATTGATTTTCTTGCTTCTTGTTGTTGTTATTGTGTGCCATTATTCAAATTGTCCCCATAGGAACCTCATGAAATAGAGTAACATTGTTTTATAAGGTTGGCTAGGCTGTTATCTTTACAGGGACAGACTGCCCCATCTTTCTCCCACACAATGGTTGATGGGCTCAAGCTGTCAACCTTTCAATTAGTAGCAAAGTACTTGACCATTGTGTCACCAGGGCATCTATTTTCTTACTTAAAACTCTTATGTTAATTTTTATTGTTCTTGGAATAAACAGAGTCACCTTAATGAACCCCGTAGGCCCTTCCTTGTCTCTCTACTTTTGTCTCATATCACGATGCTCTGATCTCTTTACTACAGCTATATTGCTTTATATTTACTGTGCTTTATCCTGCCAAGAAAACTTCACACATGCTGTTCTCTTTCTTTGGAAACTTTCTTTGAAACTTTTTTACTTGCCTTTTCCCCTAGCTAATTTGTACTCATCCTTCAGATCTCAAGTGCCACCACCTCATAGATGTCTTCATGTCCTTGCTGTCCATGTTAAATCCTCCTGTTCTTAGTACCCATAGTATCCTATAACAATCCATCTTGGAGTCCTCATATGGCACTGCAGGATAAACTCTGGACCACAAGTTTGGTTTGAACTACAAGGGTGACAGTTCAAATCTGCAGCCGCTTCTCGGGAAACCCTATACAAGGTTGCTATGAGTTAGAACACACTCGATGGCATTAATCAACAACAACATCATTCTTTATCCTCATTTAAGGACTCATAGTAACTTTGGATAGGTTTTCTGAGGTTGTAAATCTTTATGGGAACAGAAAGCCTCATCTGTCTCCCTCATAATGACTGGTAGATTCCAGCTATTAGCCTTGCCATTAACAGCCCAACTAGTAACCCATTATGCTACCACAGTTCTCTCTCTTTATTTCCCTGTATAATATGTACACATATGAAAGAAATATAAATATAATATGGTTCATTGAAAGATAACTTTTATAATATAAATTACAAAATTAAATTTTAAAAAATATATTTTTTAAACTAAAAATTATTTTATTTTTCCAAGTGAAGACCAAGAAATACTAGAGTAAGGCATTTGTCTTTTCCTAATGGCTGAGGTGTGAGGAACAAATATTACCTTATATGTGCATTCTCTTTTTGTCACATTAATTTTACAATGTTTTCTCTAACTTTGTTGCTGGAAAAGTAGTTGTAGAACAATAATAGGGGCACAGCCTTTCATGTTTATGTCAATTATTGGGTTTGGGCAATACTGAATACAACATGACAAGTATCTTTTTATTGAGTTCACAGTCTACAAATGGGAACAGATGTGAATCAAAAAACCAAACCAGCAATATTATATACATAAATATACATATGTTGTTAAGTGCCATAGAGTCAGTTCCGACTCTATGCTCTTCTCTCTTGATGGTCCTAGAGTTCTCTGCCTGTAAGATTAAATACTCCCCCATTTTTGTTTCAAAACTTCTATCTTTACAATTGTGACAGTCACAATTAGTCATAACAATTTCTCACTATTAAATCATGAGAATCTTATTCTCATCTCTTTTCACCAGACCAGTCTAGACAAGATGAAAACTATTCAATGTGGGCTCTACTTTCCCCTGCAAACTTAAACTAAACTCCCACTTGAAAACTTGTAAGCCAGTCATTTTGTGCCTTTATTGCTCCCTCATTTTAGGTAGTCAATGCCTAAGTTGCCTGTCCCTATCTACCCTATATACAGAGGGGATAGGATTGATACTTGATGTGAAGATGCCTTCCCTTTCAGTTGGTATTTTGAGCTACTATATTCACAAGTATAGGTCAAGTTCATCATATAGTAAAAATTTACATTGTTTGTTTGTTTTCAAATCTTCCTCTAGTCGAGTTCTGATTACCAAGTCATAGAGGCTAGGTCAAACGGGTACTATCTGCAGGTTTGGGCATTCTTGTGCATCTCCCCTCACTTCATATCACCTGGATGCTTCACTTTCAGTTCTAGCCCTCTGTGGCTATGTACTTGTTCATAGGAGTTCCCAGGTCTCACCACACTTTGGACCAACCAGCTCTTGCCCTTCTCTCTCTCATCTCCAGGTCAATGAGAGTTTATGGAGCATGGTTGAACTCAGACCATTTCTTCATTGATGCCTTTATCGCTCTTCCACTTCCCAATAGACCAACATGGTCGCCAGCAAGCTTAACATGCCTGCTCTGTGGCATATTTCCATACTTGTTCATTTGTTCCCTTTGAGTTTCAGTCTTGGAGGGGAATTTGTCCTGAAGGGAATTGATATCTTGCCTTGATGGCTTCCTGGTGAACAACATGCTTGTTCTTGTAGTAGCCAATCATACTTCCATTTTTGTTTTAGATTTTTCCTGCTCATCTTTCTTTGAAGATGTATCTTGTGTTGCTCTAGCTGTTTCATGCTGATCTGCTTGTCCTTTCTAGTGGGACTGTCCCACCTCAGAAGGTTCTGGATAAGGCTCAGAAGTCTACCTAAGGTCCTATACACTTCAAAGGATCCACAAGAAGCCTATTTAACTGGGCAAATTTTAGAACCCCTTTGTTGTTGTTGTTGTTGCTAAGTGCTGTTGAGTCAATTCCAACCAGTAGCAATCCTGTCTGGGTTTCCAAGGAGCAGCAGGTGAGCTTGAACTACCAACCTTGCAGTTCAAGAGAATTGAAAGAAGGAAGATTGCTAAACAATGTTGTTCAGCATTAATAATGCATAAGTTTAGGCAATATTCTGAAGACAATGAAGTAAAGGTTTATACTATTTTAATCATGTTATTTGAACATGTAGACAATGAACACAGAGCTGTAGTGCACTTTTTATAGCAATATTCACTCCTAGGAGCACTATAAAAAAGGCTGTGTGTGTGTGTACCATTGAATCAGTTCTGACCCAGAATGACCCTGTACAGGGTTTCCTAGGAACAGCTGATGAGATTGAGCAGCTGACAGACACAGAGATACAGTAATCAGTATTTAATGTCTATTCTGCAGATATTCTAAAATCATTTAAATTTTCATTTATTCATGTTGGATAAAATGGTATTCTAAAAACACTGGTTTGAATGGGGCTAGCTAAGTTAAACTGAAATAGTTTTATACAGTTACGGATCTCAAGGCATAACTTCAGTTGGGCAGAAAATATGTTCATTTTCTGCATATGAAATTGAATGTCTATTATGATCTCTCTTGTTTTGTGCTGGGGAAAAGTACACATTTTTTCAGTTAGTATTGTCCCCAACTCTTTTTACTGTCTTATGTTAGGGATTCTTAGGAAAATAAGCAGTAGTAATTTATGGAGGTTATTGACAGCTGGTCCAGGTGTTCATTGCATATTGTTAACTGCAAATCCTTGATCCCTTATGGACTTTGGATTTCAGTCTATGTAGGTGAGTATGACATAGTCCTGCCTGAGTGCAAAACGTCCTGTAGTCTCACAGTCTTCAGAACACATATAACTTCTAAAAATCAGGTAAAATAGCCATTGTATATGCTTATAGTAAGTATTCTGAAAGGAATCCCATGTTGCAGTGGTTAAGCATTCTGCTGCTAACCAAAAGGTTGGCTGTTCAAAGATGAAGTAGTTGGTTTCGGTGAAAATTACAGCTTTTAAAACTCTATGGAGCATGTTCTACTTGGTCTTATAGGTTCTCTACAAGTCATAATTGAGTACATGGCAATGGTTTATAGTAATTTGAGGCACATGAATAGTTTATAGAAGTGTTTCAAAATATTTTTTTCCAGACACGTCATGCAGATGTTATTTGTGAATTTGTATCATTCCATGTGGAAACTATGGGGGCACTGTAATTTCCAAAGTACTCTTTTAAAAGCAGGTTGCATAGGTTCTCTCTGCTATGTGTTCTCCAATTCAATCAGAAATTTCCAGCACCACCCACCACCTTTGAACTCTGGACAGGACGTGGACAAGTCATGACACTTTTTCTAGAGCATTTACCCACCTAATGTCTTCTCTTTCCTCTCTCTGATTCTCAAATTCCTAATATTTGCCAAGACTTCTTCACATAATTCTGTCCAGCATAGATTGTGATGTCCTGAAATTTCATATGTATTTGCCATTTTATAATATGATGCATAAACTTTAGGAGCTAAATCCTTCAGAGATTACATTTTTGAAACTCAATATCTCATATTACAACATAACAACAACTTTGGGGTTTTGATAAATCAGAGCAAGGGCAAAAGACAAAAAAATAAATCCTAGAAACATAATTCTCATTTAACAGTTTACACTATTATCCCACCACAATACTCTACATATAGCTTCTATCCACTTACGCCAGGATGTAAATGATTTAGTGTTCCTCCTCTTACTAACATTTGTTCTCAATAAAGCGTTTAAACTATAAATCACTGAAAATATTTGTATTAGCAAAAATTGATACTGAAGCTTGAAAGACAATCCCTACAAGCCGAGAGCAGCTAAAAGAATAGAAGATACTTCCTGAAAGAAAAACCAGCAGGAAAAAAACCAAAAACCAAAAAACAGCAGTCTGTTTGTCTATTAGGCTATTACAAGAAAAAGCAAGCTGTTCATGAGGAGCCATCAAGGCAAGCAATCAAATCCTTTCAGGATACACCCCCCTCCCCCAAGACTGAAACTCAAAGGGAACATAGGAGCAGGTATGTAAGTTCATTGGCAGCCATGTTAGTCTGCATGTGAATGAAAGGGGGAAAGGCAGTAATGAAGATATAGAATGAATTTGACCATGTTCTATAATCTCCTGTCGACCTTGAAAGAAGAGTAAGGGCTGGTTGGTCTGAAGTTTGGGAGACTTGGGAACTCCTGAGCCCATGGACATTGACTTAGTGATGGAGGGCTACAGCAGAGAGTGACGCATCCAACTCTTGGAGGGAGATGCACAAGAATGCCCAAACTTGCAGATAGTATCCATTTGACCTAGCTTCAATGACTTGATGACTATAGCTAGACTAGAAGAAGATAAAGAAATTTGATGAAGGAAGAAAGTATAATTTGCTACAATTTGATGAACTTGACCTATATTTATGGATTTAGTAGCTCAAAATACCAACGAAGAGGGAAGGCATCTTTAGCTCAAGGATCAAGCCTGTCCCCTAGATATACAGGGTTGATAGAGATGGGCAAGTTAGATATTGGCCACCTAATATGGTGATGGCTATAAAGGCATGAAGTGGTTGGCTTGCAAGTTTTCAAGAGTAAGTTTTGTTTCAGAATGTGTGAGGGAAGGTAGAATCCCCACTTAATAGTTTTCATCTTGTCTAGATGGATCTGGTGAAAGGAGAATTGGCTCCTTTGATTCAATAATGAGTAATTGTTATGACTAATTGCAATTGTCACAACTGTAAAGGTAGAATTTTTTTAACATAAAGCAGGGAGTACTTAACCTTACGTTCTAGGAACAGAGAACCCTAGGACCATCAAGAGAGGAGTGCATAAGCAGAACTTGCAATCATAATCAGAGAAGCAGTGACACCAGTGATGGAGGCAGAGGAACAGGGGATCCCAGGATCATCAAGAAGGAAGAGCATGAGTGGAGCCTGAGAGCCCTACCTAGAAAAGAAGCCACAGCAGAGATGGTGGCAGACGAGGTGGTAGGGATAGTCAGAGCAGCTGTGTGCTCTAGGCCCATGGACTGAGTAAAGCTGTGTATCTGTGGGCAGGAGGCTGGCTTGCAGAATGTGCCCTTTGAACAATTAAATGAATATATATATTTTTTGTTTTATATGTGTAAATCAAATATTTTTGCTTTACTCATTTGTGAAATCTAGGATATAAATGGGGAGCCACAGGAATTAAGTAGGGTAATTACTATTTCAGGGAGGAAACTGTAATCATTGAGATGAAACAAAGTGTATAATTTGTTGAATATAAAGCTGGTGAGCTTGTCTGTGAAAAAAGAAAAAAAAGAAAGTAAAAAAAAAAAAAATATTCAGAAGGGTTGGGAAGAAGGATGAATGGAAATAATACATCCAGGAAGAAAGTGGACTGCAGTCATTGGCATAAAAAGATGTATAATTTTTAGACTATAAAACTGATGATGTGCTCTGTAAACCATGACTTGATTCACAATCAAAAGTAAAGAAGAAAGACAGAAACTCTTTATTTTTCTTTCATATGACTCTGTATGAGAAGCATTGGACTGCAAATCAGCCATCTCATGGAAGAAAGAGTAAGTCTTCTACTCCTGCAAAGATGTACAACCTCAGAAACCCTGTATAGGGTCACTAGGAGTCAAAACCAACTCAAAGGCACTTAACAACAGCAGCAATTTCATACCATATCTTTAAAAAAAAAATCACCTTTGTCCATTGTCATTGTCTGCCTGCAATCCTTTTGCATTTTTGTAACATTTCTGTATGGTATATTTCTTTAAGTAATTTTTACTAAACTCTTAGACATCTAACCTCCAGAATGATAATGTAATAAATTTGTCCAGCTTGAAAAAAAAGACTCCTGATACAAGTATATAGAGAATTATCGCAGCAAAGAACTACCTTCTCTGAAATCAAATAGAATTGTATTCAGTTCTATACTCTGCTATAATATTAGGTGTCTAACTTTGAGCATATAAATTCCCCGAGCTCATTGTTAAACCTGAAAAAGGGGTTGATAATACTTCCCGCTTCTTAGCACTGTTAAAGGGATACATATAAAATCTGCCTGAGAAATATCATGGAGATATGAACATAGTAAGTGCTCAATGCATATTAGCCATTGGGGTTATTGCTCCAAGAGAGTAAGTAGTAAATGAATCTCCCAAAGAGTTTTCATTTACAAGACATATGTACTATCTCCACAGACAGAGTTCTACTAGGCAGGAGTGAAGGGAATTAGCCTCTTGTCTATCACACTGGAATGTAGCCACTTATGAGTGGAATCATGGTATGCTTCTTACTCTTTCCACCCTTTTGGGAAAGAGAAAACAGCATTTCCAATTAAAGAGCAGCAGGAATGTGATAAATCAAATGTAATCACCAAAGCTGGAACTATATCAGAATATCCAGAAGAGAGACAGAAAAAATAAAAAATAAAAAAATACAAGACTATTAAAGAGGAGCACTAAAACAGACATGGAGTTAATTTCAATCCAGTTTTTTAAATACATAAATTACCTATTGCATACCAAGCATTTTCGTATATTTTATGGAGTATAAAACATAGGAACAAACATAATCATGTATAAGGCCTTGCATTCCTTTTGAAATAATAAAGCATATTCAAATAACTTTCAAGTAATAATATGAAGTAATTGTTAAGGATCACTTAGCACATAAAAAGCAATATTCTAAGACTTTGTACCTTCTTTTATTTAAATATCACAACATATTTTTGAACTGCCAACCTTATGGTTCAAATAGAATTTGTGGTCAATTTATGACTCACATTTTGTATATGAAGAAACTGAGGCACCAAATACAAGCTCATACACCTGCCATGACCTCACCAATATACAGTGCTGCTAATTTTATAAATGATCTAAAAAGCTAAGAGCAAATATATGATCGTTGTTAAATGTCATTTAGTCAGTTCAACCCTAGGGTTTCCAAGGAGCAGCTGGTGAGCTTAACCGCCGACCCTGTGTTCAAACTGACTTTGCTCGATGTAACACATATAATACATATCTGTGTTCTGTATCACAAAGAAGGAAAATTTGCTCTCTGATAGCAAGTGTGAGAAGGCCAGTAGAATACAGTTCCATTTAAAAGACAGATATTAACTTGATAGTTTATAAAACTCAGTATGAACACTTCAGGCAGGGTAAGACAAAGGTGAGTCAAGAGAAAAATGAGCAATCCATGTTAGGAAGAGTCTCCGTAAAATCGGATATAGTAGTAGATGATTTTGTAGATAGAACTGGGAATCATTACATATCCATTTCTAAATATCTATTTTATGTGATTAGTGTGTAGCAGATTACAGAGTGAAATGCAACAGCGAATGTCAAATGTGAAATGGAGACAAATGCCTAAATCATTACTTCTATTCTGCCTTTTATTTCTTATTTTAGACAACATGATGATAGAAAAGTAATTCTATATATGTGTGTATATATATATGTTGCTGTTGTTCTTAAATACTGTAAAATAGATTCTGACTCATAGTGACCCTGAAAGGGTTTCTGAGTAGTGGTGATTTTGAACTGCCAACCTTATGGTTCAAATCGAATTTGTGGTGAAGTGCTTATCCTACAGTGCCACATCAGGACTCCATATATGTAATTTAAGTATCAAAAAGGCAGAAATAGAAGGGTTACACAAAAAAGGTGCATCTATATTCCAAGAAGCACCTGGAGCTTTCAGAAGCTGAAAGACACAAAACAGCATCTTCTCCTAAAGGCATAAGAAATAATATAGCTCTACTGATAAGCTGAATTCAGACTACCAAAGTCCAGAACTGTCAGACAGTGCACTTGTATTCTTCTAAGTTACAAAAGAAAGAGAGAAGGAAAGAAAGAAGTGGGACAACTCCTTCTACACATGAAATATCTTGAAGAAATACCATGGAATCTGTAAAGTTATAATTATTCTGTTTTAAATAGGAAGTTAAAGTAGGAGGCACGGATCTGTCCAATGAGCTACTTCTCACTCTGATCCTTCTCTGAATCTTTGACTTGAAGAAATATATCTGGAAGAAAAAGAGCTAAATGTGGTCAGTTGCTAACTAGCAGTATCTAACACTTGTAAATTTATTGTCTTTGTCCCTTAATTTATCTCTGTTCCTCTCGTCTCCTTCCCTTATTTTATTTCATTTATGAGAGTAGTCTAAATATATTGCTACAAAACCATAGAACCTTCATTAAACAAAAAAAAACTTTTAAATGTGAAGCTATCATTTCTTGGCATATCCTCTTTTTAGGTCCATCCACTTCTGAAAGCAGTGTTCCCATCTCTAACCATTCCCTGAAGAATTATGTACTCTTCAGTTTATATCATATCAAAATAGAAATTTTGTTCTAAACGCTCTTTGAGTCTTGGGAACACAAAGAAGTCCTAAGGACAAGATCAGGATTATAGGGTGGATGAGGTGTGGTTTCCCAATGACCCTCTTGTAGGACAGACCTTGGTAGCCTTGAAGTACATGCATTGTTGTGATGATAAAAAAATTCCTTGGTTCCGTTTTCCAGGTCTTTTTCTAACCAATTCAGTTTTTTAATTTTCTTAGAATTTCTTCATAATAAGTCCCCATTATTATCTTGTGTCCTTTAAGAAAATCTATCAAGATGACCCCTTGGGAATCTGAGAACAGTCTCCATAGCCTTCTGAGTTGAATTTTACTGTTTTTAATGGACCTTGCTCTCTTGATCATATTGGTAAATCAGAGACTTGTCCTCAGCTATGATTATTTTCATAAAATTATCTTCTTTCTTAAAAGCCTGATGAAAAGATCAGCTCTTTGAGTTAGCTGATCTTCCTGTAATGGCTTTTGGCATCCCTCCAGTCAAAAGCTTGTTGAGTCCAACATGGTCAATTAAAAAATGAAAACGTCAAATCATGTGAGGTCTCATTTCAAATGTTGTCACATCAGTGGTAATTCTATTGTCTTCTTCCACCAATTTCTGAACTTTAGCCACAGTTTCTTCATTAGTGAAGGTTGACTATCTTTCTTCTTTTGATTCATCTTTGAGTCTTCCCAACCTTTCTTAAACTTCTTGAACCATCTAAAAACTGTTGTTTTATGTGGGTTGACATTCCCATAAACTTGTTGCAAAGTGTGAATGATTTGGGAAGAAGTCCACTTGTGTTTTGTTTAAAAATTTGGGTTAGCTTTGACTTCAAAATATTTCCCCCACTGCTATGGCACAAAAGGAGTCCTGGTGTGGCGCTGTGGGTTAATGCGCCAGACTTCCAAGCTGTTTGAACTGCAAGGTCCGTGGTTCAAGCTCACCAGCTGCTTCTTGGAAACCCTATACAGGATCACTATGAGTCGCAACCAACTCTATGGCACTTGACAACAACAACATGGCACAAAAAGCCTTCTCTCTCTCGATATATATACTCATGAAGGTGCAAAATGGAACCCTAATAGCAACGTATATATATATATTTACTTAGCCTTGCATTTTATGAAATTAAATTTAGTTTTCTTTCTTTTTTTCTTTCCTATTTTTTTGAAATGGTCACTAGGGACAATGTTTATTTAATTGCAATCATAGGTCAAAATTATTTTCGAATGTTTCTGACCCATTGACCCGTAGGTGCTAGTTGTTGTTATGTATTGTTAAATATTATCAATATTGAATTGGAAGCACTTGTTTTCCTATAGTCATCTCAGTTGCTCCAGGGTGATGGTGCCATTTCAGCAAAATATTTACTTGCTTACAGGATAAGAAGTCAATGATGTCAGTCAAGCCTAAAAGTTCTGATTCTCCCTAGATCAGATTTGTATTGACAGGGATGCCTTGTCAGATTAAATTAAAGAATTTGGAACTGATTTTATTTGGCCACTCCATGTAAAAATGATCTTAATAACATTTATTCATTCATTATACTTACATCTGTTAAAGGCCCTCCAGGAGTAAGGATTTAGGCACTATGCCAGTACTTGATGATATATCTAAGGAGTCACATGGCCTCTAGAGTCTCACCTTGAACAACTCACCTATGTCACCTCCAGAGTAGGGGGAAAAATGATCATAGTACTTCAAAATCAGTCAGTATTGCTAAATGCAGCAGTTTAGGAGATCTTTATGGATTGCACTCTTGATGTGGCACCAGCAATTCATATCTATTTTGAAGACAGATCACAGTAAACTACATTAAGAGGTTTCCCTCATTTGGTTTATTTTCCAGAATGCATAAAGATGTGGTCTGAATACTGACTTACTGAAGAGCAATGCTGTGCAAAATACCTGCAATTTCTAAACACTTTATAATGACAAAAAATTCCATATTATCACAAAACACGGTTAATACTAAGTACTTTATGTGGAATTATTCAACAATACTAAAAATATTTAGACATCAAAGGAAGAATACAATGTCAGTAAATTGACTTTTCTCATTTTTCAATCAGAAAATAATTTCCCAACCTCTGTATTCTGCAGAAGAAACCAATTTAAAGAATTATAATAGTCTTTGAAGTAAGATGAGTAGATAATTAGAACATTTGTGTCTTCTAACATAGAAAAGAACTAGCTTTGTGCACCAGAATTACATAATCATGTTATCTTTGAGAAGGATATCAGGTGTTTAAAAATGGATTGTTGTTATTCTAAGGATCTCTAGTGGCAAAGTGCTTACAGCACTCAGCTGTTAACTGAAAGTTTCGTGGTTCAAACAAAAAGTTAGTGGTTTCTCTCTGGGACAATTTCATCCAAAAGGACTTACAACCTTGGAACTCTTACAGTCAATTCTATCCTGTCCTATAGGGTCAGTATGAGAAATGATTAGATGATAAGAGGTTGTCATTCCAAACTGCAATGGAAACGGTTCAACTAAGAACTTGCTGGCGTTACGAAATCCCATTGAAGAACAGAATATATCTGCATAATTCCAACAACAAAGATATATCATTGGTCAGCTCAAATGCAGAAATATATGTTTATAGCTCACAAGCTAACCTTTTCCCTCTTCCCATATTGCCTTTTGTCTATTAACTTTAAATAAAGGAAGTATAAAGAGTTCACTTACCTACCCACCAACTTGTTGAGGTACAAATATACTGCCACCAGAACTCTTGTATAAAATCTGACTTATTTTTCAGTTCAATTACCAGGAAATGAGTTAAACCTTATATGCTCAATCAAAGGGTTGAAGAAAACCACCAGATGTTATTAATTCTATCCACTAAGATAAGACATCATATCAATTCTCCATGAGTCAGCAGTTGACTGTGACAATTGAAATTGTCAAATCAACTCACAAATGGTCCCTGTCATTTAGCAGACAGATTCAATGAACATTTTAAGGTACTGCTGTATGGTTATTCTCCTCGGATGGTAGACATAAACTATATATTGTGCATGGAAATGACTTGAATAAAAGATGCCAGTAGCCTCTTCCAGAGTAATTTCACATAGAAAATGTACTTTTATAAAACAAAAGCAGATGTTGCCCACAGGGTCTGTCACATATTGCTTATTTCCTTTTTGGCTTCATTTCACACTGGTATCTCTTTTCCATTTTTCAAAGTTTTCTGAAATACTTAACATTTCAAATTATGTTTCCTGAAAAGCTTTAATAAAGCCTAATGATTTATTTTGCAAAAACAAGTGTAGATGATTCATAATAATTAAGTTCAAATTCTGATGCTATCTTTTGTGCAATTTAGTTACATATTTTGAGTCCTTATTTTATTCTCTGTAAAATATAAATGCTAATAATACATATGATAGTTATGTGATTGTGAGGTACAACAAGCATTTGGTAAATCATAAAAGAGTAGAGAACAATTTGACCCTAGGTTTGGCAATGCAGATTTGTTGAGGCATGGAGTACTAACCTCTGTCTATCAGTAGTGATATGACAACCTATTTAATTTCCAAGAACCTTACTGCTTCACCTGTAAAATAGACAAAGTATTATCTACCTCAATGTGCTATTTTGAAAGTTAAGTAACATAATGTATGCAAAGCTTTTAGTAAGTGTAAAAGATAAATTTTCCATACTCTTACTGCAATACCAAACATGACATATTTTATTTTACTAAATGTGCCCTCCCCCATGAATGTGCTACACTCTTTTTTTTCACATGTTGCTGAGTCCTGGTGTGGCACTGTGAGTAAATGCACCAGACTGCAAAGCCATTTGAACCACAAGCAGTCAAGCTCACCAGCTGCTCCTTGGAAACCCTATACAGGGTCACTATGGGTCAGAACCAACTCAATGGCACTTAACAACAAACAACAACAACAGGTACTTATGGTAATTTTATTTCTATAATTGTATTAGTCTCATCATTGTTATATTATAATCTATGGATGAGTTAAACAAGGTTATGTCTTTATACCAGTCCCTGGATGGAAAGAAATCATTTGTACTTGCCTGCTAACCCCCTGGTTGGTGGGTCACACCTACCCAGCAGTTCAATGGAGGAAAAGCTTGGTGTTCCACTTTTATACAGATTACAGCCAAGAAAACCCCACGGAGCTGTTCTATCTGAAACACAAGTGTCACTGTGAGTCAGAATCAAATAGACAGTGAGTTTATTTATTTGAGTTTTTTGGTATCTTTACAATGACAAATAAAAGGTCCACATTTGATTGAACATGAACACCCCAATAACAAAAAGAAATGTGCTATACTGTTGAGAGAGATTTAAAAAATACGTTACTTTCACATGAAAAGCCATTGATATCTATTGGCACTTGGAAAGAATAGCTCAGTCACCAATTTGTAAATATTTCAAATACAGCCTGCCTATATTTACTCTCTTTTTGAATAGTGTTTTTTTTTCTTGTTGTTGTTTTGTTTTGTTTTAAGTTGCCAATTAGTTATTTTTTTCAAAAGCCCATGTTTTCCTTTATTCTAGAATACTTAAAATCTCCATATTATGACATGCTTGTGATCAGAAAATAAGGCTTACAAAGTCATTGTTGGTGTTCTCCTGATACATGATGTTGAGGCAGGGTCACCTGTTGCTTTGTTAACAGGAAGATAGAAAACCTTGTGTGACAGAAGATTGGAAGTGGCTGCATTCAAATACTGTTGGTGGATGTCTGTCTGCAGTATACCTAATAGAAAGACAAAATTACTTGATTTAACCCCTCTGAGTATACTGTGGTTGTGGTTAAGTGCTGCCAAGTTGGTTCCAACTCAAAGCAACACTGTATAGGATTTTCCAAGGAGAAGCTGGTGAGTTTGACTTTCTGACCCTGTGGTTCAAACCCACCTTGTGGTTCAGTGCTTTATTCCACAATGCCACACCAAGACTTCTAGGCAATTTCAAATTGTAGATGAGAATTATATTTGTAGGCTCATCTTTCTGATTGCTTATTACAGAAAGTTTATTATGCATAACTAAATGGAGGCATAGAAATATTTTGGAATGTGAAGGGCGCTTAGTCTTTCTCTATAGCTATAAATGTGAGAAGATTACATATATTTCTAATTCCCTTCTACTCCCTTCATACTGGTTCAAACTAAAGTTATGAATACTGAAAGAAATCTTTGTTAAGGCAGCTCAAGGCGGGGGGTGGGGGGGGAGGATAGGCACAGCTGGGGAAGAATATATATATTAAGAAAAAGAAAAGGCTAAAATATTGGCTATGACTTTTTAAAGAAACTCATCTATTGGCTGTGACTTTAAAGAAACTCATCTATATGCCAGAGAAGAGTTTCGTCTTCCCTACAGCCACCCTGTATCAGCCATCATGTACTGTCTCAGGACCTGAACAGAATACCTCAGCAGTCTGTGCTCACGCTGCCATTCAAATCATGGAAGTCTCACTGATAACAACAAGATATCCACTTCAGTAGCCTGGCATCAGAAGACCAATCTTCACCACCAACTTGAGAGCACTGAAATTAGTTAAGTAAAAAAGTAAAATAAAATAGAATAAAGCCACGTCTGAGTCCTAACTCCAAAGAGAATTCATGAATTTTAAAACATGCCACTTGGACATGTTTTATTTTCATTTTCTAGATATCACATGGTTTTTGACAAGTTAATAGATAAGGGAAATTGGTCATGATAAAGGGAATAAAGTTGAAATTTAGCCTTGTAAAATTTTACTTTTTTGAGTTGTTTTTGATAAGTTATATTACCTGTTTTCATTGTTTAAGACAGTATGTTGTTGTTAAGCGCTCTCAAGTCGATATCGACTCATAGCGACCCTGTATCGGGTTTCCAAGGAGTGGCTGGTGAGTTTGAAGCGCCAACCTTGTGGTTCTAACCTACCTTGCAGTTCAGTGCATGAACCTGCAGCACCACACCAGGACTCTTGTATAGGGTTATTGAGGATTTAAATCTTTGCGGGAGGAGAAAGCATCATCTTTTTCCCAAGAAGTGACTGGCGAGATCGAACCACAGACCTTGTAGTTCATAGCCCAGTGTACAGTGTTTGGAGTATATTTATCCAATTATAGAACTTCCTAAGATTCTTGCAGAGCTGAGCTCTGTCATCCCCATTTTCCTCTGAGAATTCAAGAACAAACCCAGTTCTGATAATACAATACATTGTTACCATTTAGTCCTTGCCAAAAATATCATTTTTACTTTTAAAAATGAAATATTTTGTTTACATTTTATCTTTTTCACATTTCAAATTTTAAGGGGAGTTGTTCTAAATCTGTAGAAAAGATTTTCACTTATAGACCTAAGGGAGTTATCCATAGATACTAAAAAACACAAAAAAGAAAATAAACTTATAATATCAACACAATGGGGGTGGTTATAACATATCTTAGATATTTAGTATTTTCCATTGAGAATTTTATAAATACTTGATGGATGAATTATCTGCTTTTTGTTTTCTCAGTCTAAATGGTATATAAATTCAGCATGTAGGGGGAAAAGAGTGGTTTCCGAGGCTGTAAAACTTTATGGGAGCAGAAAGCCTCATTTTTCTCCCATGGAACAACTGGTAGTTTTGAACTGCTGACCTTAAGGTTCGCAGCCCGATTCGTAACCACTAAGCTACCAGAGTTCCTTTAGGGAAAAAACTATTTAAGGTCAATCCATAATGATTTGGAAAGCTGAAATTCAAACTTAAAATAGTCTGGCTCCCAACGCATTTCTTTTTAACTGAGTTTATCTGTCTTTATAACGGAGTCATGGTATAGAAGCGCTGCGGGTTATGGCGCTAGACTGCAAAGTCGTTTGAACTGCAACACTGACTATTCAATCTCACTAGTCCCTCTTCAGACACCCTATACGGGGTCGCTATAGGACGGAACCAACTCGACTGCACTTAACAACAGAATCTTTATCACAAATATTATTAATTGTCTAGAAAGTTTAAGTCTGATCTACTCATGTATCCTGACTCTGACCTCGGAAAAATGATTGAACAGTCACATTTTTATAACAATTTGCTTAATTTTACTTTTAATATCTTATTGATTGCAAACTTTTATTTCTGCTTTTCCATAAGCTGCTTTTATTCAAGCAATGCATCTGGATTGGTGCTATTAAGTACTTTGTGAGTGTAACATTGGTCTATATAATTCTCCCTTGAGACTTCCTTTGAGAAAATACTGTAAGTATAAAGTTTATTAATCCAATGAGTTCATATATTTTTTTCCCTTGAATAATTTGACAGCGTGTTGGAATATTAGATTTTAGCAACTGGTTGTTAGATATTAGCATCCTCAAAGAATAATTTTAAGAAAGGATAGATTCATTTATAAAATAAAATTATCTACTAAGAATAATATTAGTAGAGGCTTTTTACTCCTGTAAAGATTCACAGTCTGAGAATCCCCATACAGGATTACTAGGAGTTGGAACCACCTCTATGGAACATAGCAGCAGTAGCAGCAGTAGTATTAAGATCAGTTAGGTCATATATGGAAGATGAGAATGTCACCGGGGAATTAATGTTGCATGTTAAGTTGAGGATTCACTATGGGAATTTAACTTTGGTATTATGTTAATTTATTAAGAGATTAATCCTTAAAAGCACTTCTATTGATCATACATTTAAAAAACAAGTTTTATTTAACTGATTTCCTAATATTTTATTGAATCTTATTATATTTATTTCTGATACCAATACTCATATGAAATCATGCTACTCATTATCTATGTTTAGTTTGTTTTCCCCACAGGAAATATTTCAAATATTTATAGAAACATAGTACATGTTCTGTTTTCTTCATTCATTTAAAGTCTTCTAAAATGGTTGCATCTGTAATATGTACTTGGGTTTTAATAATATTGTGAAAGTATTCATGAAAATATATATAAGATTTGCATTTTAATATTTGATGTATAATTTTCCATGAAATTTATTTAACTGTCTCATACTAATCAATTACAGTTAGGCTAATATAATACCTATTTGACGACCAGTTTAATTTTATTGATTTTTCTTAGTATATTAATGTTACATTTGTTTGTTGCATCTGGATTTAAACATATTTAGTGAATGTCCACTATATATTAGGAACCAGAGATATTATCATAAGCAAATGGACTTACTTTGTGCTCTCTTAGAGTTTATAGTTTAATAATAAAGATAGATTCAAATCAAAACACACAACAAAAATAAGCCTATTTAAATACAAATATTAATAAGTATAAAGTAGATCTCAGAATAGTAAACAATAAAACATAACATTATGGAATTTAGAAAAAAATCTATTTTAAAAATGGGGCTGAATGCTAAATGCTAAATAAGCATTTAAGAAAATGATAGTTTAATTCCACTGCTCATCTGTCAATTTGTTGTACTGTGGTAGCTTGCATGTTGCTGTGATTCTGGAATTATACCATGGGTACTTTAAATATCAGCAAGGTCACCCATGGTGAACAGGTTTCATATGGGCTTCCAGACTAAAACAGAATCGTAAAAAGAAGAGATGATCTAATTCAGAATATTTAGTCACTGAAAATCTCATGTATGGCAGTGGAACACTGTCAAAGCCAGAATAGTGAATATTGAAACATGATAAAAAGGACCAGAAAGTTTCAGATATAGCGCCAAAGATGAACCCCTCAGGTTGAAAGGCACTCAAAATTAGACTGGTGAAGAACTGCTTCCTCGAAGTAGAGTTGACAGTGATGATGTAAATGAAGTAAATGAAGTAAAGTTGAAGGGGCACAACTCAAAATGAGGAGAAACGGCTATAACATACATCCATAATCCGAACATGAAATGTAAGAAGTGTGAATCTAGGAAAATTGGAAATTGTCAACCTGCGTTATGTAGATGATCAACTTTGCTGGTTGAAAGGAAAGAGGACTTAAAATATTTACTGATGAAGATCAAAGACCACAGCCTTTGGTATGGGCTGCACCTGGATGTAAAGAAAACAAAAATCCTCACCACTAGAACAATAAGTAACAAAATGATAAGTGGAGAAAAGAATGAAGTTGTCAAAGACTTCATTTTGCTTGGATCAACCATCAACACTCATGAAAGCAGCAGTAAAGAAACTGAAGGACATAATGTATTAGGCAAATCTGCTGCACAAGACCTCTTTAAAGTGTTTAAGAGCAAAGATGTCAATTTAAGGACTAAGGTGCACCTGATCCAAATCATGGTATTTTAAACAGCCTCATATGCATGTGAAAGTAGGACAATGAATAACCTAGACGGTAGAATTGATGCACTTGAGTTATGGTGTTAGAGAAGAAAAATGGAAGCACTATGGACTTCCAGTATGGCAAACAAATTTCTGTTGGAAGAAGTACAACTAGAATGCTCCTAAGAAGCTAGGGTAGTGAGACTTCATTTCTCATACTTCAGATATATTATCAGGAGGGACCACTCCCTGGGAAAGGACATCGTACTTGGATAATTGGAGGGTCAGTGAAAAAGAGGAAGACCCTCAACAGGAAGAATTGGCACTGTTGCAGCAGTAATTGGTTCAAGATAACCAATGATTGTGAAGTTGGCCGAGGATCAAGCAGTTTTTGGTACCTTTGTGCACAGGGCCACTATGAAACGGTACCGATTTGACAGTACCAAACAACAACTGTTTAAGTAATTTTTCCATTCCAAACTATGACAGACTTCTTGTTGTGGTTAAGTTCCGTGAAGTCAATAATGACTCATAGAGTCCCTGTTTAGGGTTCTGAGGAGAATCTGGTGGGTTTGAGCAGCTGCCACCACCACACCCTGAGATTTGTACACTTAAATAAAAAGAGTAAAAATAGCTTATTGACAATTAATCAGCATTCTTTGTAATTAATGAGTCACAAAAAATCTGAAGATTTCAGAATCTTCACTAATAGATCTAGCAGTTTTGATTTCTTTAAAAATAAAAAAAGAAAACAAACTCACCACAACATAACCACCACCAAAAAAAATTTACAAATGTACAACTCCAAAATAAAAGCTAGAATATTCCAGATTCCTGAATTTAATGTTTCTATTATATTAATTCAGAATCCCGGTGTGGTGCTGTGTGTTAATGCATTGGACTGCAAAGTCTATTTGAACTGCAAGATTGGTGGTTCATGCTCATCAGCCACTCCTCAGAAACTCTGTACATGGTCGCTATGTGTCGGAAATGACTCGAAGGTACTTAATAACAACAACAACAGCAATTATATCAATTCAAGAAGTTAAGTGTGATTCACCTTTTGAAAATGAAATAAAACTCCTTCACCATAATCATACTCACTTTATAATTCAAAAGTTTTTTTTTATTTTTTTTCATTTGCTTCTCTTTGCTTTATTACACCTCAGAGATATTGCACTTTAAAAAAAAAAAAATTATTGTGCATTCAGTGACAGTTTACATGGCAGAATATCGATTTTCCACTCAACCAATCATATTTTGTTTCATTGCAATGTTTACAATCCCCTTCATGCACCATCAGCTATCAGTATTTGCCTCTAGCCCCTCTTTTTCTTTTTTTTTTTTTTGCTGCACACAAAAACACACAGGAAGGAATACATAATATTTTAAAAAACCAAAGGGCACATTTTGAAAGCCAGCCTGCCCACCAGCACACAGCCTTTCTCTTTCCAGGAGTCTAGAGTCTTCAACTGCTCTATCTCTCCATGCCATCACTTCTGCCTCTGTCTCTGGTGTTGCTGCTTCTCTGGTTATGATTCCATGTTCTGCTCATGCTCTTGAGGGTCCTAGGGTCCTCTGTTCCTGGGATGTAAGATTAATTACTCCCTTCTTTTTGTTATGTATCTTCTACCTTTACAGTTGTGACAAATGCAAGTAGCCATACTCACTATTGAATCAAAAGAATTCTATCCCCATCTCCTATCTAGACAAGGTGAAAACTATTCAGTGGTGATTATACCATCCCCCACTCACTCTGAAACTAAACTCCCTCTTAAGAACTTGTAAGCCAGCCACTTTGTGCTTGTATAGCTCCCCCATTTTCAGTAGTCAATGTCTAAGTTGCCCATCCCTATCAACCCTGTGTACAAAGGGGTTTGAACATCCTTGAGGTGAGGACTCTTTCCCTTTTATGAGCAACTTGAAAGGTCAAGTTCATCAAATTGTAGCAATTTACACTTGCTTCTTGCATCAAATATTTTTTTTCTTCCTCTAGTCAAGATCTGGTCATCAAAGCATCCAAACTAGGTCAAATGGGTACTATCTGCAAATTTGGGCATTTTAGTCCTTCTCCCTCCACTTCATATAAGCTGGACACTTCACTTTCAGCTCTAATTCCCAGTGGCTAGATAAGTGCCCATGGGCTCTGTAGTTCCTAAATCTCTCAAACTTCAGACCAACCAGCTCTTCCTCTTCTTTCTCACATCTCAAAGATAACAGGAATCTATGTAACATTGTCGAACTTCGCCAATATTTTCATTACTGACTTTCCCT
>NW_006408540.1:5199508-5201282 GCF_000296735.1 Chrysochloris asiatica
TGGTTGAACCATTTTACATTCCACTAGCAATGTAGGAGGGTCCCAGTCTCTCCACATCCTCGCCAGTATTTATTGTTCTCTGAAATAATGTTGCTGTTGTTGCTGGTGTGAGATGATATCTCATTGTTGTTTTGATTTGCATCTCTCTAGTGACTAATGATTGTAAACATTTCTTCATATGTTTGCTGGCTGTCCAAATGTCTTCCTTGGTAAAGTGTCTGTTCATGTCCTTTGCCTATTTTTAATTTGGGTTTTCATTTTCTTGTAGAGGTGTTGTAGTTTCCTATAAATTTTAGAGACTAGTCCCTTGACTGATATGTCATTGTAAAAATTTTTCCCATTCTGTGGTCTCCCTTTTTACAATTCAAAAGATTTAATGGAAACAAATATCACCTAGTAAAAACCACTCATGCAACTCAAAACTATTGTTATGCTATGATAACTTCTTTAGAAATGAATTATTCTTTGAAAGTCAGACTCAAAATTTCAAAAGTATAATTGGAGGAACTGCCATTTTTACCCTTTTGATAACAAATAAGTAATTCTAAGTGTTTTTTAAAAAGTAGGAGTATATACAGAATCATTCCAAATTGCACATAAACATCAATAACTCTCCCAAAATGGTAAAATAACAGCAGTAGTTTCCTTAATTAATGATTTTTAAAAAGCAAGCATGTACTACAGTTAAGCATTTGTAAGAGTTTATATCTTTAATGAAAAAGATTCTAAGGTTGATAAATGTTTGTATACTTGAAAAACAATACTCAGAAAAGAAAGAAAACTTAAATGTTTTGCTAAGCCATTTAGAAGACCTCAACTGTTAAACAAACAAATAATAAACACACTATAGTAAATAAATAGGAATTTGTTAAAATTATTATTAAGGCATCTTTTACTCCATCATGGTATATGCAACAAAGAGAAATGTTTCAAAAGAGTCAGCACTTCTATTTAAAAGGTTTTCTAATATATCTGGCAGATTTTTGTTTGTTTATTTAATATTCTCCTATTTCACATATCACTGAAAACCCTCATGATTGAACATCTTGATAAAAATCAATAGAAAAGTATAAACAGATGCTCATTTATTAAACAGAAGCAGTTCACCCCTGAAAAAGAAAACAGAATATTCTGCATAAAGTCCAAATGCTCATATTTAAATTTCTTTGAAGCAATTTATGCTTCAGTAACTAAGAGGAAGAAGAGACTTTAGTTAAGATGAGAAGTCTATTGATATGGGTCATGCTGCCAAATAATAGCCCACTCAGTATTTTGCTTTCCTGTGATGAGGGTTTGAAAGGATTTACCACTCCTTAACCACATCCATTAGAATTGTTGTTGTTAGATGCCATCAAGTCAGTACTGACTCATAGTAACCTTATGCACAACAGAACAAAAGATGGTCTGGTCCTGGGCCAACCTCACAATTGTTGCCACCCTTGAGCCTGTTGATGCTGCCACTTGGCCAATCCATCTCACTGGGTTTCTTCCTCTTTTTCTCTAACCCTCCACCTTTCTGAAAATGATATCCTTCACAGGTAAATGGTCCCTCCTGACAATATGTCCAAAGTATGAGAAACAAAGTTTGGCCATCCTGGCCTCCAAGAGCACTCTGGCTAAACTTCTTCCATCACAGATCCATTTGTTTATTTGACAGCCCATAGCACTTTCAATATTTTCCCCAACACCATAACTCAAAAGCATCAATTCTTCTATGGTCTTCCTTATTCACTGTCCAGCTTTCACATAGTATGAGGTTATTGAAAATACCATG
>NW_006408540.1:5205220-5315230 GCF_000296735.1 Chrysochloris asiatica
TCCTTTCTCAAAAGAACTTCAAAGGTCTAGGCTCCCCTTCATTCAGCTTATACGTTGTGAGTCTATAAACTAGTTAAAGTATTGGAAATGATTGTGGATCTTTTATGCTAACAACTCAAGTTAGACTATCTTTCATTTGATGCATGATCAAGAGAGATCTAGCTTTGTCTGATGTTCATATATATTAGGTGTAGGTCACATGTCCAAGGAAAATGATTGCCAGATCACATTAGATCATGAAATGTAAGATGTGTACATTATTTTACTCTATGCAAGACCAGTCCAATGTTTGCCAAACCACTATGAATAATAAAATATCCAAGTTGACACATAACATTAAACATCAGTCTTTAGAATGTATCAGGGAGCAACTGGGACTTGGGGAATCAAGATCACAGTGAGATAAGAAAAGGCACTGAAGTGAAACTGGGTTTTAGTGCCACTCTCCCACTTAAGAAATTTGCTAATTTAAAAATAATACAATACGTAAGAGCTGAGAAGCTAAGCTAAATTTTCTGAAGTCAGAGAGTGGTAGGAAGACAAAACTTAGATTCAGAGATTTTAAGAAAGATTGGACTCGTATATGCCTGCTGAGAACAATATTAACATTTTCATTTTTTGGCAAAATTAGACATTTCTGAGTAAATAAACTAATACTTGGGCACATGCGCAAGGCTTAGAATTTGCAAGATGGTAGAATGGATAGTGAGAACTTTAGAGAGGGTTGACCCGTGGAAGTATCTGCTTACATTTCAAAGTGGGAAGATCCTGGAGACATGAAAATATCCTAGGGTTTGGAAATCTGAAGACACTTGCATATCTTTTCCAGATATTGATTTACATTCCCAAATCTAAATGCTCAGGAACTTCCCCTTTCTATTACAAAGAGAAATTGTTTATATTTTTTTAAAAATAAAAAGCAACCAGAAAGGTAAACCTCTTGCCATTGAGTGAATTCCAACTGATGGTGACCATGTGGGACATAATAGGACTGTCCCGTAGTGTTTCCAAGACTGTAATCTTCACAGAAATCAGCTGCCATATCTGTTTCCCATGGAGTGATTGGTAGGTTTGATCCCATGACCTATGGTAGCAGCTGGCCATCTAATCACTGGGCCACTGGGGAGATTAAATTTGTCTCTCTCAAAATAGGAGCATATTTGGTGGACAACATCATACATATAATCTCCTAATTTCTTTAGTGTTTTTCTTCTATAGTGTACTAAATGCCCATTTTGTGGACACAGGCCTACATATCAATGTGATTTTCATTGCAATGCCACAGAAAGGGTAAGGAATGGTTTATGAGGAACTGATATAGCTATTGATATAATTAATAATCATCTGTTCCTCTTTGAGAAATCTATTTCCTTTCTAGGTAATACAAATAAATACTATGATTTTTAAAACCTTAGTCCACACACACAAAAAAATGTTTTTACAAAAGAGGATGTTTGAATGGCCAATAAGTATATAAATATATTTTCAAATTCATCAGCCATAGGAAAATGTACTGAAATATAAATACACACTCACATGCTGGTGATGTTATCTGTTGAGGTAATAAAACAAATGAAGCGCTCAAAAATTGCTGGTAGAATTGTCAATTAAAATAACTGTTTTGGAAATAAGTTTGACAGTTCTTTATAAAACTAGGTATAGGTATGCCATGATATTCTGCCTTCCACACTCTTCTCCCACACCAAAAAAAAAAAAATTATATATGTGATTCTGGTGTGGTGCTGTAAGATAGGCACTGTATTACTAAAATCAATAGTTCTGATCCACTAGCCACATCTCAGAAACTCTATACAGGGTGGCTATGAGTTGGAACCAACTTGACAGCACTTAACAACAATATATGTGTGTGTCTGTTTATATGCAAATAGTCACTGCATTAATATTTGGATTATCCAAAATTAATGTCTGGA
Source organism: Chrysochloris asiatica (assembly GCF_000296735.1). Taxonomy (NCBI): domain Eukaryota; kingdom Metazoa; phylum Chordata; class Mammalia; order Afrosoricida; family Chrysochloridae; genus Chrysochloris; species Chrysochloris asiatica. The sequence goes on from NW_006408540.1 coordinate 5,207,152, forward strand.
ATCAATCAATAATAATATCTTTATATATTCAAAAATGTTTAAAAATATGCAGCAGAAGACATATAAAAGAATGATCATTGAAATACACTTCAGAATCACTAAGAAATGGAAACAATAAAAAAAATCCATTAAGAATACACAAGGTAAGTACCTGTGTAGTCATATAACGCATTATCTATAGCAGTCCTGGTGTGGTGCTGTGTGTTAATGCACCAGACTGCCAAACTGTCTGAACTGCAAGGTCGGCAGTTCAAGCTAACCAGCTGCCCCTTGGAAACCCTATACAGGGTCGCTATGGGTCAGAACTGACTCGACAGCAATTAATAACAATAATAATAGAGTAATTAAATGATGAATTAATACTATATATGACTATATGATTTAGTATAAAAATTACAATAAAATAAGCCCAAACCAAAATGGTACATATTACATGATTTATTTACACAAATCTCATAAATCAGAAAAACCAACATATAAACTAGAGAAAGCAGAATGATGCTTATGTTTGGAAAACAAGGAAATACTGGAAAAAAATAAAAAAGCATTCATGAACTTCTATTTATTAATCTGATTGTTAATTACTCTAGGGTGCTTAGTTTGTGAAAATTTATGTCTAAGTATTTACAGTTGTCTGCTTTTTTTTTTTTTTTTTTTTTTTAGTTGCCCTTGTAGTGAAGTGACTAAGTAGCTCAGCTGGTGACCAAAAGTCCAGTGATTTGACACTACCAGCCGATCTTCACAGGGCAAAGGTGTGACAGTCAGCCTCAGTGAAGATTTATAGCTACGGAAACCATCTGAAGCAGTTCTACTCTGTCCTATAAATGGCTCACTCTGAATGACAAGTGACTTGAAAGCAGGTTTTTTCATTTGTTTTTGGTAATTTTTGATGTGTAATAAGCCACAGTGGCCTAGTGGGTTAAATGTTGGGCTTCTAAGTACAAGGTTGGTAGTTGAAACCCACGAATCACACCTTGGCAGATGAGGTTGTGTGCTCCTTTAAAGATTTACTGTGTTGACAACCTTATGTATGGATTTCTGTGACTGGGAACAGGTGCAATGGCCTGCGTTTGATTTATATACATAAATTATATTTTACTTTTTAAAAAAAATGTATTTAAATAAAACATAAAGTAAAAGAGAAGCATTTTATAATTTAGGTAAAAATACTTTATGTCACTACATTTTACTGAAAGGAAAATTAAAGCTTTCCCAACTTTCTGATATTTAATAGATGTTATTATATAAAAGAAGGCGCTCTGGTAGTGTAGTGGTTATGAAATGGGCTACGAACCTCAAGGTCAGCAATTCGAAACTACCAGCTGCTCTGTGGGAGAAAGATGAGTCTTTCTGCTCCTGTAAAGATTTAGAGCCTCGGAAACCCTGTTCAGGGTCGCTATGGGTTGGAACCGACTTGATGGCACTTAACAATAACAGTATATAAAAGGAGTCAGGTATGGTGCTGTGAGTTAATGCACTGGACTGCAAAGTCTGTTTGAACTGCAAAGTCAGTGGTTCACTCACCAGCCACGCCCAAGGAACCCTACACAGGGTTACTATGGGTCGGAACTGACTCCAAGGCACTTAACAACAATAACAATATATAAAATGCAGTCCTGGTGTAGCGCTGTGGGATAAGAACTGGACTGCTAACTGTAAGGTCAGTGGTTCATATCCATTGGCTGTTCCTTGAAAGTCCTAAACAAAGTCAATACAAGTTGGAACTGACATGTCGGCACTTAACAACAGTATATAAAATAAGGAATCCTGGTAGTGTTGTTGTTGTTATTAGGTGTCATCAAGTTCGTAATGACTCATAGCAACCTTATGCACAGCAGAATGAAACAGTGCCTGATCCTGGGCCAACCTCAGTACTGTTGCCACGCTTGAGTCCATAGATGCTGCAACTTGGCCAATCCATCTCATTGGGGGTCTTCCTCATCTTTTCTGACCCTCTCCATATTACCAAACATGATATACTTCTACAGCGACTGGTCTATCCTGAAAATGGGTCAGAAGTATGAGAGACAAAGTTTGGACTTGTGCAGCAGATTTGCCTAATGCAATACGTCATTTGATTTCTTGACTGCTGCTTCTGTGAGTGTTGATAGTTGATCCAAGAAGAATGAAGTCCTTGACAACTTCAACCTTTTGTCCAATGATATGAATGCTGTTTATTGGTCCATTGGTGAGGATTTTTGTTTTCTGTAGATTGAGATGTAATCCATACTGAAGGCTGTGCTCTTTGATCTTTATCAGTAAATGTTTCAAGTCCTCTTGACTTTCAGCAAGCAAGGTTGTATCATCTGCATATCACAGATTGTTAATGAGTCTTCCTCCAATCCTGATACCATGTTTTTCTTCATATAACACAATTTTTTTGGATGATTGGTTCACCATACAGGTTGAATAAGTATGGTGAAAAAGTACAACCTTGTTGCACACCTTTCTTAATTTTAGACCATTCGGTGTTCCCATGTTCTTTTCGAACAACTGCCTCTTTTTTGTTCCAGGTACAGATTCCTCATGAGCACAATTAAATGTTCCAGAATACTCATACTTCTCAATGTTGTCCATAGCTTGTCATGATCCACACAATCGAAAGCCTTTGCATAATCAATAAAGCACAGGTAAGCATCTTTCTGATATTCTCTGCTTTCAACCAAGATCCATCTATGTATTCCATCTACTGAGGTCCATGTGTATAGTTGTCTCTTATGCTGTCTAAAGAAGGTATTTGAAATGAATGAAACATCAATTTTGCAGAATTCTATCATGCATTCTCCAGCATCATTTCTATCACCAAGACCATATTTTCCAACTACTGGTCCTTCCTCTTTGCTCCCAACCTTTGCATTCCAATCACCAGTAATGATAAATACATCTTGATTGCATGTTTGGTCAATTTCTGATTGAAGAAGTTGGTAGAATTCTTCTATTTTATCCTCACTGGCTTTAGTGGTTGGTGCATAAATTTGAATAATAGTGGTATTAACTGGTCTTCCCTGTAGTCGCGTGGATATTATCCTATCACAGACAGCATTGTATCTCATGACTGATCTGGATATGTTCTTTTTTAACAATGAATACAATATCATTCCTCTTTAATTTGTCGTTTCTAGCATAGTAAACCATGTGGTCACCAGATTCAAAATGGCCAATACCAGTCCATTTCAGCTCACTAATGCCTAAGATATTGATGTCTATGCATACCATTTCATTTTTGACAACTTCTAATTTTACCAGATTCATACATCGTACATTGCATGTTCTGATTTTCAATGGATGTTTACAGCTGTTTCTCTTCATTTTGAGTTGTGCCCCATCAACAAATGAAGGTCCCGCAGGCTTTTCTCCCATGGGCTTTTCTCCATTCGTGTCATCATTATCAACTCTACTTTGTTGAGGCAGCTCTTCCCAGTTGCATTTTGAGTGCTTGCCAACCTGAGGGGCTCATTTTCTGGCACTGTATCTGACAGTGTTTCTCTGCTATTCATAAGATTTTCAGTGACTAAATATTTGGAAGTAGTCTGTCACTCCTTCTTCCTAGTCTGTCTTTGTCTGGAAGCTCATCTGAAACCTGTCCACCATGGGTGATACTGCTGGTATTTAAAATGCCAGTGGCATAGTCCTCAGAATCATAGCAACTCACAAGTCACCACAGTATGACAAACTGACAGATGAATGGTGGCCTAGTATTGTAGTGGATTACAAATTGGGCTGTTAAATGCCAAATCAGCAGTTAGAATTTGCCATCCAAGTCACAGGAGAAAATTAAGACTTTCCAGTAAATATTTACAGCTTTGGAAATACTATAGAGGGTCACAATAAGTCAGAGCCATCTTGATGGAGTACAGCAGCAGCAATTTATAAAATGGAGCTCTGGAGTAGCATTGTACAATAAACACTGGACTGCTAACTCCGAGGTCGGCTGTTCAAACCTACCAGTTGTGTCTTAGAAAACTGTACATGGTCACTATGAGTAGAAACCTTACCAGCTGCACTTAACAACAACAACATACATAAATTATAAAATGAAAACTACTATATTTTAAAAATGCAATATCGCCTTTCAATTATTATTTTTCATTAATCTGAAACAACTTGGTGCCAATTTGATCTTCAACATTTGGCATGTGGCAACAATGAACTTAAGTGTTTAACTTAAATATTGTATAGAGGCAGAGAAAGACTCAGAACTCCATGAACCTACCTATTTATAAATTGATTATCTATTTTCATTCAGTTCTTTGAGTTTTGTTACATTTTTTTCTATGTATTTTCTTCTATGATAAATTCTTGTTGTTGTCAGTTGCTAGGAAGTTGATCCTGATTCGTGATGATCCATGTATGTGGCCTATAAATGCTGCATTGGATGTACAATGACTGATTATTCAGAAGCAGATAGTCAGGTCTATCTTCTGAGAAGCTTCAGCCAGGTTCCAACCTTTCAGCTTCAAGTCTAATGTTTAATCATTTGTGCCATCCAGGGACCTGACAATTCATTCACAAGTGAATTTTCTTTTCTTTATATCCTGGGACTTCAAAAAGTTTGTGGAAAATAGAATTAAAAGATAAAAGTCAATGATATAAACTTTATTTCTCAACATAAGGTGCACCAAGTTCAAGACACTTTTAAAAACAATGATACCAGCCACTTAATCCATCCTTAAAGAACTCACCATCTTGGAGTTTAACACTATTAATACAGTCTTTGTTACATAACTAACTAAAGAAAAACAGGTGACCTTTAAAGATTTTTTAAGATTAGAAAACTAAAATAACTCAGAAGAAGCAAAATCAGGACAGTAAGGTCTATAATGATTTTCCATCAAGACTCCGGCAAAGTTGTCCATTTTTGATGAGAGGAATGAGCAGGAACATTGTTCTGGTGAAGCATTCCCAGATCTTGTTCTGCTAAATCTCTGGCTAACTTTCTTACAGTACTCTCACAATAAGCAGATGTTATCATTCATTTAACCTCCAGAAAGACAACAAACAAAACACCTTGAACATTTGTAATAACTCTTGCCATGAGCTTTGCTCTTGACTGATCCACTTTTGCTTTGACTGGACCACTGGACCACTTTCTTTCTTTCTTTTTTTTTTTTGGTAGTCATTACTTTGATTGTGCTTTGTCTTCAGGATCATTCTGATACAGTCATGCTTTATCTCCTGTTACAATTCTTCCAAGAAATGCTTCAGGATCTTGATACCATTTGTATAAATTTTTTAAAAAATTTCTACAGTTGTCTGTAGCTGATCTGTGTGTAATAGTTTTGGTATCCATTATGTTGAAAGGTTGCTCAACTTTAATTTTTTAGTCAGAAACGTGTAAAATGAACTTTTTAAGAGGTTTCCTATTATTTCCTGCTGTTACAAACAAAATTATTTTTTTCCTCATAAGTTTATGTGGAAGATTTGCTACCATAGGCTTCATTTTCAAAATTCCTTTGTCTTTTTTTTTTTTTTTAAATTGTGTTATCCATTTGTAAACCGCTGATTTCTTTCAGGCATAATCCACATAAACTTTTCATAAGGCACCAATGATTTTATCATTCTTTCATTGGAATTCCATCTTAAATTAAATGTTTTCTCATGCGTCATTTTTAGCTAACTTCATGTTGTTCTCATAGGAGCTATTTTCAAACTGATCCTTACTATTTAAATTTATTATAATTAGTTAATCTGAGTTCATTTCGGTGCAAAAATATTTGAAATTCACCCATAGGCTTTTCATCATACACATTGTCCATTAACTTTTGGAAGACCTCTTGGATAGGTTATGCCAAAAAGAAAAATAGACAACACCCACTCCTCTGACCACACTCTCTATTTAGCTGGGTTTGATAAGCCAGTGCAGTGCCACACAGAACTCAGACACTGTACTCAAGGTCATGGGGTTTATTAAGGAAGTTAACAGACTACAATGCAAGAGCAGAAAATGCTCAGAGCACGGTTCTTCCAATGAGGACAGCCTTTCCTCAGCCATGACCTGGGCTCTTGGCCAGTCTCTGCCCTGCTCAGCCAATATCACAAAGTTCTTTAGGGCTGGGTATAAAAGTCTGAAGATATTCAACCTCACTATAAGCCTCAGCTCAAAGGAAATGGCTCTAGCTCAGTGGGTCAGCATTGCTGTCGCCTCCAATAAAGTGCATGGAGGTACTTCATTTAGCAAACAAGACTCCTATACAACATCACTCATTTTTACTTGCTGTTTGAGCCTGGAAGTCTGCCACTCTGTCTTCTACTCTCACTATTAGTTCTGCTCCTGCACTCCCTGTTACTTGTCCATTGTCACAGTTTCTGTCCTTGGATCAAGGAGGTTCAATGTGCAGTCATCTTGGGGCTCAAAGTATGTATTTCACTTCTGGATCTTCTTTGATAGTAGTGAGATCCCCACTCCTCTTCTGAGACAGCTTATTTTATAACCACGTTAGAGTTCCAATTTTTTACAAACACATTTAACCCTATTTATGATTCACAACTGAACCATATAGTCCATTAGCCTGTTACCATCCCTTTTCTTACCCAGATCCACCAGGAAAAAGGCATTGGGTAGAGGTTTACATTACACAATTCACTGTACCACAGATTATTAAATTCAAATGTGAAAGGATGGAATTCAAGTCTCAAAGATGAGTATCTTGAATAGGAGATATTACCTATTATAAATCTCCTCAGTTTATCTGCCCCAAATACATCTGCTAATAAATTGTTGTTGTTGTTGTTGTTAAGTGCCGTCTAGTCGGTTTTGACCCATAGCGACCCTGAATAGGGTTTCCGAGGCTGTAAATCTTTACAGGAGCAGAACGCATCATCTTTCTCCCACGGAGCGGCTGGTAGTTTCGAACTGCTGACCTTCCGGTTCGCAGCCCGATTCGTAACCACTACGCTACCAGAGCTCCTTGCTAATAAATAGCCAAAATTGCAACTCTCTCGGCACAGGTCTGGAGCCCATGTAGTTCTTACTGTGTTGCTTTCAAGTCAATATATTTTACATTTAAAGCTTGCTGATTTCAAAAGCAGAATTCTTCATCTATAGCTACCAATAGTATGTCTCTTCTATTTTTATTTCTTTTTGTCAGTATTTAAATAGACAAACAGACAGTTCCTACTACTATAGCTAGTAATAGTTTAAAAGACATTATATAGACCAATGATATCCTTTAAGGCATAAATAGCACAATTTGCCTAAATCAACCCTAGCCGATATATGAACATGTTAACAAACCATGAAGTGCATCATAATTTTTCTTAAGAAATTTTAGAAAGTGTATGCTAATGTAGGACTTTTACCTTTAAGATATATGCATATCAGCATAAAAGAATGAATAACATATAAATTCTCTACTTGTGACACTATATGTAGCTCTTTTATATTCATTCCTTCCTAAATAAAGTTGTATCATCAACACAAAAGTTGTAATTGGTTTTCATGACGGTAAGGTAGAGTTTGTAATTAAATTTCACCATCAACCCACTGTGTTGCTCTGTGGCCAGGTATGGGTAAAATGACTGACAATCCTCTACTAACGGTATTATAAATTGATTAGAATACAAATTCCTTCTTGTTAGAATAGTAACCAAAAGTTCCTTAGTGGATCTTAGATAATGGCATCTTTTCTCTTTTCCAAAATCACCAATCTCTTATCAATGTCAGCGACTGGTTCCAAAGTTCTTTGAATCATTAGTTACTGACATTAAGGCAAAGACCTATAAGACAGAGGAAATGGTGAAAATTGACTCTTGTTGAGATCATTCATTTTAAAGGGATAAATGGGGAATACAGACGTCTTAGACATACTCTATCTCCAAGTTTGTGGACCTATTTCAGTGTTGGAAAAAAAAAATCAAATTATACTGTAGCCTAGCAAATGATGACATCCAAAATTTATTATACTCTAAATCTCACAAGAAGTTCACTGGTATAGCAAACCTAGATAGCTACACTTTTAGATTGGTCTCAAATCAGGATATGATTCAAGAGGGGAAATATAAGGCACAGAGCATTTAATGAATAGTCAAAGCTAAAAGACCCAGCACAAAGATAAAGACAGGAGTCAGTCCTTGCATCCCAAGTATCAGCATCAGCAAAGGCAGAGATAATGCAGGGCACAACCCCATACAAAAAGGAGCTCTGGTAGCGTAGTGGTTACAAATCGGGCTGCTAACCTCAAGGTCAGCAGTTCGAAACTACCAGCTGTTCCACAGGAGAAAGATGAGGCTTTCTGCTCCCGTAAAGATTTGCAGCCTCAGAAACCCGGTGCAGGGTCACTATGAGTTGGAATCATCTCCACGGTAGTTAACAACAACAACAACAACCCATACAAACATGATATATGAAACATATTTAACATTGACATCAGCAGAAACTAGGAACAACGTGAATGTGTTAATCACTCTTTGAAACCTCTAGACTCATAGTGAGTCTATCCAGAAAAAAAAAAAAAAAAAAAGTGATAAATCATAAGCAAATGGTCATCCTAGACTGAGACATTTTGTTCAATAAATACTCTCATTCATTCTTTGGGTGAAGGCGAGGAAATCATATAAAATTCCTATTTTGATTTTAAACCTTTTATTTGTTATTTTACTTCATTTATAGTTTACTTCATGTGTAAATGATTCATTTATCTGTATTGTAAAATGTTTATTATTTGTACCTTTGTATTTGGGTTCAGTCACTGTGCAGAAAATAATGTCTATATCAAAATATTTCAAGGAATAGAAAATGTCTAGGTATTTATAAATGATAACTAGAAAGGTGGGATAACGATATATTTTATTGCCAAGATTTTATGGAGCACAAAGTAGGTTAAATTATGTAATTATAGGGCTATAGGGAATGCTTTTTGGCAGTGTTAACATTTTTTAATCATAATACATCATATTACACCATAGACTAGTTCTGATTCAAGAGAAAGTAGAGCCAGGATTCACATATATAATAAACTCAATGAACAAAATCAAACTCTGTAAACCTTAATCTGTATAGGCAAGCTAAACCAGTTATTTTAGGGTAGATTTTGACTCAAGGCAAGTCTATGTGCTACACAGTAGAACTCTGCTTCATAGGGTTTTTCAGGCTTTTCAGAAACGTATGAACAGGTCTTTTTCCTGAGATACCTCTTGGTGAGTTTGAATAATCAAACTTTTGGTAATTGAGTAAAAATTTGTGTTGTTGTCAGGTGTCTTTGGGTTGGTTTTGACTCAGCAACCTATGCACAATAGATTAAAACACCACACCATCATCACAACTGTTGTGTTTGAATCCATTGTTTTAGCCACTGTGTCAATCCATCTCATTGAGAGTTTTCCTCTTTTTTCATTGCTTCTCCACTTTACCAAGCATTCATCCTACAAGGATTGGTCCTCCTGATAGTATGCTCAAAGTATGAGAGACAAAGTCTCATAATCCTGGCTTCTATGGAGAATTTTTACTGTACTTCTATCAAGACAGATTTGTTTGTTCTATGGGCAGTCCATGGTACTTTAAATATTCTTCAATGCAATAATTCAAATGCATCAAATCTTCTACTGTCTTCCTTATTCATTGTTCAACTTTCACATGCATGTGTTGTTTCCTTACTTGTCATTGAGTTATTTCCACGAAACACAAAGAAACACTGCCCAGACATGTGCCATTCACACCTGAGGATGCTGTTACACTTGAGCCCATGGCTGCGGCCACAGTGCCAATCCATCTTGTTAGGGGTATTCCTTTTTAAAAAATGTTTTTGCTAACCCTCCACTTTGTCAATTATAATGTACTTCTCTAGGGATAGTGTGTCCTAAGTATGAGTGATGAAGTCTTGCTTTTTGGCGTCTAAGGAACATTGTGTCTGTACTTCTTCCAACATAGATTTATTTATTCTTCTGGCAGTCCAATACCATTCCTTAAATGCATTACTTCTTCTATGGTCTTCCATATTCACTATCCAACTTTCATATGCATATAAGACCACTGAAAATACCATGACTTTAGTCAGGCACATTTTAGTCCTCAAACTGGTATATTTGCTCTTTAATACATTAAAGAGAAATTTTGCAGCAGATTAAGTCTAATGCAATTAATCCTTTGACTTCTTGATTGCTGCTTCCATAAGCATTGGTTGTGGATCCAAGCAAAATTAAATATTTGATAACTTCAATCTTTTCTCCATTTATCATGATGCTATTTATTAGTATAGTAATGAGAATTTTCATTTTCTTTACACTGAGGTGCAAACCATACTGAAGTCTTTTATCTTCACCAGAAAATATCTTAAGTCCTCATCTCTTTCAACAAGTATGATTGTACCATCTGCATATCACAGATTGTGAATGAGTCTTCCTCCAATCTAGATGGCATGTTCTTCTTCATATAATTCAATTTCTCAGATTACTTGCTTAAAATATTTGCTCAGTATACAGATTGAATAAGTATGGTGATGGATACAAATATGACACACATCTTTGCTGATTTTGAACCATTCAGTATCCTCTTATACAGATTCATTATGAGTATAATGAAGTGTTCTTGAGTACTCATTCTTTACAAAGTTATCCATAGTTTATCATGATCCACACAGTCCAAAGACATTTCATAGTCAATAAAGCACAAGTAAACATCTTTCTAGTATTCTGTATTTTCAGCCAAGATCCATTTGTCATTAGCAGTGATATCCCTAGTTATACTTTCTCTCCTGAATTTGTTTTTTTATTTCTAGCAGTTCCCTGCTGGTGTACTGCTAAAGCCATTTAAAATTTTTCTTCAGCAAAGTTGATGATATTTCATGAGATATTGATGATACTGTTCGATGATTTCTATATACCATTGAGTCACCTAACTTGGAATGTTCACAAATATGGATCTATTCCAGTTGGTTGGCCCAGTAACTGTCTTTCATATTTCTTGGCATAGATGAGTCATCGCCTCCAATGATGTACTTCCATTTTGTTGAAATATTTTAATTTATCTTCTGTTAATTCTTGGAGCCTTGTTTTATAGCAATGCCTTCAGTGCAGCGTGGATTTCTTCCTTCATTACCTTTGGATCTTGATCTTATTCAACCTCTTGAAATGGTTGAACATCAACCATTTATTTTTGGTAAAGTGACTCTGTATGCCTTCCATCTTCTTTTGTTGTTTTCTGCATCATTCAATACATTCCCCAGAAAATCTTTTAATATTGCAACACAAGGCTTGAATTTTTCTTCAATTCTATCAGCTTGAAAAATGTTAATCATATTCTTCTCTTTTGATTTTGAACTCCAGGTCTTTGCACATTTCAATATAATATTTCATTTTGTCTTCTTGAGATGTGCTTTGAATTTTACGTTCATTTTTGACAACTTCCAATTTTTTTAGATTCATTGTTCATACTTTACTCTTTCTGATTATTAAAGGATGTTTAAAGCTGTTTCTTCTCATTTTGAGTCTTGCCCCATCAGCAAAATCTTTGCTGCATTCATACCAATTTGTTCACCTCTATTTGAAGAGGCAGGTCTTCCCCAGTCATATTTTGAGTGCCTTCCAATTGTAGGGGCTCATCTTAAGGCACATCTGAGAATGTTTTGCTAATATTCATAAGGGTTTCAGTGGCCAACCATTCAGAACTGGCATGCCTTTCTCTCTTCCTAGACTGTCTTAGTATGGAAGGTCCACTGATACTTGTCCGCAATGGGTGATCATGCTCAAATTGAAAATATCAGTGACATGCAGCTCCCAACATCACAGCAACAAGAAAGATACCATAGTATAAACTGGAATACAAACTCAGAATTCAGCAACTATGGTACATTTAAAGAAAATTTCACATCTATAAATTTTCAAAATTTTCTATTTAAATATGACATTTACTAATTAAAATGATATATTACTCATATACTCATCAGTATGATTATATCTATAATACTTAAAAATAAGTTTTGAGTTTGTGTGGCTTCTAAGAATATCAATTCCTAATAAGGAAATGAAGAAATTTTCACTCATCTCTCTCTTGATTGATACTGAGTATAACAGAAATGTGAACTATCTTAAGAAACTATGTTAATGAATGCCAAATAAACAGATTGCACAAAATCCTTCCAAATATTAAAGAAAACAAAGTGTAACAATTTTTGTTAAAGCAGGGTAATTTATACACTTTCAAAATATTAATCTTTACATGTTGTTGTTGTTGTTTTTTTCCTTTGAGTGCAATGGGTATTTTTAATGAAAAAAATATTTTAAACCATATTGCCTACTAAACTTTCTAGTGAATAAATACATGGTTGTCAGTGTAACAATAGTTGTTATTAAAGCTAAGGTACTAAACAACTATTTCTTCATTAGTTTAGAGTAAATACAATATATTTAAAATGATGTTTTTGTTAAAGATGAAAAAGATCAGTCTACCTAAATGTATCTGCTATTTATCTATTTATGGTGTGTAATAAAATAAAAATTATAAATCTAAACACATTGCCATAGAGGTACTTTCAACTTATGGCGATGCCAAATGATGCAGAGTAAAACAGCTACATTTCTGGGGATTTTTTTTTTTTTTTTAGCCTGTAATCTTTACAGAAGCATTTTGCCAGACCTTACATCCAATAAGCTACTGGGTGTGTTTGAACTATTAACTTTTAGATTAGCAAGTACTGATAAATCACTTGCACCAACTAGGGATCTTGTGATGTACAATGTTGTTGTTTAATGTAGTTGAGCCGATTCTGACTCTTACTCATAGTCAAAGAGTGACTGGTGAGGTTGAACCACCGACTTTGTGGTTCAAACAGACCTTGTGTGCCATTGCTTTATCCTAAAACCCCCAATAGGACTCCATCATGTATAATGTTCTGTTTGTTAAGTGCCATTGAATTGGTTCCAACTCATAGCAACCCTGTATACAGTTTCCGAGGAGCACCTGGTGAGTTTGAATCACCGACCTTGTGGTTCAAACCAAACTTGCAGTCGAGTGCTTGTCCTACACCAGGAGTTTATGATTTAAAATAGTTGTATAATATGTGTTTACTAACCCTGTATAAAGATAATATTGGAATATGAAAACAAGAAAAGAATTATTATTGAGTTGTGTATGGGGGGGGGGGGTGAGGCTATTTTCTGCTCTCCTAATCTACTTGGTTCATAAGCAAAACCATCATCAAAGTGCTATTGGGGTACCCCTATGGACTTAACAATATACTAGGTGTTTGAACATTGAAAACTATAAAGAATATGGTTAGTTACTGTTGAATTGAAACGCTGAGTGGTTCATTAGGCAGAAGGAGTAACTCATCTATCAGTGACATCCATGGTAAATGATTACTCTGACACTTCATATGCTGAATGTGAGAGAACTTCTGAAATGGAAGATGGCATGCTAAATTTTCTATTATTCAGAAAGTTCTTCTTCAATAAATGTCTATAACTATGCCTTTCTTTTCTTGTCATGCTATGCATAGCCTAAGTTATAATTAATTTTGACCAATCCATTATATCTGTTGAAAGATAACACAAGTGCTTTTTATCTAGGACATAAGATCACTAAAACAATAATTTCAAGTTACATGGGTAACCTGGAATTCTACCACTCATGTGTCAGTTTGTAGCACTGTGGAGGCTTATGTGTTGCTGTAATGCTGGAAGCTATGGCAATAGTATTTTGAATACCATGAGAGTCACTCTTGGCAGACAGGTTTCAGTTGAGCTTCCAGATTAAGGCAGACTAGGAAGAAAGAGAGACTGACTATGTCTGAATATTTAACCAATGAAAACCTTACAAATAGTAGGAAAATATTGGTGGTTAGCACCAGAATATTGAATATTGAAATATGATGAAGCATACCAAATATTTTCAGATATAATGCCAGAAGATGAAAGGCATGGGGAAGAGCTGCCTCCTCAAAGTAGAGTTGACCATGATGATGCAAATGGAATAAAGTTTTTGGAACCTTCATTTTCTGATAGGACACAACTCAAAATAAGGAGAAACTGCTGCAAATATCCATTAATAATTGATATATGCACCATGCTAACAGAACTCCTTATATGGAATGTATGAAGTATGAATCTAGGAAAATTGAAAGTTGTCAAAAATGAAGTGGAATGCAAACCATCAAAATCCTAGACATTAGTGTGGCACTGTAAGATAAGTACTTGACCTCAAAGTTGCTTTGAACAAAAAGATGAGTGGATGAAACTCACCAGGCACTTCTCAGAAACCCTATACAAGATCATTATGACTAGGAACTGACTCAACAGCAATTAACAACAGCAGTTAGATAAAATGGAGTGGTCTTAGCCATTTTGAATCTGACCATAACATGGTTTACTTTGCCAGAAAAGAAAAATTGAAGAGGAATGGGATCATATTCATCATCAAAAAGAACATTACAAAATTTTTATTGAAGTATAATTCTGCTTGTGACAGGATAATATTGATTACACCTAAAAGGAAGACCAGTGAGTACCATTATTATTTAAATTTATGCACCAATCACTAAAGCCAGTGGTGATGAAATTGAAGAATTCTTTCGACTTGTTCAGTCTGAAACTGATGCAATCAAGATTTACTGATAATTACTGGCAACTGGAATGCAAAGTTTAGAAACAAAGTGGAAGGATCAGTAGTTGACCTTGGTGATAGAAATGAGGCGGGGATCACATGATAGAATTTTTCAAGGCCAATAATTTCATTGAAAATACCTTTTTTAAACAACACAAAAGATGAAAATACACATGGACCTCACCAGATATAATACACAGAAATCAAACTGATTACGTATGTGGGAAGAGATGATGGAAAAGCTACATATTATTAGTCAAAATAAGGTTGGGGCAGACTGGAACAAACCATCAATTGCTCATATATAAGTTTAGATTGAAGATGAAGAAAATTATTTTGGTTCCATAAGAACCAAAATAAGATCTTGAACATATTGCACCTGAATTTAGAGATCATCTCCAGAAAAGATTTGATACATTACACATTAACAACCGAAAACCAGAAGAGTTGTGGGATGACATCAAGAATATCATACAGGAAGAAAGCACAATGTCATTAAGAAGACAAGGAAGAAAGAACAAATGGATGTCAAAGAGACTCTGAAACTTGTTCCTCAGCATAGAGATGGTAAAGCAAATAAAGAAGTGAGGAGGTGCAAACTCTGAACAGAAAATTTTAAAGGTCAGCTCTATAAGACAAAGCCAAATATTATAACAAAATGTGCAAAGACCTGGAGTTAGAAAACCAAAAAGGAATAACATGCTCAGCATTTCTTAAACTGAGGGAACTGAAGGAAAAATTGAAACCTCTGCTTGTGGTAGTAAAGGATTCTATGGGCAAATTATTGAATGATGCAAAAAGCATACAATAAAGGAGCTCTGGTAGCGTAGTGGTTATGAATCGGGCTGTAAACCTTAAGGTCAGCGGTTCGAAACTACCAGCAGCTCTGCGGGAGAAAGATGAGGTTTTCTACTCCCGTAAAGATTTACACCCTCGGAAAACCTATACAGGGTAGTTATGGGTCAGAACTGACTCGACGGCACTTAACAACAACAACAACAATGGAGGGAATACACAGAGTCACTGTACCAAAAAGAAATGGTCACTGTTCAACCATTTCAACAGGTAGTATACAATCATACAAATAAAAAATTTTCAATAACCTCATTTATGCCAAGAAATTTGGAAGACAACTATCTGGCGGGCTGACTGGAAGAGATCCGTATCTGTTCCGATTCCAAAGAGAAGTGACCTAACGGAATGTGGAAATCATCAGAAAATATCGTTGATATCTCATGATAGTAAAGTTTTACTAAAGGTAGTACAAAAATGGCTGCAATGACACATTGACAGAGAACTTCCAGAGGCTGAAGCTGGGTTCAGAAGAGGACATGGAACAGGTGATATTGCTGAGGTCATATGGATCTTGGCAGAAAGATGTTTACCTGTACTTTATTGACTATGCAAAGACTTTTGGTTGTGTGGATCATGACAAGCTAAGCACAACATTGTGCAGTATGAATATTCTGGAACAGTTAATTGTGCTCATGAGGAACCTGGACATAGACAAAGAAGCAGTTGTTTGAACAGAACAAGGGAACACCTAATGGTTTAAAGTTAGGAAAGGTGTGTGCCAGAGTTGTATTCTTCCACCATACTTTTTCAGTCTGTATGCTGAATAAATTTAATCTGAGAATCTGGATTGGAGGAAGACTCATTAACCACCTGCAATATGCAGATGATACAATCTTGCTTGAGGAAAGCCAAGAGGATTTAAACCATTTACTGATAAAGATCAAAGACCACAGCCTTTGGTATGGGCTACCTCTTAATGTAAAGAAACCA
Organism: Chrysochloris asiatica; assembly: GCF_000296735.1. Taxonomy (NCBI): domain Eukaryota; kingdom Metazoa; phylum Chordata; class Mammalia; order Afrosoricida; family Chrysochloridae; genus Chrysochloris; species Chrysochloris asiatica. Next base: position 5,223,470 of record NW_006408540.1, read on the forward strand.
AAATTTCTCACCACTGTACCAGTAAACCATATCTATGTAAATGGAGAAAAACTGGAAGTCACCAAAGACTTTCATTTTGCTCAGATCAACCATCAACACTCAAGGAAGCAGCAGTCATGAAATCAAATGACCTTTTGATTAGGCAAATCTACTGCACAAGACCTCTTTAAAGTGTTGAAGAGCAAAGATGTCAGTTTAAGGACTAAAGTTCATCTGACCCAAGCCATGATATTTTCCGTAACCTCATATGCATATGAAATTTGGATAGTTAATAAGGAAAACCATAGAAGAATTAATGCATGTGAGTTATGGTGTTGGAGGAGAATATTGAACGCACCATAGATTTAACAGAACAAACAGATCTGCATTGGAAGAAGTCCAACCAGAATGCTCCTTAGAAATCAGGATGATCAGACTTCGGCCCTTATGCTTAGGACATATTATCATGAGGAACCACTCACTGGGGAAGGATGTCATGTTTGATAAAGTGAAGGGTCAAAGAAGAAGAGAAAGAAACTCCAACAAGATGGACTGGCACAGTGTTAGCAGCAATGGGCTCAGGTGTAGCAATGATTGTGAGGTTGGCTCAGTACTGGGCAGTGTTTCTTTCTGTTGTGCATAGGTTCACTATGAGTCTGTACAGACTCGCTGACACTTAACAATAACAACAACAAACCTGGGCAACTGATTGGGAGATCCATATATTTTTCTGAGTCCAAAAAGAGGTGACCTATTGAAATGCAGAAATCATTGGACAATATAATTTATATAACAGGAAAGTAAATTTTGCTAATGTTACCTAAAAATTGGCTGCAACATTACATTGACAGGGAGCTTCTAGATGTTCAATATGGATTCAAATGAGGACATGGAATGAAGGATATCATTGCTGACATCAGATGGACCTTGGCTGAAAGTAAAGAATACCGGAAAAATGTGTACTTGTACTTCATTGAGTATGCAAAAGCTTTCAACTGTGTGGATCATGACAAGTTATGAACAACATTGCAGAGAATCAGTATTCCAGAACAGTTAATTGTGTTCACGAGGAACCTGTACATAGACTAAGAGGCAGTTGTTTGAAGAAAACCTCGATATGCAGATGATACAACCTTGCTTGCTGAAAGGACATAAAATGCTTACTGATGAAGGTCAAAGGCTAAAGCCGTTGGTATAGGTTGGACCTCAATGTAAAGAAAACAAAAATGCTTACTAGTAGATAATTAATAACATCTTAATAAATGGAGAAAAGATTGATGTTGTCCAAGAATTTCATTTTGCTTGGATCTACCATCAAAACTTATCCTACAATACCACACCAGGACTCCTGAAAAAAGAAAAAACATAATATATATTTTTTAAAGCATTAAATTTATCAAATTATTTAACATGACTTTTTAAACTTGGGCTCTTAGTGTGTTGTTGTTTGTAAAGTGCCTTTGGGACTCGGGGCTCTTGTTCTTGTTGTTGTTAAGTGCCATTGAGTCAGTTCTGACCCATAGTAACCCTGTATGGTGTTTCCAAAGAGCAGCTGGTGAGCTTGAACCTCTGTCTGACCTTGTGGTTCAAAACAATGGAGTCAGTTTCAACTCATAGTGCCCCTGGATTGGTTTTCTGAGGTGTTAAAACTTTTGTGGGAGCAGAAAGACTCATCTTTCTCCCATGGAGCAGTTGGTGGGTTTGAACTGCCACCCTTGTGGTTCAAATTCCAGTGCTTTAGCCATGGATTCTTTAATATAATTAATAAGTAATCATGTTTCCCAATTTACATTCTTGTTGATAGAGCAAAAAACATACATACAAAGACAAGTCTAACAAAAGAATCCAGCATGTTATATGCAAAAGGCTCTCTGAAATGTCTATACTTGAAGAGATTTGTATCATTTCAAATAAAAATGATCCAACAGAATGTTGCTGAAAACAATTAAAAAATAGTTGCAGCAATACATCAACAGAGAGCTGCCAGAAATTCAAGCTGAATTCAGAAGAGGATTTGGAACCTGGGACATCATTGCTGACATCAGATGGATCTTGGCTGAAAGCAGAGAATACCAAAAAGGTATTTACTTGTACTTTATTGATTACGTAAAACATTCGACTTGTGGCTCATAACAAACTGCAAATTCCACAAAACTTATTGTGCTCATGCAGAACATATACATAGACAGAGGCAGTAGTTAGAGCAGAGCAAAGGGATACTGCATGCTTTAAAATCAGGAAAAGTGCATGCCAGGGTTGTATTCTTATACCATATTTCTTCCATCTGTATGCTGAGCAAATAAATCTGAGAAGACAGATTATACAGAGAAGACTGTGGTATCAGGGATGAAGAAAGACTCATTAGCAATTCAAGATACAACTCAACCTTGCTTGCATAAAGTGAAAAGGACTTGAAGCACTTACTGATGATGATCAAAGAACATAGCCTTCAGTATGAATTATAACTCAATTAAAAAAAAATCCTCACAACTGGACTGAAAAACAATGTCAAGATAAATGAAAAATGATTGAAGGTGTCAAGGATTTCATTTTACTTGGATTCACAATCAATGCTCATGGATGCAACAATCAGGATATCAAAGGACATATTACATTGTGCATATCTGCTGTAAAAGACCTCTTTAAGGTATTAAAGGGCAAAGATATCACTCTGAAGACTAAGGTGTACTTAATTCCTTGGAAAACCATACAGAATTCCTATATATTAGAGCCAACTCAATGGCGTTTAACAACAAAAGCAATATGACTGTAAGAAAGCTGGACAGTGAATAATGAAAACTGTAGATTAGATGAACTTGAATTATAGTATTGGAAAAGAATATTGAAAGTACCATGGACTGCCAGAAGAATAAACAAATGTAGGAAACAGCATTGCCAGAATGCTCCTTAGAAGCGAGGATGGCAAGACTTTGTCGTATATACTTTGTCTACCTTATTAAAAGCGACCCGTCGTTTAAAAGGGACATCATGATTGGCAAAATAGAGAATCACTGGAAAACAGGAATACCTCCAACAAGATGAACTGATACCGTGACTGCAACAATGGGCTCAAACAAAACAACAGTTGTGAGGATGTGCAGGACTGGGCATTGTGAATCAGAATCTACTACACAGGGACCTAACAACAACAATGGAATTGCAATGAGTGTCAGATTTTAAATGAGTGATTTCCTTCAAACAAGTTTCTTAATCTCTATGCAAAGTAGATTGATCTATAGGTCTTGAACCTCTTTGTTCACACATAAGCATTACTAAAGGCATCATCACACATGAAGAAAACTATGGACAACTTAAGAAAACTCTCCTGGCTATAAGAACATCTTAGCAGAATTTATTACAGACTGACTGTTTATTCACTCTGAAAAGGTTCTTTAGGGGAAGATCGGGAATGAAGAATCATTCACAATTCCAGGGGATAATTCAATGACAAGAATAACAGGTTTTCTGAGATATCCTAGGAGTCAGTTCTTGGATCCACATGTTAGATTTTTATAGGCAACCTCAAAAGAATTGCAAAGAAACTAAAAATATTTAATTACATTTAAAAAGAGAACATCCAAATATAAAATATATCAAAGAAACAAAGAAAGATTTTGATTGCTTGGGTTTTTCAGTGTCAATGGAGAGTCAGTGACAACATTTAAGTGTTTTATAGGGATTAAATTAAAGTCAATAGTTACAGGTAACTGTCTGTTTTTGTTGTGAATTGCTATTGAGTCAGTTCCGACCCATAGCGACCTTATATAGGGTTTCCAAGGAGCAGCTGGTGAGCTTGAACCACCAACCTTGCAGTTCAAATGGCTTTGCAGTCTGGTGCATTAACCCTCAGCGCCACACCAGAACTCCAACTGCCCGTTTAGGAAGGCATAAATATAATATGCTCTACAGGAGAAAAATGAGGTTTTCTGCTCTGGTATGCTTTTTACAAGGAAACCCTATAAAAGGTCAATATGAATCAGAACTGACTCTACAGCATACAACTACCACCAAATATAACAACATAATTAACTCATATTAAAACTTTAAAAAATACTAACACTGATTGTTTGAAAATATATAAATAATTTATTTTTTAAGTGATAGTATTTTCATATTGAAAGATATTTGTGATTCATATACATTGTCTTCTCTTAGATAATGATCATATTATAATTCTTCCAAAGACAGAAGAGTGGATCTACAGTATAACTTTAGATTCCTCTCAAAATGATACTTTATCATCTTATTCTTCTTTTGATTATTTAACTACTCACAATTAAATGCACTAATTTTTCTTCTAGTTAACCATTACTGTTATGTTCCTCTGTTACATATGTTGTCATAAAACATTTTAAGTATTTGAATGCAGTAGTAGAAATCATAAACGAATGCGTTTTTTAAAACAAAATAGTGAAGCATTTCTAAAGTATAGTGTTTCTTCTATAGCATCCATGAACTGAGTATGTAGTGTTAAAATAGATCCCTGGATTCATTGCTCGTTTCCACTTTCAGTTCTAAATTTCATTATTTCTTCAGGTTGGGGTTGAGTTAATCTTTATGTAAGAAATGTTTGTTAATAATTTGAAGGTAAATTACTAATCACAAGAAGTAAAGATCAATTTAGATTTTAATATGAGCAATTTAGTCCCTGATTCCACAGGAATGCTCAAATAACATGTTTGGAGATACCTTTTAGGAAAATGTGTACTGTATAACTGTGGAGAGAGAGAAAAAAAATACATCTACATACAGCCATTTCAGCATCAGCATTATTGATTTTCATGTTAACTGAGCCCTTCAAGAGCTTTACTTCCAAAGTATAAATCAAACAAGGGTATACAAATCATCTAGATTCCACCCAAATGAAAAGAAGATGTGATATGATTTAAAAGAGCAGAGTAGAGATGTGTAAGCAGGATTCTCATGATTGATCATCCAAAGTAAACTTTATTATTTAAGAGCTATTGGACTATGAAAAAGCTGATTTTCTCCCTAACAATGTATATTAGATATACATGGTGTCATAAATATTAAGAGCACATGGTGTCATAAATATTAAGAGAAATCATGCACTTTGATTTCTCTTTCATACTGAGCATCCCACAGAAATAAGGATTATACAAACATATTTAGGATGGATGCACCCAGGGGTAAAAATGATGGGACCAGTAAGTGTATGACTATTAAGTTGTTTTCATGCTGTTAAATATTTTGCATAACAGTGGGGAACTGAGGTACCAAAGCTGTTTCAGCATATCTTACTACAATTCTAGTTTCCCCATGATTTGTACATAGATTAAAGTTATTAGTTTTTATTATTTTCCCATAGTCTATAAAGGATAAGGCTAATGTATCAAGATGTTGCATGCTCTAATTTTTTAAACGATTCTAGCTGAAGTCCAAACTGGAAGGAAATAGGTATTAAACACATACCAATTCCAAAGAATTTTAGTAGAATAATTTCTTGCAGCATTTTATTAAAAGATAGCAAAACAAGTCAATCAATTCTACACCAAAACAATTACATAATAGGATATTCATGATGGGAAGGGGACAATTGTGAGTGAGTTTTTTGCAGTAGACCTAGGGCTTTCCAGCAAAATGTTAAGGCAGGTATTTCACTGCCTTTAGTGGCATTGACTAGACTGTGGTTACGCAACAACTGTGAAGTTATCTACCAAAAAGTGCTTAGAATGAATTGGTGTAAGCTCTGTACTATATAGATTGGGAAAAATATAGAGATAAAGAATAATACCTGATTTCCTCTGGGAGAATTCTGAAAGTGGGATTCTGACCGGAGCAACCAAGAAAGCAATGCTGGCAGTGTGATACCAGAAATTTCCACCACTGACTTGAGGCAAGGATGCATGAGTTCTTGTGAGTCTATAGGAGTCAAACATCATATGGTGAGCTGACTCTGCTTTAGACTACACAGACCAAGTGACCATGGAAGTAATACGCTTTATGCCACAATAGAAAGAGAGTGTAAGTCCAAGAAGCAGCCAGAGAATGTTTTCTTTTGAAGGAAATAGGCAAGGGAGGTCACTGTGGTTTGTTGTTGTTAAGTGACATCTAGTCAATCCTGGCCCATAGACCCATAGTGACACTGTATAGGGTTTCCGAGAAGCAGCTGGTGAGGTTGAACTGCCTACCTTGCAGTTCAAATGGATTTGTAGTCTTGCGCATTAACCCACAACGCCATACCAGGACTCCACAAAGATTGCTGAAAAATAGCCCGATTTTGGATGCCTGTCAAATAAGAGCATGATACTAGTCGATATCAGTCAAAATAAAACTAGACACACAGTCCTAAATCTATATTAAATCCTAATTAATTGTAATTGATAGTTGGTAGAATCTCCTAATTCTTACTGTAGTCTATATTCATTTTCAATGTATTTTAACAAGAGCCATGAAATAAGACCCATACTTCACATTGCATACAAATACTAACTCAAAATGTACCAAAGGCCTTCAACCACCACTTTTTAGCGATGGAGTCTTAACTATAACTTTCAAGTCAAAAGCAGCAAAATACAAAATTTTTCATTATAATGAGATCTCATTTATTTAATTAGATCTTATAAAATGAGAAACTATTATACATCAAAATTGTTTATAACAAATTAAAGAGTCAATTTACAAACTGGAAGAACATTTTTGGGAACTCTGGTAGAGTAGTGGTTATGAGTTGGGCTGCTAACCTCGTGGTCAGTTGTTCAAAACTACAAGCAGTTCCACGGGAGAAAGATAAGGCTTTCTGTTCCTGTAAAGATTTATAGCCTTGGAAACACTATGCAAAATCCCTATGAGTAGGAACCAACTCCACAGCACATCACCACCACCATAAATTGGGTAGGGTTCAATACCCAGAATATACAAAGAACTGCAATATTGTAAGGAAAGACAATTGATAGAAGAGCAAAAGACATGAATAAATATTTCACAGAGGGGGCATACATGTGGCCATCAATCACATAAAAAATGCACAACATTATTAGCCATTGGTGGTAGTGGTGGCGATTATGTGCTGTGGAGTTGGTTCATACTCAGCAACCCTATATAGGGCTTCTGAGGTTGTAAATCTTTACAGGAACAGAAAGCTTCATCTTTCTTCGGTAGTTTCGAACTGTTGACCTTAAGATTAGCAGACCGACTCGTAACCACTATGCTACCTGAGCTCCTTAGGGGATCAAAATCACAGTGTGATACCAAGTCAGCTTTAATATTATAGCTACGATTAAACAATAACCCTAAAAATAACAGATATTGGATAGGATAGGAGAAAATGGAAACCTCTTCCACTGTTGTTGCTATTGTTAAGTGGGAGTCAAGTCGGTTCTGACTCATAGATTGCCTAGGAGCAAATGATGGATTTGAACTGCCAGTCTTGTGTTCTGCAGTTCAGTGTTTATCCTGCAAATTCACACCAGGACTCTCTTCTATTATTACTAGGGATAAAAATGGTATAGTTGTTGTGGAATAATTCTATGGTTCCTCGAAATGTTGGGTATAGAGCTAACATGTTGCTGTTATTGTTAAGGGCATTGAATTGGTTCAGCAGCATAGTGACCCTGAATAGAATTTCAGAGGAGCAGTTGTTGGGTTCCAACCAGTGCTAATCTTACAGAGCCACGCAGGATTTTGACTCTACATATATACCAAAAAGACCTGAAAGCATAAATGAAACACACACATGTACACCAAAATTCATTGTAGTACTATTCATAATATCCCAAAGGTGGGAAAAACCCAAATGTTCATCAACAAGTGAATGGACAAACAAAATATGCTATATTCATACAAAGCAATATTACTTGGTCACAAAGAAATGAAGCCCTGATACATGTTATAATATGGATAAAATTGAAAATCATTGTGCTGAGTGAAAGAAATGAATTTAATAAGGGTAACTATTGTACTATCTCATGAATATGAAATGTATAGCATAGGAAAATGTATAGAAAACAGAGTTCAATAGTGGTTACAAGGGGTAGAAAGGGAGCAGAGGTAGAATATGCATTGAATTTCTGTTTATGATGAAAAATTTGGAACCAGACATGAGTGATGGTTGAACAACATGATTGATGTAATTGGTGTCACCAAATTGTATCCATGAAAAAAGGTTGTATTGGTAAATGTGCTGTATGTATATTTACAGTATTTTATAACAACAATAAAAAGAACCATGAAAAAGTCAATGAAGTACACAGAGGATCTCAGCTCCGTTAAATGAAAAATCAAACTAACAAATCCACTGCCTTCAAGTTGATTTTTGATTCATAATGACTATCTTAAATCATGTTTCCTAAGTGAAAATGGGGGAAAGTATTATATACATGTATATATTTTGTGTGTTGTGGGTGTGTGTGTGTGGAAAAAAGTACAAATAGAAGATTTAAAAAACAAACTGCTGCTGAGGTGATTTTGACTCATAGTGACCCTATGTTGTTGTGTGCCATCTAGTAGTGTCCGAATCATCGTGACCCTGTACAGGGATTCCAAAGAGTGGCTAGTGGGTTTCAACTGTTGACCTCTTGGCTACCAGTCCAGTGTTTTTCTACAGTACTATACCAGTGACCCTACATTGTTATCGATAAGTGTTGTCAAGTCTATTCTGACCCAAAGTGACCCTGTATGGGTTTCCGGAGAGCGACAACTGGTGGGTTTGAACCACTGACCTTTCAGTTAGCAGTCCAGTGCTTATCGTACAGTACCACACCAGGACTCGAGTGACCCTATTTGTTGTTGCTATTGTTGTTGTTGTCAGGTGCCATCGAGTCGGAACCGACTCATAGCGACTCCATGCACAGCAGAACGAAACAATGTTCGATCCTGGGCCAACCTCACCACCGCTGCCACCCCCGAGTCCATCAATGATGCCACCTGGCCAATCCATCTCGTTGGAGGTCTTCCTCTTTTTCTCTGACCCTCCACCCTACCCAGCATGACATCCTTCTCCAACGATTGTTTCCTCCGGACTACATGTCCAAAGTAGGAGAGACGAAGCTTAGCCATCCTGGCCTCCAAGGAGCACTCTGGCTGCACTTCTTCCAAAACAGATCTATTGGTTCTTTTGGCAGTCCATGGCACCCTCAGTATTCTCCTCCAACACCACAACTCAAAGGCATCAATTCTTCTACGATCCTCCATATTCACTGTCCAGCTTTCGCATCCATATGAGGCTATTGAAAACACAATGGCCTGGGTCAGGCGCACCCTAGTCCTCAAGCTGACAGAGTGACAAACTGCTTCCGAATCGCTAGTCACTGAAAACTCTATGCATAGCAGAGAAACATTGTTGTTGCTATTAAGTGCTGCCAAGTCAGTTCTGACTCATGGCGACACTGTTTAAAGTTTCTGAGGCTGTAAATCTTTACCTGCTGGACTCCATATGACCCTATGGTGATGGTGCTGAGGATTATGTGTTGTGGAGTCAGTTCCACCTCATATTGACCCTATACAGGGTTTCCAAGGCTATAAATCTTTATGGGAACAAAAAGTCTCATCTTTCTCCTATGGAACAGTTGTCAGATTCCAACTGCTGACATTTCAGTTAGCTTCTCTGCTCATAATCCACTACACTACCAGAGATCCTTACATAACCCTAGAGGACATAGTAAAACTGGTCCATAGCATTTTCAAATCTGTCATGTTTTTGAAAAACTGTAAATCTTTATGGGAGCAGATTAAGAGTACCAATATGGCACACCCTGGTGTGTTGATATTTAACCATTTCAAGAGGTAGCATATGGCCAAGAGACAATGGTACTGAAGGAAGAAGTCTAAGGTACACTGAAGGAATTGGTAAAGAACAAGGCTCTGAGAATTGACAGAACACAAATTCAACAAACTGATGTAGCTTTGAGGCTTTCACTCATCTATGCCAAGAAATTTGGAAGACAGCTAGCTGGCCAACTGATTGGAAGAGATACATATTTGTGCCCATTCCCAAGAGAGGTGACTCAACTGAATGCAGAAACCATCAGACAATATCATTATTATCACAAACAAGTAAAGTTTTGCTAAAGATAACTAAAAAACAGCTACAACAGTACATCAACAAGGAACTTACAGAGGTTCAAGCCAGATTTAGGTGAGGATAAGAAATGAGGGATATTGTTACTGATGATGGATGAATCTTCACTGAAAGCACAGAATATCAGAAAGACATTTATCCATGTTTATTGACTATGCAAATGTTTTTGACTATGTGGATCATGAGTAGTTATGGATAACATTGCAAAGAACAGGTATTCCAGAATACTTACTTGTGCACATAAGGAATCTGTACATAGATGAAGAAGCTGTTGTTTGAACAGAACAAGGGAACATCAAATGGTTTAAAAGCAGGAAAGGTGTGCACTAGGCTTGTTTTATTTCATCATACTTATTCAATCTGTAAAGGAAAATATTGAAAGTGCCCTGGGCTGCCAAAAGAACCAACAGATCTGTGTTGGAATAAGTGCAGCCAGAGTGCTCCTTGGAGGCCAGGATGGCCAAATTCCGTCTTTCATACTTTGGGCATATTGTCAGGAGGGACCAGTCGCTGGAGGATACCATGTTTGGTAATGTAGAGAGTCAGAGAAAAAGAGGAAGACCCCCAGCGAGATGGATTGGCAAAGTGGCAGCATCAATGGGCTCAAGCGTGGCAACAATTGTGAAGTTGGCCCTGGACTGGGTAGTGTTTCATTCTGTTGTGCATAGGGTTGCTATGAGACGGTACTGACTCGATGTCACCTAACAACAACAAGTCAATTTGTATGCTGAACAAATAATCCAAGGAGCTGAATTATATGAAGAAGAACGTGATGTCAGGTTTGCAGGAAGACTAAGTAACAACCTATGATATGCAGATGGTCCAGCCTTGCTTGCTGAAAATGAAGACTTAAAAAACACTTACTGAGGAAGATCAATGACAACAGCCTTCAGTATAGTTTTCACCTCACTGTAAAGAAAACAAAAAGTTTTACCACTGGCCAATAAATAACATCCATATAAATGGAGAAAAGATTAAAGTTGTCAAAGATTTCATTTTGCTTGGATCCTCCATGGCACATAGCCACCACCACCACCACCACTATTAACACTCATGAAAGCAACAGTCAGGAAATCAAAAGACATATTGTATTAGGCATAACACTGCACAAGACCTCTTTGAAGTGTTCAAGAGCAAAGATTTCAATTTGAGGTCTAAGATGTGCTTGACTCAAGCCATGGCATTTTCAGTAGCCTCATATGTATGTGAAAGTTTGACAATGAATAAGGAAGACTGCAGAAGAATTTATGCATTTGAGTTATGGTTTTGGAGAAGAATATTAAAGGTACCATGGACTGCCAATAGAACATACAAATCTTAGTTGGAAAAAGTACATCTAGAATGTGCCTTAGAAGCCATGATGGTGAGACTTCATCTCTCATACTTTGAACATATTATCAAGCTGGACCAGTCATTTAAGAAAGACATCATGCTTGATAAAGTAAAGTGTCAGCAAGTACATGAGACAAAGTCTTGCCATACTTGTTTCTAAGGGGAATTCTGGCTGTACTTCTTCCAAGACAGATTTGTGTTCCTTTTGGCAGTCCATGGAACATTCAGTATTCTTCATCAACATCATAATTCAAATGCAACACTTCTCTGATTTTCTTTATTAATTGGCCAGCTCTCATATGTATATGAGGTGATTGCAAATATCATGAGTGAAGGCAGGCCCACCTTAAGCAAAGTGACATCTTTGCTTTTAACATTTTAAAGAGGTCTTTTGCACAGATGTGCCCAAATATGTTTCTTGACTGCGATGTCCATGAACATTGTGGATCCAAGTAAAATTAAATCCTTGAGAATGTTGGTCTTTTCTCTGTTTACCATGATGTCATTTACTGGTCAAGATGTAAGGATTTTTGTTTTCCTTATATTGAGTTGCAATCCATACTAAAGGCTGTATTTTATTTTTATTGTTTTAATCATTAAGTTCTTCAAGTCCACTTCAATTTCAGTGAGCATGATTATGTAATCTGCCCATCTCATGTTTTTAATGAGATCCTGATGTTTTATATTTTTTCATAAAGTCCAGCTTCTCAGATTATTTGCTCAGTATACAGTACTGAGAATGGACACAACTGTGATATGTACCTTTCCTATTTTTGAAGATGCAGTATCTTCTCTGTTTGACTGACTCCTTCTTGGTATATGTACTAATTCTGCAGGAGTAAAACGAAATGTTCTGGAATTCTCATTCTTTGTTAATCTAGCCATCATTTGCTATGATCCATAAAGTTGAATGTCCTTCTGTAGTCAATAAAACACAGGCAAACATTTTTCTACGGAGTCCTGGTGTGGCGCTGTGGGTTAATGCACTGGATTGCAAAGTTGGTTTGGACGGCAAGGTTGGTGGTTCAAGTTCATTAACTGCTCCTAAGAAACCGTATATAATGTCACTATGGGTAGGAACCAACTTGAGGGCACTTAATAATAACAACAGACATTTTTCTGTGTTTTCTTTGCTTTCAGACACTATTCACCTGACAGCAGCAATGATATCCCTTGCTCCAAGTTCTCTGGCTTGAATTTCTGACAGCTCCCTGCCAATATACTGCTGCAACTATTTTAAAAATTATCTTCAGCATAAATGTTATCTGCATGTGATGTTAATGATAATTTTCAATGACTTCTGCATTGTGTTAGGTCACCTTTCTTTGGAATGGGCACACATATGGATCTCTTCCAGTCACTTGTCAAGGTAGCTGTCTTACATATTTTTTAGATAAGTATCTCAAGTGCTGCATCAGTTAGTTGAAACAATTCAACAGGTATTCTATCTATTCCTGAAGCCTTTTTTCTCACTAACGCCTTCAGTACAGCTTGGACTTCTCCCTTAAATACTGTTGGTTCTTGATCATATGCCTGCATTTAAAATGTTTAAACATCAATAATTTCTTTTTGGTACAATTGTTTTGTATTTCTTCCAACTTCTTTGATGCCTTCTAAATCACTCAATAGTTTGCCCATTGAATCCTTCAATATTTCAACTCACAGCTTGAATTTTTCTTTGGCATTATCAGCTTGAGAAATGCTCAGCATATTTTCAGCTTTTGGTTTTGTAACTCCAAGTTGTTGCACATTTCATTATATTACTTTACTTTGTATTGTTGTACTGCCTTTTGGGATCACCAGGTCAGCTCTTTTACTTCATAGTGCTTCATCATGAGTATTCTGTATGGATATAAATTTCAATGTTCAATAAGAAAAAATAAAGAGGGATATGTTGTTGTCAGGTGCCATTGAGTCGGAACCGTAGTCAGTACCATAGTGATCTTATGCACAAAAAAACAAAACACTGCCCGATCCTGGGCCAACCTCACTACTGTTGCTATGCTTGAGTCCATCGATGCTGCTACTTGGCCAATCCATCTCGCTGGGGGTCTTCCTCTTTTTCTCTGACCGTCCACCTTACTAAACATAATATCCTGTAAATGTTTTAAGTCCTCTTCATTTTCAGCAAGCAAGGATGTATCATCTGTATATCACAGGTTGTTAATGTGTCTTCCTTCAATCCTGATGCCACATTTTTCTTCATATAACATAGTTTCTCAGATGATTTGCTCAGCATACAGGTTGAATAAGTATGGTGAAAGAATACAACCTTGTCGCACACCTTTCTTAATTTTAAACCATTCAATGTTCCCATGTTCTGTTCGAACAACTGCCTCTTGGTCCAGGTACAGATTCCTCATGAACACAATTAAGTGTTCCAGAATACTAATACTTCCCAATATTGCCATAGCTTGTCATTATCCACACAATCGAATGCCTTTCTGTGTTGAAGGATACATTGAGCAAAATATTGAATAATGCAGAAAACATCAAAAGAAGATAGAAGAAATGCAAAGTTACTGCACACACACACACAAAACCAGTTCCATGTTCAATACTTTCAAGAGGTACCAATTGATCAAGATATTATGGCATTGATAGAAGAAGTCCAAGCTGCACTGAAAGCATTGGTGAAAAACAAGGCTTCTGGTATTGATGGAACAAATTGAAATCTTTCAACAAACTGATACAATGCTGAAATAACTCACAAGCCTATATACTGGGAAATTAGGAAGACTGCTACCTGACCAACCCATTGGAAGAGATCCACAGTTATGTCCATTCCAAAGAAAGGTGATCCAAATGTAATGTGGAAATAATCAAATAACAACATTAACATCACAAACAAGTAAAATTTTGCTGAAGACAATTAAAAAATGATTTTATCAGGGAACAGACAGAAATTCTAGCCAGATTCAGAAGAGGATGTGGAATTAGAAGAGATATCATTGCTGATGTCAGATTGATCTTGGGTGAAAGCAGATAATACTAGAAAAATATTTGCTTGTGCTTTATTAAATATGCAAAGGCTTTCAACTGTGTGGATAACGATAAACTATGCATAACATTGTGAATAATGGGTATTTTATAACAGTTAATTGTGCTCATGAGGAACCTGTACATAAACCTAGAGGCATTTGTTAGAAAATATCAAGGGTATAGTGAATGTTTTAAAACCAGGAAATGTGTGTTCCAGAGTTATATTCTTTCAGCAGACTTATTCAATCTCTGTGCTGGGCAAATAATCCTAGAAGTGTATTGTTTGAAAAATGTAGGATCAGGACTGGAGGAAGAATCATAGCATCCTCCAATATGTAGATAATACAACCTTACTTGCTGGAAGCAAAGAGGACATAAAATACCTATTGATGAAGATCAAAGACTACAGCCTTTAGTATACATTGCACTTCACTGTAAAGAAAACAAAAATCCTCACAACTGGATAAGTAAATAAATTCATGATAAAAGAAGAAAAGATTGAAGTTGCTAAAGACTTTATTTTGTGTGTGTCCAAAATCTATACTCATGGAAGTAGCAGTCAAGAAATCACAGGATGTATTACATTAAACAAATCTGCTGCACAATCTGAGCAGATGTCAGCTTGAAGATAAAGATGCACTTGACTCAAGGCATGGTAGCCTCATATGCATATGAAAGTTGGACATTGGATAATGAAGACCATAAAAGAATCAATGTATTTGAATCATGGTGTTATAGAAGAATATTAAACATACCATGGAATGCTTGAAGAGCAACAAATCTGTGTTGGAAGAAGTAAAACCAGAACGCTTCTTAGAAGCCAGGATGGTGAGACTTTGGCTCTCATATTTTGGACATGTTATCAGGAAGGACTAGTCCCTGGAGAAGGACATCCATGCTTGGTAAATTGTAGGGTCAGCAAAAAAGAGGAAGACTCCCAATGAGATGGATTGATAACAAAATGACTTCCATGAGAATAGTGAATGACGGGGCAGTGTTTAATTCTGTTGTGCCTATAAGTTAGAAAGGATTCTACAGCACCTCATAACAGATGCAAAAAAGATTCAACAAGCAAGCAAGAGAAGTAGACATAGGGAAATGTGAGGCCAAGACACACAAAGATTGTCCAGGAAGAGAAGTTCCAAAGAGACAAGGAACTCCCTTCAAAGCTGAAAGGAGAGAAAGACTTTCCGTAGAACCTACGCCTGGAATTTGGGCTTCTAGCCTCCTAAATTATGAAGAAAGAAATTTCTGTTTTTTAAAGTCACCAACTTGAGGTATGTATCTTATAGATATACTACATACTAAGGTAACTAAATTTTGACTGAGATTATGTCCAATTACGAACTCTGGGGAAATTCTCTTCAAACTCTTCATTGAAGATCATTGAGTTATAATAAATCAATGCTGAAAAGAGCTTGAGTTCCTTTCATTTGCTTAGTAATTTGCACAACTTTTATTGACCTTCTTGGGAGAATAGTAAGAGAGTTGAAACACTAGGCAAATTGGGGAATAAACCATCCTGGTATAAAGTTAACATTATTGTTCATATTCAAATTATTTCCTAATTTGAAATAAAATAAGTGTCCAGCTCTATGCTAACTACACTCTCTTGGTTTAATTTTCTCACCTGCTAAAATTATATACAAGGAATTAAGTATTTCTCTTATCATTCATTACCTGTGAAAACATGCAGAAACAGCAAAGTACAGAGGGCGATTGATAATCTTGAGTCTAATGAAAATAAACATAAAAGAAGGAAACAATATGAAGCAAAACATTTAAACCAATGGCAAATTTATGCAGAAGAAAATAGGTTAATTTTTGTGAACTTGGTAGCTTCACTAGATAAGATCATTGATCCTTTCAAAGCAAACATATTCCCACTGTGTATACTGTATTTGTAGCATAGTAGGAGAAGCACTAGACTACTAACTATGAGGTCAATGGTTCAAACCTACCAGCTGCTCCTTGGAAACCCTATAAAGGGTCACAGGAGTCAAAACCAACTCTACAGCACTTAACAACGTACTATATTATCTCAATATAGTTTGGAAGTTGCCATATAGTAGAATTCATATCTAAATCTCTTTAGTATCTCTCTCACCATATTTATATTTTACTATAAATATTAAAGGAATGAATGGATGAATACATTCACATTCAAGTTCTATTAAAAATTTAGTATTAAGTCGAGGAAAAATAATAGCCTTAGTTTTGGAAGAGTTTATACTTGTCATGTCTCTGGCTTTAAATTACATTGCATCATAATTAAATGTAAGGGTCATGGCATTATTCTAGATCCATCTTCCCAAAGTCACATCTGAAATTATTTATGCCTCTAAATATAGACTAAGGACTGTATAATTCATCCTTCAGCTTAGCCTTTTTGTGAAAACACCTTTGTTGTAACAGAAACTGAGATGACCGAACTGACCTGAGAGAAATAGCTTCTTATACTTTATTTAATGAAGAAAATTTTAAATAGAAATTTTACAAGTTATCAGATGAATATCTGAAAATGGCAAATGCTTATAAAATACCACAGGCAGTTAGTCTACTTTCCCTGTGAAATGATGAGATTTAAAAGACAGAGTTTAAAAAGAACATTTCCAGAGAAGCAAATATCTCTTATCCACTGGAATTATTTAACGGGAGACAAATACTAATTAAGAGTTTACTGTTGCCAAGCAATATTTACTGTGGTTGAGATGGATAAATTTTAAAGCAGCTCAATCTCATTTCCTTGTTAAATTCTTCATATAGATGCCTAGGTTTCTCAGATTTAATCAGTCTCGGCTCCGTCCCTGCTCTTCTCCAATAGAGAAGAAACACATTTGGTACTCCACGACCTCAAGAGATTATTAATCTATAAAAATGTTCTTACCCTCCTCCAAACTCCCAGCCTATGACAATAATTATGATGGCTACTGCAGAGTTGTATTGCTGTTAAAAATGGCAATAATGATGATGAAATTAAATCCTCTTCCCTTATGTAGAAAGGCAACACTTATTTCTATGCTATTTGCATAGGATCCGTTCATTTCTGGCTGACATGGCTATGCATCATTCTTGAATGTACTGTAAATCTTCTGATAATTAATAACTTCTAAGGCTCAGTTCCTTAAGAAATGAATTTGTATGAATTATGAATCACCTGTAACTGAATTCATTTTTTCTTCTCTTTAGCTATAAAGTCAAAAGGAAAGGGAATGATTGTCAAATATGTAAATAATTTTTAAAAATTCTCTTTAAAATAGTTGTCGTATGGTGGTGGATCTGTGCCGTGGAGTCGGTTCCAACTCATAGCAACCCTGTACAGTGTTTCCAAGGCTGTAAATCTTTACAGAAGCAGAACGCCTCATCTTTCTCCCATGGAACATCTGATAGTTTTGAACTGCTGACCTTGCAGTTTGCAGCCCGATTCATAACCACTACGCTACCATGCTATAGAATAGGCTGTATTTATTTTTATTGGATTTATTATTTTAAATGTTATTCAATTTGCCATTTTCAAGAGGTGAATATTTTCTTACTCATAGTTTCGTGTTTAAAATGGGATTTTCTTTATTGTGGAATTAGTATTGTTTATCTAGGAAAATTAAAATTAAGACATTTTAAATAAATAAATATAGCCATATATGTAATTATCATTAAATTTTTGTGTTATGTTCATCTAGAGCATTTTCTACACACATGCTGCACATCACATTTGCAACTTGACTGTCATGCATCAAAACCACATTTTTACATTCTCTAGCTCTGGTAGCGTAGTGGTTACGAATCGGGCTGCTAATGTAATGATCATCAGTTTGAAACTACCAGCTGCTCTGCAGGAGAAAGATGAGGCTTTCTGCTCCCGTAAAGATTTACAGCCTCGGAAACCCTATGCAGGGTCGCTATGAGTTGGAACCGACTCCATGGCACATAACAACAATAACAACATTTCAGCTTTAAAAATTCATAGTATCCAATCAGCTTTGTTACGAATTGCAAACTATCACCTTATTGGATAATCACTTTAATCAAAATCATAAAGTAAAAAGTAAAGTAGTAATATAATAACTAGCATAATAGTATCATTCATAATTACTAGTACACCAAATTATAGATTTTTGTACATTTTCTAGATTGTTGTTAGTGTTAGATGCTGTTGAGTGAGTTCTGAGTCATAGAGACAATAGAATAAACCAATGTACAATCCTGGCCCATCTTGACAATCGTTGTTATGATTGCCCTCATTGCTGCTTTGCTTGAGTCCACATTGGCTGTGCTAACCCATCTCATTGAATGTGTTCCTCTTTTTCACAGTATCTCTACCAAGCATGCAGTTTTCCAGGGACTGGTGTTTCTGATGGCATGCTCAAATCACATGAGATAAAGTCTGGCCATCCCCTTTCCTAAAGAGAATTATGGCTCTAATTTATCCAAGACAGGTTTGTTTGTTCTGGCAGTCTATGGTATATTCAATATTCTTGGCCAACATCACAATTCAATACACCAATTCTTCAATTTTCCTTATTCATTAACCAGCTCTTGCACACAGATAAGAGAACTGAAAAATTATATGACTTGGGTCATGTGCATCTTAGTACTCAAAGTGGCATTAAAAAAAAAAAAAGTTTTTTTTAACACTTTTAAGAGATATTTTATAGCAGATTTTCTCAGTGCAATACTTTGATTATTTGACTGCTTCTTCCATGGATGTGGATTATGGATTCAAATAAAATGAAATCTTTAACAACTTCAATATTTTCTACATTTATCATGATATTACATATTGAATCATATGTGAAGATTTTTTTTAATCTGAGAAACTGGACTATATGAAGAAGAACACAGCATCAAAGTTGTGGGAAGATTCACTAGACAACTGTGATATGCATATGACATACCTTGTTTGCTGAAAAGAATGAATAGTTGAACCACTAACTATGATGATGGTTAAAAATCACAGTCTTCTATATGGGTTATAGTTCAATGAAAAGAAACAAAATAATTTCTAACTATAGCCTCGAATTTTTATTGACATATTATCCCTTTTTTTACTCAAAGAACCCTCCACATTTTTATATAATTATTATCTTCTCATGGAATTACTTAGTATTATAATTGGATTCTGTCTGACTTCATTTTATAATAGGAAAGGTTTTCTACATGTAATTGCTAAAAAGCTTAATCTTCAAGTAAGTTCACTTGTAATAACTCATCCTATTGCTCTATAATTTCATTTTCATAAAACAAATAAATAAAACTAAAACTAAATATTTTAAATGACATTCCTATATTTAGATAGGTTATTTCTTTTAACGTGTATAATTTATCATTATTTCATGCATATCATTTGAAACCTATATGTGCAAATAAGTGCCCAGTTTCACCCCAAAGAGAAGAAATAAAAATACTAGTTTACTCTGTCTCTTGTACTTAGTTCAGTAACTTGAAGACAAGATTTAATGGCCCCTTGGATAAGATAAGTATGCCTCAGTTTGTGTTTTTATTGTACATTGTTATGTGCCGTGGAGTCGGTTCCGACCCATAGTGACCCTGTACAGGGTTTCTGAGGCTGTACATCTTTACAGGAGCAGAAAGCCTCATCTTTCTCCCGCGGAACAGCTGGTAGTTTCGAACTGCTGTCCCTGAGGTTTGCAGCCCAATTCGTAACCACTATGCTACCAGAGCTCCTTTTTATACATACACCATACAAAATTAAAAATGTAGAATTCTGAAAAGGAGTTGAGGAACAAGGTATGAATGTGTATATGGGAGTGAAGGCTATTTTAAATGGGAGGTATTCAAGGTAATTGATCATATTAAATGAAGAAATGACCCTTTACCTAAAAAATTTTTTTTTCT
This sequence comes from Chrysochloris asiatica, assembly GCF_000296735.1. Lineage (NCBI taxonomy): Eukaryota > Metazoa > Chordata > Mammalia > Afrosoricida > Chrysochloridae > Chrysochloris > Chrysochloris asiatica. Next base: position 5,243,658 of record NW_006408540.1, read on the forward strand.
CATGTTTTGCTTGCCTATATCTCAATTTTGAATGTGTTTGAGATGTGTTTTTCCCCATCTGTGTCAGACATTAACTATGTTAGTCTGAGAGCCCATTAAAATTTATTTCTACCTTATTCTTTAATTGAAATCTCAAACCTCTTCTTATCCAATATAGTGTGATACAGAGGATGAGACAGATAAGAAGAAACTTTAACAACTCTTTAGAATTTAGCAGTAAAGTATTGCTCTTTAGTGCAGTGGAGTCAGTTCCAACTCATAGCAACCCTGTATAGATTTTCCAAGGAGTGGCTGGTGAGTTTAAGTTGCCAACCTTGTGGTTAGCAGTCCAGTGTTTGTCCTGCAGTGCCATGTAGGACTCCTTATCAGTAAATTGATCATATTAAGATAGCAACAGTATTTAATTGTTGTTGTTGTTGTTACCTTTGCTGTATTTTCTATTTTCTTTGAAACATTAGGCTAACAACAAGACATTAAACTGAAAAGAATTCAAGTATTTGTACTGCGTGTTTAGGAAGGGAGCTTGACATAGGGAAAGAGCATTCTAGGCTTAATCTGGTTTTTGAGGCTACTGCCCAGAGGCACCATGGACAGTAGCCGCTTTACAGAGGAGAGAACCGCCTTGCAACACTCTAGCCTGAGGCATGGCTGAAAGGAGCCCCTTAGGAGCTGACCAGGGCCTGGAAGTGGTGGTTATCCACACAGTAGAAAAGCTAGTATATTTCTCTAGTAGGACACCCTGGAGAATGAACATAACTTTGCTTGGGGCTTGCCTTACTTAACACAAAGAATTTAGTCTCAGAAGGTGAGAATTTTACTCAGTTTTGTCAGAAAAAAAACTTTTTAGTGATAAATGGAGTAAGGACTCATGTCTTCTAAGCAACTACTTCTAAAGCAAGGTCAGACAGAAGGATCAAATTTCATCAAACAAATAAGGAATATCCAGTAAGGAACTTCCTGAAATAGTGAATATAACTGAAACTGAAAGCCAGAAAGTTAGCTTAAAGTTCAGCAACAAAAGAAGATCTAACAGAGAACACCAACTATCATTAACAAGTAAGTATATTACAAATGAGAGTCTACCATTACCCACACACTTTAGAAATAAATCTTGATTTTTACAGTACATTCTTATGTACTTATGTGGACCCACCTTCATTGTCTTAATTTTTTGTTGTTATTGCTTTCAAATATATACAGTAAGTATGAAGGTAACATATTAATCATAAGATTTTAGGTTACAAATGATCTAAGATCAACAGTCACGTTTACTAATATAGAGATGCAAAGTTTTTGATACATTCATATTTATATGAGAGGGCTTCAGAAAGTTCCATTATCTTTCAATTCCATTTTCCATTGACTTTTGGAATTCCCCTTGTATGGATGACTAAAATAAATAGTTGCAATGTTACATTGTCTAAAGTGAGAATAATCATACTGTAAAAAAGATAGTGGATCCATGTCTGACCTGCTCAGGTTTCACAAGGGGACAGGAGAATCAAACTCAGCAGCATCAGTCCATGGAAGATATTTATGAGGCTGAGGTCAGACATGCTTCCACCCTTCAACATTTTCACCAATCATTCCTCCCACAGCACTCTCTACTTTGCAATTCAGTTTGAAAATTCATTGCAATGGCAACACAGAACTGACAAATCATATTTACAATATTGGGGATTATTAGAATCAGAAATGCTCAGCTTACAGTTTTTCCAGTCACAACAGTTAATTCTCAGCCATGTCAAAGGAAGGCCTCTCTCTGGTCCTTGTCCTTTCAATCACATGGCCTCTTGGTCTCTGCCTTGCTTAGACAATGTTACAAAGTTCATTTGGTGCTATTGATAAATGTTCAAAGAGTAGTTGACTCCAGTATAAAACTCAGCCCAAATGTGTTTGGCTCTAGCTCTGTGGGTTGGTAAACCTAGCTTCCCAGACTAAATGCCTGGGGGTGCTCTACTCTACAATGAGCTTCCTGCCAGAATGCACTTAGCTTTACATACTCTGTGGGCTTGGAAGCTTTCACCACACTATCTCACACTCTTGATGCTAGTTTCTGCTGCTGCTACTCTTCTGTAGGATCAAGGAGATTTAATGAGCAGGATCTGAGGGATCAAAGGACACAGTCTATGCCTGGTTCTTCTTTCTTTATGGTAATGAGATGCCCCATTACTGCTTCTAATTGAACTAATGTTAGACCCAGCAGGATAGTAAAATTAACCAATCCCCATGCTATAGAGTTTCAAGTTTTACAATCACAATTAGCCCTGGTAACAATTGCTCACAGATGAATCATATACTCCCATTAGAATCTTCCTGCGCCATCTCCCAAGAGGAAAATATCACTTGGTAGGAGTTACAAAGAACAGAAAAGTAAGAAAAAAAACAGATTAAATAATTCACTGCATTCCATGATAAAGCACTGTTTAAATCATGTAGATATAGTAAACATTGGCTCAGCAGAAATAAAAATGAAAAGAAGTCACATGCAAAATTAACTCAGTGCAGAAAATGATATGGAACAAAGAAACCAGCATCACTCACTCACGCACACACACACACACACACACACTCACACAAATAAAACAAAACAAAAACCACAGCAAATTATAGCAATCAATTCATACCTATAATTAATTACACTGAATGTAGATGGATTAAATGTACCAGTCAAGAGATAGAGCAGAATGGAGGAGAAAACAGGATATTTCAATATAATATCTATAAGAGACACATCAAAAAGATGGAGACAGCCTAAATGCCCATCAGCAGAAAAATGGTTAACCAGACTTTGGTACATATACATAATAGAATACTATGCAACATTGAAGAATAATAATGAATCTATGAAACATCTCAAAACATGGATGAACCTAGAGGACACTATGCTGAATGAAATCAGTCAATCACAAAAGGGAAAATATTGTATTAGACCAATGTTTCAAAAAGTTAAGAAAGATTTTTCTTGATAAAAGAAACAATTTATAACAGTTACAAAGGGCAGAGGGGAGAGAAAACTATTTATAGGTTAGAAGGTAGGCACACATGTTAACATGGGTTACAGGGAAGATTGTACAGAACAAGAGGAAAGTTAGCAGAGAAAAGATGCAGGTAGTGGGAGACAGAAGAGTACAAAAGTTGAAGTGAATAGAGAGAAATACTGTTAACCATTAGTACATTGAGGGGATTGCAATCATTATAATAAAGCAAAGTATACGATTTGTTGAATGTAAAACTCTGATCATCTGCTCTGTAAACCTTCACTCAGTTCATGGATTGTGAACCATGAGGTCGGCAATTCAAACCCACTAGTGCTTCTCAGACCCTATACAGGGTCTCTATGAATCATAACTGAGTTGACAGCACTTAACACTAAAGATATCTCTGTATGTCTACCTATCTGTCTACCTAAATTGAGTGGATGGTCAAAATAATTACTTAATCTGTTAAAGTTATGGTTTAACATTGAATTCATGTTGATTTTAGGGGTCGTTGAGTCAGTTCCAACTCATAGGGATGCAGAACAACATAACAAAAACACTGCTGAATCTTGTATCATCCTCATAACTGTTACATTTTGGTCCATTGTCTCTGCCACTGTGTTGATTCATTTCTTTATTGTTTTATCAAGGACTGGTCCTTCTTGATGTCTGAAGTATGAGAGAGGAAATCTCACCATTCTGGCTACAAAGGAGCATTGTAGCTGTACTTCTTCCAACACAGATTTGTTTCTTCTTCTGGCAGTCCATGGCACTTTCAATAATTTTCTCCAACAGCATAACTCAATTACATTAATGTTTCTACAGTCTTTCTTGACTTGTGTCACATGCACATTAAACATCAAACTGATATCTTTGTTCTTGAACACAAAAACAGGTATTTTGCTTCAGATTTGCCTAAAGCTATATGTCATTTGATTTTTTGACTGCTGGTTCCATGACCCTCCATTTTGGGGGGTTTAGTTTGGGTGTTTGTAAGGGCAATACAAGAAGGGGGAGTAGGTGGAAGAACAAGATATATATAGGGGAACACTGAGAGAGGTTTGCATGTCCTAAGTGGGACAGAGGTAAATAGTGATGCATGCTCTACCTTGAAACAACAGGGCTCTGGGATACAGGGATCTAGGTATAGCTTACTTGAAGAGGGGGAATAATACTAAAATGCTTGACTGTCTTATGAATATTAGTTTCCCTTGCCTACTATTTTAAAATAGACACTTGAGTGGGCTAGAAAGGAATGTTGGGAAACATGATTAGAGAAAACTTATAAGCCTGTGTTCAGCCTATAACTGATTGGAATACCTAAAAGGAGTTCTAGAATTTGCCCAGTGAAATAGGCCTCTTGCAAAGTCTTTACAGAGTATAGGACTTTAGGTGGAATCCTGAGTCCAATCCAGAACCTATGAGATGGGACATTCCTACTAGAAAGGACAAGCACACCAGCCTGGAACAGCTACAGTAACAAAAGCTACATCTTCAAAGAAAGATTAAAGGAAAAACCCAAAACAAAAATGTCAGCATGACTGGCTACTACAAGAATAAGCAAGCTGTTCACCAGGAAGACATTAAGGCGAGTAATCAAGTCCCTTCAGGACAAACGCTCCTCTAAAGACTGAAACTCAAAGGGATCACACAAACAAGCATGTAAGCTTGCTGGCAACCACATTGGTCTACTGGTAAGTGGAAGAGGGGAAAAGGCAGCAATGAAGAAACAGGCTGAGTTCAACCACAGTCCATGGACTCCCATTGACCTGGTGATGAGAGAGAGACTGGCTTACAAGGTTTCAAGAGGTAGTTTAGTTTAAGAGTATGGGGGGAAAGAAAGAATACCCATTGAATGGATTTCATCTTGTCTAGAAAGGTCTGGTGAAAAGAGATGGGGATAAGATTCATATGATTCAATAGTGAATAATTGTTATCATGACTAATTGCCACTGTCACAATTATAAATGTAGAAGTTTTATAACAAAAATGGGAGTGGTTAATCTTACAGTCCAGAAAAGGAGGATCCTAGGACCATCAAGGGAGAAGTACACAAGCAGAATGCAGGATCTTATCCAGAGAAGCAGTGATGCCAGAGATGAGGCAAAGATGGGGTCATGAGGAGGAGGCGTGGCAGAGGACTCTAGATTTATGGGAAGAGAGGTACTAGGAGCTCTTGGCCAGGAGGCAGACTTGGAGAATGTGCCCTTTGGATACGTAAATTATTATATATGCCTGAGTGGCTTTTTTTTTTTGTTTTAAGTGGATAGAGAGAAATATTGTTAACTGATGGTACATGGAGGGGATTATAATCATTGTAATGATTTGTTGAATGTAAAACTGATGATCTGCCATGTAAACTTTCACTCAATCCACAATATAAACCTTACAGAAAAAATAAAGAACCACAGTGTGGCTTTGATAATATCCCATCTGAAGTTACAGATCATATCAAGAAGAGATCTGATGCATGACAAATGAATGGCAGAAGTCCAGAAGAGTGGTAGGAGGACATCAAGTATATCATAAATGAAGAAAAATATGGAAAAGAAAGAAAAGACAAAAGTGGATGTTAGAAGATAATCTGCTGTTATATGTACAGAAGTTACAGCAACTGGAAGAAATTACAACGTTAAAAAACGAAAACCAAAAACAGAAAATTTCAAAGGGCAGTTCAAGAAGACAATGCCATGTATTATAATAACATGTGAGAGGTAACAAAACAGAAATGTAGAAGCCATTGCATAATATCATTAATATCACATGCAAGTAAAATTTTCCTGAAGATAATTAAAAAACAGTTGCAACAGTACAGCAACAGGGAGCTGCCAGAAATTCAAACTGGATTCAGAAGAGGACACAGAATGACAGATAGCACTGCTGATATCACATGGATCTTAGCTGAATAGATAGAAAAGAATAGCAGAAAGAAATTTATTTTTGCATTATTAACTATTTAAATGCATTCTATTGTGTGGACCAAAACTAACTATGGATAGTATTGCAAATAATAGGGATTCTAGAACATTTCATAGTGCTTAGGTAGAACTTTTATATAGAACAAAAGGCAGTCAATCTTCCGAACAGAACAAGGAATTTGAAATTAGTTAACTTGTGTGTCAGGGTTGTATCTTTTCAGCCTTTTATGCTAAGCAAAGAGTTAAGCAGCTGGATTATATGAAGAAGAATGTAGCATCAGGATTGGAGGAAGACTCATTAACAACTTGTGCTATGCAGATGTCACAGTGGAGCAAAGAAGACTTGAAATACTGAAAAAGATCAAAGACTAAAGTCATCAGTATGGATTGTACCTCAATATAAGGAAAACAACTAGACCAATAAATAAAATGATGAATGGAGAAGAGATCAAAGTTGGCAAAGACTTCATTTTACAATCAACACTCATGGAAGAAGCAGTACAGAAATTGAACAGGAAGCTTGGGCAAGAGGGCAAAATAAGCAAACACACAGAAGCAACCCTCTGTAACAAATACAGTGGTGATCTTTGAGACATTAGAGGATAGAACTGGAAGGGCACAGGAATATAAACTAAGCAGTGGAAAGCCAAATTACTGAGTTTGAAGAAAAATCTCTCAATATTCATCTATTCATCATCTAAATGAACAATCAGACAAAAGAACACAACCAAATATGAAGAAAGGTTAAGAATTATGTAAGACTCTATCAAGAGGTATAAGTTACCTCTGATTACCTTCTAGAACAGGAAAAGAAAAAAAAAAAAGAAGAGAGAGAGACAATATTCTTCAAAAGTTATTGGAAGAAAACTCCCCTAGCATCATGAAAGATGATAAAATAGACATTTGAGATGTTAAACAAACTCCAAACAGAATTGACTCCAAAAGAAAACACCAAGACATATTATAATCAAAATTTTCAAAACCAAAGATAAGAATCCTGAGAGAAACTCAGAAAAAAAATAATAAAAATGAGAAGTTCATACAAAGAGATTTAATAAGACTAAGTTCTGATTTATCAGCAGAATCCATGCATGCTAGAAGACAATGGAATGACACATATACAACTCTGTAAGAAAAAAAAGGTGCCAACAAAGAATCCTTGCTGTAGTTAAGTGCCCTTGAGTCTACTCTGACTCATAGCAACCCTGTTTAGGGCTTCTGAAGAGTGGCTTATAGATTTAAGCCACCAATCTTGCAGTTGGCAGTCCAGTGCTGATTCTTTAGCTCCACACCAGGATTTCCCAAGAATTCTACGTCAAGCAAAATTACTCATCAAATATGATGATGACATTAGGTAATTTTCAAATAAACAGAAACTAAAAGAATTTTTAAAAGCCAATTTGTACAGAAAAACAACACCACCAGATAATAACCTGAAACAAATATTAACAACTTGTGATTTGCAGTTGATGCAGTCTTGCTTGCTGAAAACAAAGAGGACTTAAATTATTTATTGATAAAGATCAAAGGTCATAGTCTTCAGTATTGGTTGCACCTCAATGTAAAGGAAGTAAAAATCCTCACCACTGGACCAATAAATAGCATTATGAGAAATGGAGAAGAGGTTGAAGTTGTCAAAGACTTCATTTTGCTTGGATCCACAATCAACACTCATGGAAGCAGCATTCATGAAATCAAATGACATATTGCATTAGGCAAATCTGCTGCACAGGAATCCCTTAAGTGTTCAAGAGAAGGTATGTCAGTTTGAGGATTAAGGTGCACCTGATCCAAGCCATGGTATTTGAAATAACTTCATATGCATGTGAAAATTGGACAGTGAATAAGTGAAGGCCACAGAAGAATTGATGCATTTGAGTTACGTAGAAGAATATTAACTGTATCATGCACAGCTAGAAGATGAAACAAATGTGTTGGAAGAAGTCCAAACAGAATGTTCCTTAGATGCCAGGATGATGAGACTTGGTCTCTCATACTTTGGACACATTATCAGGAGGCACCAGTCTCTGGAAAAGGATAGGACATCATGATACGAAAAGTAAAGGGTTAGTGAAAAAGAGGAAGACACCCAATGAGATGGATTGGCACAGTGGCAGTAGCAATGGACTCAAACTTAGCAATGATTGTGAGGATGGTGCCGGATCTGGCAGGATTTCATTCCTTTGTGCATAAAGTCTCTGTTAGATGGAACTGACTCAATGGTAACTAATAACAACAACCTACTTGACAATATCACCTAGAATAAATCCAGATATGGAAGTATTCAAAGAAAATCAGACCTATAAAATGGAAAATAGAGAACCAGAAATACAGTGGCAACAACAACAACAAATACATAAAATAAATATAGGAAACAATGCAGTTATGGAATCTTTGTTTGGAATTATAGGATAAGAACTGGACTGCTAAACACAAGGCAGTGATTCAAACCCACCAGTCGTTTCTTGGAAATCCTCTACAGAGGATTGCTATGATTCAGAACTGACTCAATGTCACTTAAGAACATCAACAAGGTTGTTACAGAACTTCCAGATGAAGAGGAAGTCAAGTAGATTTCAAGAAAAAAAAGTAAAATAAGAAACAATAAACCTGATTTTAAATCTAAAAACAATACCAAACTTAACTCCTAGCTTTAATCCAATCCTTAGATCTAACACTTACCTAGTCCTTATCATAACCTCTCACCATAAAAGAAAACCTAAAAAAATTCAAACATTATATTGCATAAGTAGCACAGTGATTCCAAATGATTAGCACTGGACTCCGAACCATAAAGTCAGTGATTTGAGCTCACCAGCCACTCCATGGAAGAAAGATTAGACTTTATGTTCCTGAGAAGACGTAAAGCCTCAGAAACCCTATACAATGTTGTTACAAGTTGGAACCGACTCAAAAGCACTTAACAACAGCAACAATATTGTTGTTGTTAGGTGTCATCGAGTCGGTACCGACTCATAGCGATCCTATGCACTACAAAATTAAACACTGCACAATTATTGCCATGCTTCAGCCCAAAGATGCTGTCACTTTGCCAATCCATCTCGCTGGGGGTCTTCCTCTTTTTCTCTAACCCCTTCACCTTACCAAATATGATATCCTTCTCCAGTAACTGGTCCCTCCTGACAATATGACCAAGTATGAGAGATGCCATCCTGGCTTCCAAGGAGCACTCTGGTTGCACTTCTTCCAACACAGATCTGTTGGTTCTTTTGGCGGTCCATGACACTTTCAATATTCTCCTCCAACAGCATAACTCAAATGCATCAATTCTTATATGATCTTCTTTATTCACTGTCCAGCTTTCACATGCATACGAGGTTATTGAAAATACCATGGCTTGGGTCAGGCACACCTTAGTCCTCAAGCTGACATCTTTGGTTTTCAACACTTTAAAAAGTTCCTGTACAGCAGATTTGCCCAATGCAATACGTCATTTGATTTCTTGACTGCTGCTTCCAAGAGTGTTGATTGTTGATCTAAGAAAAATGAAGTCCTTGATAACTTCAATCATTTATACATTGATAAGAATGTTTATTTGTCCAGTGGTGAGGATTTTTGTTTTTATTACATTGAGATGCAATCCAATGCTCTTTGATCTTCATCAGTAAATATTTAAAGTCCTCTTCACTTTCAGCAAGCAAGGTTGTATTATCTGCATATCACAGGTTGTCAATGAGTCTTCCTCCAATCCTGATGCCATGTTTTTCTTCATAGGACCCAGCTTCTTGAATTATTTGCTCAGCATACAGGTTGAATAAGTATGGTAAAAGAATACAAACTTGTCGCATAACTTTCTTAATTTTAAACCACTCAGTGTTCCTATGTTCTGTTCGAACAACTGCCTCTTGGCCTATGTATAGATCCCTCATGAGCACAATTAAGTGTTCAGATACTCATACTTCACAATGTTGTCCATAGCTTGTCATGAGCCATGCTATTGAAAGTCTTTGTCAATAAAGCACAGGTAAACATCTTTCTGATATTCTCTGCTTTCAGCCAAGATCCATTGGGCATCAACAAGGATATCCTCTTCCATGGCCTCTTCTGAGTCTGGATTGAATCTCTGGAAGTTTTCCATCAATGTATACTTGCAGCCATTCTGTATTGAGTGAAACTTTACTCGTGTGGGCTATCAAAGATATTGTCTGATAATTTCCACATTCTATTGGGCCACCTCTTTTTGGAATGGGCACAAATACGGATCTCTTCCAATCAGTTGACCAGATAGTTGTCTTCCAAATTTTTTGGCAGAGATGAGTGATGAGCCTCCAGCGCTGCCTCACTTTCTTGAAAGATTTCAAATTTTATTCCATCAATTCATGGTGCCTTGTTGTTTGCCAATTCCTTCAATGCACTTTGGACTTCTTCTTTCAGTATCATTGTCTCTTGATCATATGCCGTCTCTTGAAACAGTTGAACATGAACCATTTCCTTTTGATGCAATGACTCTGTGTATTCCTTCCATCTTCTTTTGATGCTTTCTGCCTAGAGAATCTTTCAATAATGAAAGTCAAGGCTTGAATTTTTTAAGTTCTCCCAGCTTGAGAAATGCTGAACAATATTGTATAGGGTCAATCTGCCACAAAATCTCTCTTTAAAGTGTTAAAAAGCAAATACATGACTTTGTATGTTACCCAAGTCACTGTATTTTCAATTGCATCATATGAATGTGGAAGTTGCACAATGAATAAGAAAATGGGTAGAAGAATCGATGCATTTAATTGATGGTGTTGCCAAAGAATATTAATTTGGTGTTGCCACAGGAACCATCAAATCTGTCTTGGAAGAAATGTATCGAGAATGCTCTTTAGAAGCAAGGATGGCGCGACTTTGTTTCTTACTCTTTGGACATGTTGTCAGGAGGGAGCAGTCCTTTGAGAAGAACATTACGTTTGGGAAAAATGGAGAGTCAGTGAAAAAGACAAAGATTCTCGATGAGATGGATTGGCATAGTGGCAACAATAACAAGTACAACAAAAAGACAATTGTGAGGATATTACAGAATCAGGCAGTGTTTTGTTCTCTTGTGCCTAAGGTCATTAAAAGTCAGAGTCTACTCAATAGCATCTGTCAATAACAAAAGTTACAGAAACAGATGAATAGTCCTTTCTTCTCATGGAGTGGCTTGTTGGTTTTGAACAATGACTTTCCCATTAGCAGTCAAGGTCTTACCCCTTTGTACCATCAGGGTACATATAAAGTCTAGATTCTCTCTTATTTAAAATATCATTATATATCACTTTGTAATAATGATGGTGGATTAAACCTTATACATCTCCTTGTCTTGTTAAGTATTGGCTTTTTTAGATTTTTCTCATCATGATCAAAGTTTTTTCAAAGCGAACCTACAGGAAGCTTAAGAGTCTTTGGTTTATTTAAAAGATAATGGATACCTGGAATAAATTCAGAAAATGTATTCTAAAAAGCAAACCAGTCACAGTTATAAATAGCACATATGTGGTTTACGTGATAAGAATGAATCTTTTTGCTTTTTTAAGAAAGATTTTTATATATACAAGTACAAAAATGTAGAGAAGCTAAATAAAAATGTGCTTGACTCCTGCTCTCAGCTTTAGTTCTGGAAGGGTTCATCATGCTGAAGAGCAGCGATTCAGGGTTCAGATGAACTGATTACAGCTCATTAACTGATGTCTGGTTACCTTTCTCATTCTTATATATAAATTTAATCTACCCCATTGTTGTTTTGTGCGAGGAACACAAAAGTGTTCAGGCTTAAAGAAAATGTTTGAATACAAACTCAAGCTCATAGTAAGCACTTACGTTTATAATTTTTGTTACAAAAATGACCTTTTATACACAGAATGCCAAATCATTAAGCCCTGTGATAGGTGCATAATATTGACTCATTCTGTTTCCCATGTTCCTTTAATAAAATTATTAAAACCATAGGCACTTTATACCATTTAGTAGTAGTTTTTTGTTGTTAGTAAGTACCATCATGTCAGCTATGACTCATTGTGACTCTGTATAGGGTTTTTGAGGCTTTTAAAAAAAAGTCTTTGTAGGAGCAGAAAGCCTTATTTTCTCCCACAGAGCACCTGGTGGTCTCAAACCTCAAGGTCACTTTTCTACATATTTTCCATAAATGGTGGTGGTGGTTGTGTGCCACTGAGTTAGTGCTGACACATAGTAACACTGCATAGGGTTTCCGAGGCTGTAAATCTTTACAGGAGCAAAAAGTCTCATCTTCTCCAGTGGAATAACTGGTAGATTTTAACCACTGACCTCGTGCTTAGTATCCCAGCTCGTAATCCACAACACTATCAGGATTTCTTTACTACTCAAAGGGAATCCATATGGTTGTTATTGTTGTTAGTTTTTGTTTGTTTTTTTTTTTTCTAGTTGGTTCTGACTTATGGCAATCTTGTGTATATACAAAGTAGAACTGTTCTGTAGAATTTTCAAGGGTGTGACTTTGTGGGATATATCAACAGGTTTCTCTTCTGAGTTGCATCTGGGTGGGTTCGAATAGCCAAGCTTTTAGCTGCTGGTAGAGCACTTATTGTCAACTCCACTCATGGTAAATCTCAAAGCAAATCTGCTGCTAACAAGTCAATTCTGACTCGTAGCCACCCTAGATAGGGTTTCCAAGACTGTAAATCTTTATGAGAGCAGGCAGCCTTATCTTTCTCCTGCAAAATGGCTGGTGGTTTTGAACTGTCAACCCTGTGATTAGCAGCCCAATACCTAACTCACAGTGCTCTCTTCTCTGGTCCTCATTTATAAGACAGGAATAATGAAAATGGTTACCATACTTCATATTTTATCCATTATCATATTCTTGTTTTATAAATGAGGAACAGGGACACATGTAGAGGCTTAGAAACTTGCCTAAGGATACTCAGCAGAGATGAGTGTCGCTCTGAAACTCTGTGCCCAAGCACTATGACTTCAGAATCTGTGCTCCTAACTTTAAGCTAAGGAGCCCTGGCAGTGTAATAGAATATAAATTGTGCTGCTAATTGCAAGGTCAGTAGTTTGAATCTACCAGTGGGTCCACAGGAGAAAGATGAGGCTTTATGCTCAGTAAACATTTACAGGCCAGGAAACCTTATATGGGGTCACTATGAATCAGAATTGATTCAGTGACACACAAGTACCACCAGCATCACCAATAGTTTAAAACTATAACACAGGGAGTACTGGTATGGTACTGTAGGATGCACACTGGACCACAAGGTCATGTGAACTGCAAGGTTGGAGGGTGAAACTCACCAGTCATCCTTGGAAACCCTATATAGGGTCGCTATGAGTCGGATCCAATTCTTCAGCACTTAACAACAACAACAACAGTTAGTATAGCAATGCTGCTACTGTAAAATTTTGCACCACTCTGTGGATCTTTACAGAATATGTTTTGTTGTTCATTCATTTTATGTGGAGATTTATAGAAATTGTAATTCCATACTTCAAATTTTTCACTCTTACTAGCTAATATATTTGTGTATTTTATGATATTTAACTGATGGAAATCAAAAGTTTGACCTTCAGTCAATTCAAAGGAAAGTATTTGTCCACAAATCTGACTTTTAGCTTCACTCTAACAAAGGTTTTATTCACTGTAAAAGATCTGAAAAAGACAAGGGAGTGTGACAGGGACTTTATATGAGAAAACCCTTATAGCTTAAATGTCTCTGCTTCTAACAAAGAATGAAGGCAGGGATTATAATTCACAAAAGAAAGTTAGTTGGCAACCAAGATTCATAATAAAACTCAGGGTCAGATCAAGACTCACAGTGGGGAAAATTATATAGAAAGGAGGAAGATCTTTTTCTCACCATATCATTTCCTGCATAGAGACATTTTCTGAGAGATTATGCAGAGTCATACTTATAGCAAGATGAAAAGGATGCTCTGTCCTTAGAATCAAAGCCAAAAAAGAATGAAGACTAGAATAACAAAAAAAAAAAAAAGGAGAACTGTTTCTGATGTTCCCATTAAGCACATTAAACTATTTTAGGTAAAGGATTTTATTGAAACTATTTCACCATGCTTAAAGGAATAATTCTATTCTCAGTTTCATTAAAACTTTCCTACTTCTAAATGTATTCAAATTCTTACACTTTGTATTAAAAAAAATTCATGTAAGCATAACATTGATACTTCTTACACTTGTTTAAAATATTTATTTTAATAGCTGGTTTTCACATAGCTGTATTTTCCCAAAATGTCAAAAAAGGGGGAAAAATCACTATATATATATTTTAAGTTTATTGTTTGTCCACTGGAAAAATTCAAATAACATTTAAAAATTTGAAGAAGAATTAAAATTAATTGAACTTCTACCTCTCATAAATAGTCGTATAATATTTTTATATACCATACATTTTACTAAACACAAATTCATTCTTTTCATTAGAGACTCATTATTCTACTATAGATACAATTAATATTTTAAGCTTAATAATTTTTCATGACAAGTAAGTCTCATAATTTTTTAAGCAATCCTGTTGTATTAATGGATCTTTAAGTTGATACCAAGTTTTCTCTATTGTAAACAAGGTCACAAATAATATACTTGCAAATATATCTTTTTATACTTTTCTAATTACATCTTTATGATACAAATAGTGCATTAAAGAGCATTCATGATTAAGAACTTAGCAAAATATCAAAAACAAGCAAATGTAATTATGATTGAGCATATCTGGTTTTCTGTTGATGTTTGGATGGCTAATAAAGATATACACAATTCATAAATGATATATTTACTTCACAAATGTTCATTTTCTTAGGAGGGTGAGACTGGTTATACAACTTAAAGAATATAATCAATGCTACTGAATTGTATATGTAGAAATTGTTGAGTTGATGCATGATTTGTTATATATATTTTCAACAAAAACAACACAGATTAGAAACTAATATAGCAATAATTGTAGAGTTGCTTAGTATTTAATAAAACCTGTTTCTAAAATCTTTTAGAAACTGTCCTTTCAACAATGCCCTAACATATGCCCCCACCAATAATGTATGTTGTTGTTGTTGTTAAGTGCCATCGAGTCAATTCTGACCCATAGTGACCCTATATAGGGTTTCCAAGGAGCAGCTAGTGAGCTTGAACCACTGTCCTTGTAGTTCAAATGACTTTGAACTGACGCATTAACCCACAGTGCCACACCAGGACTCTAGTAATGTGATAAGAGTATGAGAGTATACCTTTTCAGATGTTCTCATCAATATTAGAATTGTCAAGGGGGAAGAATCTCTTGCCCATTCTTAATATTCATTAAAGAGAGTATTCCATAAACATTTTGAGCCTCTTAAACAATCCCTTACTTTAACCCAAAGAGAAGTGAGTTAACAGTTTAATGCCAACAGGTTTTGATCTGTGTTTCTGAATTGATAGAAGTTGATATTTGTGAGGGATTTACTCTCCTGTGATGTTTTGTCCTGTCAAGTGGTTAAGATAAAATTATAGCTTCCATAATTGCCTTATCTACATGATTCTAGCTTAGAGTTGGCTAATGAAGACTTCACTTGTGATTTTAAATGTAGGATAAGAAGCCATTACACATCGAAGATTGTACCATCAGAGGAAAAGACAGAAAGCCACAGAGGTGCAGGTAAGGCCCAGCCTGTTCTTACTTGCCTCTACTCCATGCACAGCTTTTTCCCCAAGTGTTGTAACCGATGTCTTAGAGATTCACCGCACTCTTCATCAGACCATTCGCTGCAGACCCACAAAAGGAACAACTTCTGCTGATGTCTCCACCAACATCCTTTTCGTGGACCCTGTGGTGGCTACCAAAGCCTGAGTTCTTAGATCTACCATTTGATGATTTCTCTGATCTTCCAACTCTTTTTTTCAGATATTCTTTGCTTCGATACTTACCACAGTTGTATAATTTTAGTTTTTAAATAATAAACCATTTGTCTCATAATTAGGTAGCTATCTTCTGTGAGTAAGCCCTGCTAAACAAATTCTGGTTACCTTCCTTTCCCTGACTGCATCTGTATATGGCAGTAACTTAGGCAAGTGCTGTTGTTGTATGTCATCAAGTTGAGTCTTCCTCATTGTGAGCCTTTAAGACAGAGTAGAAGTGCTCTATAGAATTTCCGGTGGCTGTAACTTTTACAGGAACAGAACCAATTCTTTTCTTCCATTCAGTAGCTAGTGGGTTTGAGCCACCAATCTTTAGGTTAGTACTCTTGTTGTTGTTATGTGCCATCGAGTCAGTTCCGACCCATAGCGACCCTGTATAGGGTTTCCGAGGGTGTAAATCTTTACGGGAGTAGAAAGCCTCATCTTTTTCCCACGGAGCAGCTGGTAGTTTCGAACCGCTGACCTTAAGGGTTGCAGCCCGATAGTACTTAACTATTGTACCACTGTGACCCTTTAAGTAAGCATTGTTGTTGTTAAGTGCTGTCAAGTCTATTCCGACCCATAGCAACCCTGTATAGAGTTTCCAAGAAGCAGTTGGTGAGCTTAAACCACCGACCTTACAGTTCAAATGACTTTACAGTCTGACACATTAGCCCACAGTGCCACACGTTAGTACTCTACAAACTCAAACTTACTTTCCCCTAGGCTATAACAAGGGCTGCACTTGGAAATGGAGTTGTACCTACCTGAAGTTAGTAAACCCACTTAGGCTCTCACATTAATATTTTCACTAGCCAATTCCTTATCAGTAATAAATAGGATATTTTTTTCTTCATCAATAGAATTTTGAATCTTGTTAATTGGTTCAGAATGTAGCCAGGGAAATAGTAACAATCAGTGGGACCCTTCTTAACGATCACAAAAGATACTCTAATTCTGTTTTCATCTTTAATGATTTACAAAGCAGAAAAGCAGACTAAACATGGAATTTATTTTAGTATTTATTTGAAATTTAATGAAATAAGACATCTTCTTTATGTGTTGATTTGTCCTTTGTAGTGTGACTTATTTTAAATGTTGGTTTGTACTACTCATGGCCAACGTATGATAGGCCTATTTATTAATTTTCCCCTTAATTTGACTAAATGTTTCTCACTTGGTTTTTTTAAAATTTATTTTCATATCAAATATACTTTCATTTTAGTACAGCAAAAGATATGGAAATTTTCCTCTGCAATTGTCAGCAAAGTATTTATATTTAAAAAGGATTTTTTTCATCTTAAATCAGAATAAATTATATATCTCTAGCACTGGACCACAAGGTTGGTTTGAACCTCAAGGTTGCTAGTTCAAACTCACCTGTCACTCCTTGAAAACCCTACAAAGGGTCACTACTGAGTCAGAACTAACTCGATGGCACTTAACAGCAATTTCTTCTAGGAGTCCTATTGTGGTTCTGAACTACTAGCCACAAGATTGGTGATTCAAACCCACCAGGTACTCCTTGAAAACACAGTCACTCAGGGTCGGAACTAACTCAATGGTACTTAGTAACACAACAATTTCTACAAGTTTTGTATGCATTAATATTATACCTAAATTTTTATTTCATATGCAATTTATCTATATTCACACTTATGCAAAATACTTACTAATATATAGAAGCACACACATAAAGTTCATTTTAATTTGAGAATTCCTATTCCATTCTACCAAACTGACTACTTCTGGTATCTATAAAAAGTGTTTTGTCTTCTGTCTACTAGGAACTACCTACACATGCTATAATTGATCATTTTGAGAATTTTTCTAGATATTCACACAACTTTACCTTCCAGGTAAAATTAAGATAAAATATGGATTGTGTTGTAACTCAAAAAGTACAGTATTTTCAGGTAATTTGGAGATAATAGTAAAATTTACATTATTTAGCGTTCCTTGTAATTTTTCATATTTTAGAACTTTATAAATTTATTTTTATATAGTTTACACATGTCTATATTATTTGCTTATTTAATAATGTTGTTGTTGTTGTTAAGTGCCATAGAGTCGGTTCCCATAGCTACCCTGTACAGAGTTTCCGAGGAGCAGCTGGTGAGCTTGAACCATTGACTTTGCAGTTCAAACCGCTTTGCAGTGTAGCACATTAACCCACAGAGCCACACCAGGACTCTTATTTAATATTAGAAAACTATTAATTTTGAAGGAGAGCAAGGTGGCTCTGTAGAATAAGCACTAGACTATGAACCACAAGGCCTGTGGTTTGAGACCATCAGCAGCTCCATGGGAGAAAGGTGAGGCTTTCTGCTCCTGCAAAGATACTCAGCCTCAGAAACTCTATATGGGATCTCCATGAGTCAGAACCATTTCAATGGCACTTAAGAGCAACACCATTATTTTTATAAATTTGGTTTTAAATCAGTCAAGGTATTAAATGGATAATAAGCGCTATAGGATAATGTACTGGATCACAATGCTGGTTTGAACCACAAGGTTCTAGGAAACCCTAGCTAAGGTTGCTATGGGTCAGAACTGACATGACAGTACTAAATAGCAACCACAAATGTATTTTAACTTAATTTTATTATTGTTCCTTATTTCCTCCCAGTTTTATTGTGTTCTGTTTATTAACTTCAAGGAGCCACGTGGGTGCAATTGTGAAATTCGAGGCTGCTAACCACAGGAGAAAGGATTTACAGATATGATCCCCTAAAGATTGCATCCTAGGAAACCCTGTGGGGCTATTCTACTGTGTCTGTCCTACAGAGAAGCTATCAGTTGGAATGGACTCAATGGCAAACAAAACTAACAGCACTTATCTAACAACTATCCGACTCAATGGCACTTAACAGCAGCAACAATCCTAGTAAAAGAGGACAGCCATACTTACACCTGAATTTAAGGGACTGTTTATAGGTTTTCACCATTAAGTAGAGTTTTGGTCTTTTTTCTTTTTTTTAACATAGATAGATTTATTATGTAAAGAAAATTCTTACATGCATTTCTTGAGTTCTTTCTTAATCTACTTATTATTAAAATGAATTATATAGATATTTTGACTAATAATCTCTTCTTGATCCAGTGTATAATCCTTTCAATATACAGCTTAGCTTTCAGAGCATTTAAGATATTTACATGTTTAGTCACAAAAGACTTAACTGTAAGTTTCTTCTTTGTGCTATATTTGTCATTCTCTAACCTCAGTGTTAGGTAAACTTTATGAAACAATTATGAAAACAATTTTTCTTTATTTTTATATTTTTAAGTAATATAAATAACTATCTGTTATTGAACAGAGGTAACAGTTTTGTGTTCTCTTTTTTAAATTTACTTTTGCCTCTAAATATTTCCTATTAATTCTTTCAGTCAATTTTTGTAATTTACATTTTTCATAACTAATTTCCTCATTTCAGAATTTCATAAGCTGAAATAACTGTAGAAAAAATGCAAGCCATGAGTTGCAATATTGAAGCATTCTATAGACAAAATATATAATGATGCAGAAAGCATTGAAAGAAGATGGGAGGAATATACAGTCACTGCACCCAAAATGATTTCTTAATGCTCAACCATTTCAAGAGGTGGCATATGATTAAGATTGGATGATATTGAAGGAAGAAGTCCAAACTGCACTGAAGGCACTGGTGAAAAAAGGCTCTAGGCATGGATGGAATATAAATTGAAATGCTTCAGCAAACTAATGCAGCACTGGAGGTACTCACTTATTTCTGCCAAGAAATTTGAAAGGCAGTTTTCTGACCAATCAAGTGGAAGAGATCCATATTTGGAGAGTGGAAGTGATTGAATAATATCATTAATATTACATGCAAGTAAAATGTTGCTGAATATAATTCAAGCACAGTTGCAGCAGTACATCATTGGTGAGCTGCAAGAAATTCAAGCATTTTCAGAAGAGAACTAGGATTTAAGGATATCATTGCTGAGGTGACTATGCAAAGGCGTTCAACTCTGTGGATCATAGCAAATTATGAATATCATTATAAAGAATGGGTATTCCAGAATACATAATTGTCCTCAGGAGGAACGTGTACCTAGTTCAAACAGAACAAATGTACACTGAGTGGTTTCAGATAAGGAATAGTGTATGCCTGGTTTACAGCCTTTCATCATCCTTATTCAGTCTGTATGCTGAGCAAACCTGGGTTGGATCCTTTCATCATCCTTATTCAGTCTGTATGCTGAGCAAACCTGGGTTGGATCCTTTCATTATACTTATTTAATTTGTATGTTGAGCAAATAATCCAAGAAACTGGATTATATTAAGACTGTGGCATCAGGATTAAAGGATGACTCACTAACAACCTGAGATATGCAATGACACTACATTGCTTACTGGAAGTGAAGTAGACTTAAAATACTTATTAATGATGATCAAAGACTATAACCTTCAATATGGATTGCATCTCAAAGTAAAAAAAACAAAAATCATAACTGGACCAATAAATAACATCATGAAAAACGGAGAAAAGACAAGACTTATTTTTGCTTGGGTCCACAATCAATATTCATAATAATAGACATCAAGAAATCAAAGGATATATTGTTTTAGGTAAATCTGCTGCAAAAGAATTCTTTAAAATGATAAACAACAAAGATGTTTGTTGTTTGAAGTTTGAAGACTAAGGAGCACCTGTCCCAAGCCACATGCATGTGAAAGTTGGACAGTGAATAAGGAAGACCAGGAAAGAATTGATGAATTTGAATTCTGGTGTTGCAGAAGAATGCTGAAAGTACCATGGTCAGCCAGAATATAAACAAATCTGTCTTGGAAGAAATACAATCAGACTGTTCCTTCAAAGTAAGGATGCAGAGACATTTTCTCTCATACTTTGGATACATTGTCAGAAGGGATCAGTCTCTGGAGAAGAACATAATGTGTAGTAAAGAGGGCCAATGAAAAAGAGGATGGATTGACACAGTGGCAGCAACAGAATGGATTGATATGGGGCTCAAACATAACAACTATGAGGATGGTGCAGGCCTGGATAGTACACAGGCTCTCCATGAGTCAGAACGTACTCCAGGACATCTAAAAACAACAATTTCCTTTAGTTATTCAAATACATTTGCATGTTGTTGTTAAATGCCATCAAGTCTGTTTCAGACTCATCAAGACCCTGCATAGGGTATCTGAGGAGTAGTTGGTGAGTTTGAACCTCTGACCTTGCACTTCAAAATGATCTTGCAGTCCAGAGCTTACCCTATAGCATCATACCAGAACTCCATATTTACATGTTGTTGTTGCTGTTGAGCCAATTCTGACCCAGATCAAACCTGTACATGGTTTCTAAGGAGCAGCTGGTGAGGTTGAACCACCAAACTTGCCGTTCAAACTGACTTTGCATTCCAGTGCATTTACCCAGTGTCACACCAGGACAGTCAATACAAATAATTACCTTATGCTTTCTTAATTTTCTTATGTGTAATCCTCTCCTCATTTCTATATTCACTTAATTTTCTTCATGGGTGTTTTACTCCAGCTAGTAGTTGACATATTATACTAATTATCTAATTTTCCCCAAACAATCTTTGCATTCAATTAGGATTTCTATTATTTTTATAATTCATTAATTGTTAATATTATTTTGTTCCTTCCATATACATTTAAAAACTTGTTTATTGTTATTTTAATATATTATTGAGATGAAATAATATTTGTTTTCTTTTCATTTTGATTCAGTTGATAAAATCGATACTTCATACAAATTCCATGGGTTTTGCTAAACAATACACTTCTTTTTATTCTGATTTTATAGAATTAATTTTATAGCATTAGCAGTGCTACTTTTTATTTTTCTATTCCTAAAAATAACTCAGTCAGAAACCCTTTCTCAGCGACTATCAAAAGTTCTGATATGCACTGAGGATTTAGGAGTTAAAAAGCATAAGGGATTCCAAACCGAGTTTGACATATAAACAGACCAAGGGGAAAAAAAAAAAAATGTGTATGGGAGAGATGTATGCACAGGTTTCTGAGAGCACCCAGATGGGCCTACACTAACTTTGATTGAGGGATGTTAGGAAAAACTTTAAGGAATAAGTACTGATTGAGATGAGCCTAGAACAAGCTAAACAAAGAGAGAACATAGGTGTTTAAAAGAAGCACTAAAACATGAAAACACGTATGCATGACCTCAAATTACTTATTACTTTAAATATGTAATATACAAGGGGGATTCAAAAATTTCATGGAGACATTCTATTATCTTTTCATTCCATTTTTCTCATACACTTTTTGAACCCCCCTCATATACAACACTTAAAATGAAACTTTAAAAGGTAATTTTTTTGAAGATTCCAAACACTTTCATAATAATAATAAATTATTGTTGTTAGTTGCCATGGAGTCCGTTGCAATGTGTGGAGACCATAGGTGTGTAATGTAGAACGACTTCATAGTGTTTTCAAGGTCGTGACCTTTCTGAAGCAGAACACCAGACCTGTCTTCTGGGACTACTTTGCATGGGTTCAAACCACCAATTTAAAGCTAGTGTATCTTTGAACTAGCTAGTTTAAACAGGAACCCCATATAAAACATTTATAATTGCGCTATTTTGTATGAAACAGCATGATTAATATATTTACTGTTATTAAGTGCTGTTAAGTCAGTTCCGAATCACAGCAACCCTGTATAGGATTTCCGAGGTGAATTTGAACTGCCAACCTTACAGTTCAAACTGATGTTTGTGGCCTAGTGTTTACCAGACAGTGCCACACCAGGACTCCTACATAGTTAATCTGTGAGACAAATACAATTATTGACCCATAAATGACAGAACCAAGACATAAATAATTTGCTCAAATTTACAGAGCTAGTCATTTTAACCTATACTTTTAAAAACTATATGCCATTTTTTGTTAATCTTTATATTTTTTTCCTTTTCTTCTGGAAATCTAACTCAATCCCACTACTGAAATCCATAAGATAAAATTATTTATAAGTCATATGATAAATTATAAATTAATGTATAAATACCTGTGAAAAAATGATACATATAAGATTGTTTAATTATTCTATGCCACTTCAAGGATTCTTGGTGGTACAGTAATAAAATTCTTGGCTGCTAACTAAAAGGTCAGCAGTTTGAACCTCACAGCTGCACCATGGGAGAAAGATGGGGCAGTCTGCTTCTGTAAAGATTTGCAGCCTTGGAAACCCTCTGTCCCTATAGAGTTATTCTGAGTCCGATTAGACTTCACAGCATTGGATAAGCCATTTCATTCGAATTTACTGTTCAAACTCCCAGTTCTCATCAAGAATATTAAAACTCCCTTCTCAACCTTCCCAACATGATTGTTTACAAAGTCATTAAACAATTGACAAAATATTATTCAAAAAATAAAGCACCAGCCATTTATATCACAGCCCTTTTTATTGAGCTGGATTCAATAATTTATAATAATGGCCACACAGAATTCATATGCCATGCTCACAGCTATGGACTTTATTAGGGAAGTTAACAGGTTACAATACAGGATCAGAAAATGCTCAGGGCCTAGTTGTTCCAGTCAGCTGCTTATAAATGTCCACAGGAAACACTACTCCATCATTAAGCCTCAGCATGTAGGCAGTAGGCTTTAGCTCCATAGGCTAAAGCTAGCCCTCAACTCAAGTGCCTGGAGGCACCTCATCTCCAGGCAAGCTTTCTGAGCGAAGTCACTCAGCTTTACTTGATCCACTCGCTGGGAAGCCCAGTCAGTGTTCTGTCTTTCATCTTGTTCTTGGTTTTGCTGCTGCTTCCCTGGCTACTCCTCTGGTATCACAGCTTTCTGTCCCTGGGTCAAGGAGGTTCAATGCACAGAAATTTCAGGGTCCAAAGGATGCACTGTATTCCTTACTCTTCTTCATTGATGGTAGTAAGATTCCCCCCACCTGGTTCTGATATGGTTCATTTTATACCCATGCTAAAGCTCCAATTACAATGAACCCTGCTAACATCCACAGCTAAATCATGCCATCCTGTCATTATCTTCTCTCACCTTCTCTTACCCAGACCCAGCATGGCAAAATCATTGGTGGGAGTAGTAGATTTTTGCTTGAAGAAACATTAGATAATTCACTACATCACAATTATGAGGAATGATTTTGTTTGTTTGTTTTGTTTTTGCTTTAATATTAGTTAGATTCTATGTGTTTTGTTCACTTGACAAGCAAGGGGTGATTTCAAAATTTTATAATTATTTTCATTTTTCTTATAAGATTTAAAATATTTTTAAGGTGCTAGATGCTTTACTGTTGTTGTTATTATTATTTTTAATTTATCATAACAGTTTAGCAAGTTCCAAAATGATTGCATGAAGAGATGGGCATATACATTTCTTAAAAAGCAATGCTGAAACTGGAAATAGATGGTTATAATCAGCCATTTAAAGTCTCTATAAACTGACCAAACACATAAAACAAGTTGAAAAGCTTGCATTAAGGAAAATCAATAAAAGAAGGGGCAACTGTGGTGTTTACATACGAGGATGGATACATTCGTGCTTACTATCCCACAACTCCGTGTAACAGAAATTCTACCAGATCAAGGATGGCTGTGAGGACTACCATTCTAACAGCCAGAGGGCACTGACATTATTTGGAGCAGAGCAATAGGAATCTCAGTAGCAAACA
The DNA here is from genome assembly GCF_000296735.1 of Chrysochloris asiatica. NCBI lineage: Eukaryota > Metazoa > Chordata > Mammalia > Afrosoricida > Chrysochloridae > Chrysochloris > Chrysochloris asiatica. The sequence continues at coordinate 5,268,060 of NW_006408540.1, forward strand.
TTCAGGGAAGATCAATCAGCCTCAGAGCTAGCCTGATTCCTAAAATGTTTGGACCAAGCAAATTATAGTCAGGCAAACCAGAAATTTATCAAATAGTTCCAGGAAATAAAATAGTCAATGTGGGCTTGGATTAAGTTTTACATACCCCTAATGATTTGGATAACAGTGGCTATACAGAAGGTTGTATACACATTCAGGAGAGTAACCCATTGAGATACTTTTAGTTGGATAAATGTAAGGGTTTTTTTGTACAGAGTAAGATATAGCCACGACAGACTTAAATGCCCTGAACTTTTGAAGTATTCAACAAATTATACACAGATCCCTCCACAAGTGGTGTGTACCTTGTTGGCAAAAGATGTTTAAACATAACCTTTGACCAATAATTGTCTGACCAGTATGCTATGCAGACATAGGAGAATGCCTAAAAAGCAAACATTAAAAGTTTAAAGTAATCCGATCAGAGATATTAGAGGCTATACACTGCAAGGGAAACAGACTTCACAGAATCCATCAACCAAAATCATTAAGCCAACAAACAAATACAATTTGCAGCAATTGCTACTAGATGTATGTGAGAAGGAATCCAAATTTCCTACAGCATATTATTTAAAAATACAAGTTTCAACCAAAAACACAATTATGAAGTATGACAAGAAACAGGAAATCAGAACATAAACACGTGAAAAAGCAATCAACAAAAACTGGCTATAACCAGTTAGAGATATTAGGATACTAGGTAAAATATTACAAAATAGCTGTTGTAAATACGATCTTAAAAGCTCATGAACAACTGTTTAAGGTAAAGCCATTGGTCTCTCCCTGTTTGGAGATAAAAAGAGTGATGAAAATGGAAACAATTAGTCCAATGGACTAATGGACAATGTAAACAGCAGTCTCCACAACCCTGAAATCCAAAGAACTAGATGATGCCCAGCTACCACTAACAACTGCTCTTAAAGGGACCACACTAGAAGGTCCTGGGTATATTGAAAGAAAATGTAGAAGAAAACACAAAATCATGAAAAAGAGTAGGGACACTGGTCAGATAGTAATTAATGGAAACCTGAGACTATGGGCCTTGGTCAGCCTTCAGGTTTAGAACTGAACTCACCTCCATGACTCACTTTTCAGCCAAGCAATGTTGTTGTTATTGTTAAGTGCTGTTGAATCAGTTCCAACTCGTATCATGGACTGGGTTTCTGAGGCTGTATACTTTGAAAGGACAGAAAGCAACAATAAGAGATAAGTATATTGGAAGAACAACAATATTAGTAAGTACACACATTATAGAATAGTCAATCATTTGAGAACAAAACTGCAGCATTTACATATGGATAAATTTCAGAAGGATGAGGAAAGAATTAGGAATGGAAGCAAGAAACACAAAGAGGAATTGGGGTGTTGTTAAGTGCCATTGAGTTGGTTTCGAATCATAATGACCCTGTAAAGGATTTCCAAGGAGTGAATGGTGCATTTGAAGTGCTAACCTTGTGGTTCAAACTGACCTTGTGGTCCAGTGCTTTATCCCACAGTGCCACAGCAGGATGCTAGGACTTGGGATAAGTGATGTTATATTGAGGGGATTGTAACTGTGATGAAGTAAAGGATATGACATGTTGAATGTAAAACTGATGATCTACTCTCTCATTCTTTCACTCAATTTACAATAAAAAGTTAAAAATAAAAGTAAATTGAAAGCAGTAAAAAGAGAATATTAATAAAAACATAAGAATTACAAAAAAACTGGGGTGGGAAATGAGAGGTAATTGTAGAATTGAAAACTGCAGTAACAGGAATCAGTTTATAAGAGTTAAATAGTTGTTAGAGTTAACATGAATTTTAAGAAGAATCAGTGAACTTGACAATAAATCAATAAATATGATGCAATCCAAAGATGTATAGATGGAAAAATCAACAGAAGCTCCCAGTTGAACCAGCAATTACAGCAATACATGCATAAAACCAGTGCATCTCAGAAAAAAAAAGGAACAAATACAAGAAAAATAATAGTCAAACTTTTCCAAATTTTATGAACTATATTAACTAACATATCCAGAAAGTATAACAAAATTCAAGTAGGATACATTCAAAGACAAACACAACTGACACTTTATAGTCAAAGTACTGAAACCCAAAGGCAAGAAGAAAATCTTGAAAACAGAAAGTGAAGGGAAAAAAAAAATCATGTAAAAAGAACCACAGAGCCAGAAAACTGCTTGATGTTAAAGATAAAGATTGTTCAACTAAAAGGTCTATATTCAGATAAGTTATCTTTAAAATAAATTAATAAAGCAGAACAATGACTTTTTCAGATTTAACAAGCTAGAATCGGTTGATAATAGATCTGATTTGCAAGAAATACTAAAGTTCTTCAGACAAAAAGGCAACAACACAAGATTGCAGTCTGAATTCACATGAAAAAATAAAGAGATAATTATAGGTAAGAATAAAATACAGAGCAATATATTTCTTTTTTTCTTAATTTAAATTGTTGTTGCTGTTGTTGTTGTTAAGTGACGTCGAGTCAGTTCCGACCCATAGTAACCCTGTGTAGGGTTTCTGAGGAGCAGCTGGTGAGCTTGAACCACCTACCTTGCCATTCAAATGGCTTTGCAGTCTGGCATATTAACCCACAGTGCCACGCCACACCAAGACCCCAATTTAAATAGTAATTTAGCATAAAATAATAATTTAAAAATGCATTGTGCATAACAGTGTTGTTATTGTTAAGTGCTGTTGAGTTGGTTCTGATTCATAGCAACTTTGTATAGGGTTTCTGAGGAGTTGTTGGTACTTTGAACCATTGACTTTGCAGTTCACACTGACCTATCCTAGGGTGCCATGAATATGACAACAATAGTACTGAATAATAGTACTTAATAATAGTACTGAAGAGGGAATTCATGGAGCTACACTTTAGCAAGGGAATAGCATTAGATGATAACTCAATCCACAAGAAGGAATGAAGAGTATCAGAAATAGAAAATACGATCTTCAATATAAAATATTAAAATATTTTTGTTGTTGTTCTCTGAACTTTCTTAAGAGATAAGACTATATAAAGAGTATAACTCTGGGTTATGGATTTATTATATAGTAACATTAATATAAATGCCAATAATAAAACAATAAAGAGAAGTGAATGGCGCTACATTATGTGGTACTTACTGTAGGAGATGCAGAGGACCACAAGGGCAGCGATTCACCCACAAGCTGCTCTTTGGAAGCCCTGTACAGAGTCGCTATGAGTTGGAATTGACTCAATGACATTTAACAACAAGAATATTAGAGAGTTTATATATGTATGTATGTATGTATATATATATATATACATATCCAGAATAAAATTAGTAACAATCTGAAACAGATTGAGTTGTATTGAGATGAAAATTGTAATCCCTAAACCAACTACTACTCACACTCACTCACACATACACACACAGAAGACTTTACATAATATACCCACACATACAAAATAATTAAAATAATATATATATAGTACAAAATGTTTATTAATATAAAGATAACGATAAAACATATAAGAGCCATATATAAAATATTCATTTTTATATTTAAAATGCAGAAACAAATTAAACTGTGTCAATAACATTTATGTAAATTGATTAAACATGCCAATTATAAAGGAAAGATTGTCAGACTCGCTAAAAAGTTTTTAAATAGTAAACTTTAGTCTTTCCATAAAAGATACACTTTAGAATCGTATACACAGATAAATTAGAAATAAAAAGTGGAAAAGATATACCATTCCAAGTGTAATCATAAGAGAGATTTTGTTGTTTTTGTTGTTAAGTGCAGTTGAGTCGATTCCGACCCATAGCGAACCTGTTTAGGGTTTCCGAGGAGCAGCTGGTGAGATTGAGCCGCCGACCTTGAAGTTCAAACGGCTTTGCAGTCTGGCGCATTAACCCACAACGCCACATTGGACTCCATAAGAGGTATTTGTTGTTGTTGTTAGGTGTTATCGAGTCGGCACCGACTCATAGCGACCCTATGCGCAGCAGAACGAAACACTGCCAGATGCTGGACCAACCTCACTACTGTTGCCACACTTGAGGCCATCGATGTTGCCACTTGGCCAATCCATCTCGTTGGGGGTCTTCATCTTTTTCTTTGACCCTCCATCTTACCCAGCATGATATCCTTCTCCAGCGACTATTCCCTCCTGACAATATGTCCAAAATATGAGAGACAAGTTTGGCCATCTTGGCCTCTAAGGAGCATTCTGGCCGTACTTCTTCCAAAACTGGTTCTTTTGGCAGCCCATGGCACTTTTAGTATTCTCCTCCAACATCATAATTCAAAGACATCAATTCTTCTACGATCTTCCTTATTCATTGTCCAGCTTTCACATCCATATGAGACTATTGAAAATGCCATGGCTTGAGTCAGGTGCACCTTAGTCCTCAAGCTGACATCTTTGCTCTTCAACACTTTAAAAAGTTCCTGTGCAGCAGATTTTCCTAATGCAATACGTCATCTGATCTTTTGACTATAGGTGACTGTAATAATACCAGAAAAATTAGATTTTAAAACTTTTAAAGAAGGTTAATAGAATAGAAGACAGAGTGTCATTTTATAATCATTAGAGGATACACTCATCTGAAATACATGAACTATAAATTAACAAAATTGAAGGGAGAGATAGATAATTCAACACATTTGTTGTTGTTGGTAAGTGCTGTCATGTCAGTTTTACTCACATAGACCCTGTGTGTGGTTTGTTGTTGTTGTTAATTGCCACCAAGTCAAAGCTGGTGAGCTTAAACCACCAACCTTGCAGTTCAAAATGACTTTGTAGCCTGACGCATTACCCCACAGAGCCACAAAGCCTGCAAATCTTTGCAGGAGCAGAAGGCCTAATCTTTCATCCACAGAGTGGCAGCTGGTTCAGTGCTTATCCTACAGAGCCACTGCAGTCCCTATTCAACATATACAATCCTGCAATAACAGTAATAACAAATCTACAAGTGTATACATAGATGGAACACAAACTGAACAGGTGTGGAAAGGAGTTTGTGTGAGGTATCCCACAAACACACCTAGGTTTCACAGAGAATATTTCTATAAATGTATTTACATAGCTTCAAATACATGCATGAATATAGTACACACAGGGCAAGTTATGAAAACCTTAACCTAGCACCACAGTTAGTGAAGAAAAGCTGAATAATTAAGTCCTAAGGAGCTCTGGTAGCATAGTGGTTACAAATCGGGCTGCGAACCCTAAGGTCAGTGGTTTGAAACTACCAGCCGCTCCGCGGGAGAAAGATGAGGCTTTCTACTTCCGTAAAGATTTACACCCTCGGAAACCCTGTACAGGGTCGCTATGGGTCGGAACCGACTCGATGGCACTTAACAACAATAACAACAATGATTAAAACAAGTAAAAAATGTCCAAACTAATGACATTTGCCATGGGCATTCAGTATAGAAAAGTAAGAACTTCCAGATAGAAAAGATAGAAATAAAATTTCCTTCATTCACAGATGACAGGATGTAATGATCCATGATACAACATGGATAATCCTAAAAGCATCAAGCTAAATGAAAGCTAGAGGTTAAAAAAGGACTCCGTCTGCCCCAAAACAACAATAACAACAAAACATGTCAAAAGTCTACACAAAGCAAATATCGACAAACAGAAGATGTTTTAGAAGTAGCTTCAGCTAGAAGTGAGAAAGGAGTAGCTGCAAAAGGAGATGATGAATTCTTTGAGAAAGCATTCTAAAGTTGCTTTGTATTGGTGGCTACACAACACTGTACATTCATAAAGAATCACTGAATTTTTAATTTCAGATATGTGAATTTTATAGTATATAATTTATATCTCAATCAAACTATTAAAAATAGATAGACCAATAATTTAGTTAGCATCATCCTATTTGGGCTAATGGCTATAAAAGTGATTGATCTTTACCTGTGAAAAATAGATTTATGAAATAGTTGATTTGTCCAAGAACACATTAAAAAGAAGTTTCGGGAAATCAATCATACCACCACATTGAATACTTAATTTCCAGAGAACATGAAATTGAAATAGTAAATCCTTATAATGCACTAAGATTTTTAACTTTTTTTTTCAATTATCCTAAAATAAATTATAGAACTTTAAACAATATTTTGTAAAAATCACATGTTAAGACAAAATATGCCCTATTAAAATTAATTTGAAAAGCATTTTAAAAACAGAAGCCATTACTTTCTCTTAAATCATTTTGAATAAAATGAGAACATACACTAATTTTACATAAAGACCACATGATGCATTCTAAATTAAATTTTAAATTTAAACTTTGTTAAACTGAAACTTTCCTTTTTGAATGGTGAAGTACTGTAGTATTTGAACTTGGTCAAAAACTTCGAAGAACATGTCTTGAGGGATATAAACATCATTTACTTATCTTGCTTCAGATCATTTCATGATGGAGAATCCAGGGGGAAAACAAGATGTCAAAGAAATAGAAGATGAAGAAACTGAGAGGGAGGATCAAAGAGCTTTATCAGTTCATTTATTTATTTTTAACCAAGGATTGTCTTTGAAAAACAACAGAGGAGGAATTCAAGGAAGTTTATTCAAAACAATTTTCTATATAGAACTTGAATACCACATGGAAAAAGGGATTAAATTGAAAACAATTTTTTTTAAAATGTAGTTTTAATGTTACAGCAGTTTTAGATTCATGGTTGAAGAAACTGAGGCCACTCGGAGAGATGAAGCAGAGTTTCAGATTTTATTAAGCCAGCTGACTCAGAGAAGCTAATTTCAACAGGTTCTGAGCCAAGAATCCAGGGCAACACAGGCCTATTTGGGGTCAGAGTCAGGGAAGGGCCAGGCTGCATACCTGTTTGAGGGCAGGAGGAAAACCAGGTGGATAGGTCCCATTTGGTGACCTGATTAGCATTTTAGTTTGCCTCATGGGCTGAGAGGGCAGTGAATGATTTTTACCTTTTCCTGTTCAGTAATAGGGATGAAGTATATGTGGAGTCCTGGTGCGACGCTGTGGGCTAAGGCGTCAGACTGCAAAGTTGTTAGAACTGAAAGGTTGGGGGTTCAAGTTCACCAGGTACTCCTTGGAAACCCCAAACAGAGTTGCTATGGGTCAGAATCAACTTGACAGCACTTAACAACAACATATGTGCTACACAATTTTCTGTATTTTGTTTTCTTTCTTCTTTGTAAAGAGTTTTTTTTGTGCACAACTTCCTCAGTTCTTTTTCAAGTTCACTCAGCTTTCTCACTCAAAATATAACAGGTTTCCATTGTGAATTACTAAAGCAATTTTATGTGTATTGATAATGTCTGTTCTTCACAAATATGTGATATAAGTAAGCGGGGGTTGAGGTGAAAAGTTAACTGACTTGGTTATGTCAGAAAGTTGATAATTTATAATAAAGTTAAAGCTTAAAAGCACATTTAAAGACCAAGTATATATATTTTTTGTTTATTATTAGAATTTTACCTTCACAAACAGTGCAACTTTATCGTGATTTAAAAAAATAATATAATTATTCTACCCATCTTATCATAAAATGGTCTGAGAACAAATTCAACAGTGTCTTTCAATCACATTAACTAACAGAATCCTGGCGTAGTACTGCAGGATAAGCACTGGGCTGCTAACTGTAAGACTGGAGGTTCAAACGCAGCAGCTGTTCCTCAGAAACCCTATAAAGGGTCGCTGTGAGTCAGAATCCACTTGAGAGAACTTAAAAACAACAATAACATGGGTTATCTTACAAAAATCAATTATTTGTTATATCTAAAAATCTTTAATTGTCTGAAATATAAATGGCATCAAAATGTACTACTGAAAGAGATTCTGAAGAAGTACATGTTTTATCTAAGACAGTTCCTTATTTTCCATTTACCAATACATAGAAAATACACTGTGCATTTCATAAATGTTAAAATTCCTATCCCTCAGAACTCTATAAACTAGCATCTAATTTTCATGTTTTTCTTAATGTAGTTGGAAATATATTTTTGGTGATGTTCTGAAGAAGGCATATCTATGAATGAATATGGGAGAGGAGGATAATATCCAGAAAAATCAGGAACGTGAAATATAATCATTAGGTATTTATTATACACCAAATCCATATTCTTATCTTCCAATCCCCCTGTCAGAGCAACACAAGTGAACAAATAGCTCTTTAGAAATATATTTTACCTCATATTCTGTAGAAGATTCATTACTAAACTTTGACACAAGATATGACTTCGTGGGGCTTGTCACTGAGCTCAAACCCAAGTATTAATAGTTAATAGCAAAGCTGATTTTTTAAATTAGGAAACTTATTATACATCTAAGAAATATCATTACAGACATTGAAAGAATAAATAGTTTCTTTCCTTCTAAGGATAAATTTCAGCAGTTATACTGAAACTACTGTCAAGGTCAAATCTTTTTAACGATTTGAATTATTTGAGTACCGATATATTAATTATCTCAAGAAAGCAATTAATAAGCTCAATTCAACAATCCAAAATCCTCATCAAATTGTGAAGCATGCAAATATGCTTTCTTACTTTTAAAAATGAGTTACCCTTTTTAGGTTATGGTTTCTCCCCCCTCCTCTTTTTTTTTAACCTTAATTGTTAAAAGGTTGGACAATGTTCTTTAAGGCATTAACTTTCCAATTTAGATTTGCTTTTTATTTTTTTTCTTTGAGCTGCCTTCATTTAGACCTACAAAGAAAGGCAAGATATAAATTCACAGTTCATCTTGCCTATGACATACACAAGGAAAATATTTTCTTTTGAAGGACAACTGTGGTTTCTAAACATTCTTAGCAATCATCACAGATGCTGGTTTCTAGTTTGGCTTTGATTCTGAGATGAAGAAAAAATCATCCAATCATTCATTAAATGGGAATTTTCCAACTTAATTCTGATTTCATCTCAGACGTGTATAATAGGCGTGTGAATCAATAGAGTGAATAGGCATGACATAGCAGACTATTGCTGTTGTGTGGTGCAGAATTGGTTCCAACTCATAGCAGAATTGGTTCCAACTCATAGAGTAGCAAGGCATGACATAGCAGACTATTGCTGTTGTGTGGTGCAGAATTGGTTCCAACTCATAGTGACACTGTGTGTTGTTGTTAAGTGCTGTTGAGTGGACTCTGACTCATAGTGACCCTATATAGGACTTACGAAGAGCAGTTGGTGAGTTTGAACCACCGACCTTGCAGTTCCAACTGATCTTGCAGTTGGGTGTTAATTCTATAGCGCCATACCAGGACTTCAGTGAACCTTTCTAGGGCAAAGTAATTAGAGTAGTTATGAACAGAAAAAGGTAAAAATTATTCACTGCCCTCTCCCGCCCAGGAGGCAAGCTAAAATGCTAATCAGGTCTCCAAATGGGATCAATTCCCCTGATTCCCCCCCTGCCCTCAAACAGGTATGCAGCCTGGCCCCTCCTGGGACTCTGACCCCCTTATTGCCCTCCATTCGGGCGGGGCTCAGAATCTGGAGAAATTAGCTCCTCTGAGTCAGCAGGCTTAACAAAATCTGAAACTCCGCTTCACCTCTCTGAGTGGCCTTGGTTTCTTCTACCATGAATCTAAAACTGCTATAACAGTTAGATGCCATGGTATACTAGATAGTTTTGACAGATTCCCTATTTTAAGTAACTACTGTTGTTGTTAAGTGCCATCGAGTCAGTTCCGACCCATAACGACCCTGTGTAGGGTTTCCAAGGAGCAGCTGGTGAGTTTGAACTGCTGACCTTGCAGTTCAAACTGCTTTGTAGTCTGGCGCATTAACCCACAGCGCCACACCAGGTCTCCTAGTTATACACAAATGTCTAAAAAATTCCTGAAATTTCTTATGTGATTACCATACTTGGATTTTTTTTTTTATGCTAAATTTCTTGCAAATAGAATTTGCCCCACTAATAAAACAGAAGAATAAATCAAAGAGTTTAACTTGAATATGAGCTTACTTATATTTTCTTATTAATGTGATAGAGAAGATACTTTCAAGTTTGGGAGGAACCTTGCTAGATAGAGGGGAAAAAAAGAAAAAAAAAAAAAAATTAGAACGAGGATGATGGTTAGTGGTTATGATCCATGGAGTTGGTTCCGACTCATAGCAACCCTGTACAGAGTTTCCGAGGTTGTAAATCTTTACAGGAGTAGAAAGCCTCATCGTCTGCATAACGGCTGGTAATTTCCAACTTCTGACCAAGAGACTAGCAGCTCGACTCATAACCACTACGCTACCAGAGCTCCTTGTGAGGATAGTAAACAGAAACTTTTTGTCTTGTATACTTTTGGCACACATCAGCACAATCCTTTACTAACATTGTTTAACATTTATTTTTCAAACTGTAGAAAGGTATTAGAATGTAACAAAATAAAGTGATATATGTTGTTGTTGTTAAGTGCCGTCAAGTCGGTTCCGACCCATAGCGACCCGGTACAGGGTTTCCGAGGGTGTAAATCCTTACTTGCTAATGAACCTAACTAAATTTGAATGAAATATTGTTTTGTTATTAGGTGCCCTAGAGTTCATTCTGATTCATAGTCATTTTCTGTATAACCACTGACTGTTGTTCGGTCCTGTTCTGTTGCAAAAAATCTTGTTAAAAATAATAATTTTCTTTAACTCCTTCCTCTGGTAGATAGTTGTGGCCTTCATTCTGTTGTGTTGGTGTTTTACTCTTCATGAAACACATAGAAAAAGAGTACATGCACTGTGGCATTAGGTTTGGTTTCCCTATCATTATCTATGCTTTGCATACAGCAAATGTTATTACGAGCCATAAAACTATAGAACCATGGTATTGTGTTCAATGACCTCCCATGATAGTGAATTCAACAGATTGACTTTATGGAGTATAAACAAGAGTTTTTTTGTGTGCTTTCAAATTTGTAAGAGTTAACATTCTATCTGAACTAATCTATCCTGGATCAAATTCAACTCTTCACGTTCACCACCTACTACAGTCATAATAAAAATCAGTATATTGTAGATTGTGGTGGTATGCCATGGAGTCAGTTCCAACTCATAGTGACCCTGTATAGGGTGTCTGAGGCTGTAAATCTTTATGAGAGCAGATAGCCTCATATTTCTCCCATGGAGTGGCTGGTAGTTTTGAACTGCTGACCTTGAGGTTAGCAGTCTGACTCCTAACTGCTATGCTACCAGAACTGCTTATATTGTCGATAGTTAGATTATATACTATATACAAAATCTATACTGAAGGTAATCAGATGTTATGTACTGAATTTTGGTGAAAAAAATTCAATATTTATGAATAATTAAAAATGATGGATGTAGCTATAGTAAATTGAATTATTTCTTTCTTACCTAAATATCTGGATTCCACAATTTATAAAATCAAAATAAATATAATTTGATTTTTTATTATATTCTTGTAAGTATCCTGAAATATGAAAGGTCACTGAAGTATAAATAGGAAAGATCACATAATGGCAAAACTCCCAGCCAACTTTCCGTATTTAAATAGATTCTCTTCTTAACTCTGAGGCTTTAGGGGAATAACAGATACTTAGCTGGGAAGGACCAGTATGCTATATGTTTAATAAACAATTTACACCTTTGAAAGGTGAGAATGACCCTTTAGAGGATACTAGCCACCGTCTATAATTTGCATCTAGAGGAGATGTCCTCACTACTGTGTCATAAATGCTTGTGAATTGTGTCACAGGGAATTTATTACAAATAATAAACCACTGAAATGCGAGAATGCTCATTTAAATAAAATGACAGAAAATTCATGATTGTTCCTACAGTATTTTACTCTCTCCCTGATATTGTTCTGAAAAGAGAAAATGGAGTAGTATTTCAGTTGGTGCCGTGTAAATTTCATTTTGTACGTGACATCTCTTGGTATTATGTCCGGAGAGTCTGGCACTGAAACGGAAATGGTCTCTCAGATGGTATGTTTCCGTAGATAGAAAATATAGAGAGCTTCTGAACTGGAGGGAACAGTTAATCCATTGAGTTCCTGGTTGCAACAATATTAACAGTGGAGCAGGATATCATGTTTGGTAAGGTGGACGGTCAAAGAAAAAGAGGAACACTCCCAGAGAGATGGATTGGCAAAGTGGCAGCATCAATGGGCTCAAGCGTGGCAACAATAGTGAGGTTGGCTCAGGATGGGGCAGTGGTTCGTTCTGTGCATAAGGTCGCTATGAGTTGATACTGAATCGATGGCACCTAACAACAACAATAACGGTTACCAGTGTCAGTGGAGTGTAGTGGCTCCATACGATAAGCACTGGAGTATGAACCACAAGGTCCGTGGTTTGAGCTTGACAGCCGCTCCCCAGGAGACAATGGCTTTCTGCTCCTGAGAAGATTTGAAAAGACTGGGAAACCCTATACAGGGTCTCTATGAGTCTGACTGACTCAATGACACTTAACAACAACAAAAAAACAGTTTCAGTCATTACTTCTGACGTTGTTGTTGTAAAGTGCTATCGAGTCATTTCCAACCCATAGCGACCCTGGATAGAGTTTCTGACAAGCAGCTGAACCACCAATCTTTCGATTCAAACCGATTTTGCATTCCAGTGCATTAACCACAGTACCACACCAGACATCACTGACTGAGAATTAAAGGGATTACTTTAAAAGCCTTAAAGGTTTCTTTTCTGAATGCTTTTTTATTTCCTCTTCATTTAAAGATACAATTTATTGATTTAAACAAACTCCATTAAATATTTTATCCTCAAATTCATATTAGGATTAGGCTTTAATAATTGAATTCATATGGTAAAAGAAAAACATTAATACAAACCCCTTCATAGAGCTAGATGTATCAAGAAACAGTACTTCGGCACAAAATAGATAAAATCAATTTATTTTAAGTATGGTTTTGGAGAGGAAGGGTGAGGCAGAGGAAGTACTGAGGAAGTGTTAGGGAACATTATCAAAATGGATTATTTCAAAACACCTTTCAGTTACATTAGAGTGGCAGCCCTTACTGACTAGGAAATTTCCATGAAATCTAAACTTGTCATTTTAGAAAAAGGCAAATGTAGATGAATAGGACAGTGCTGAAAGGTAGATGCAAGCTAGCATAAGAATGGTGTATACAGAGGCATTAATTCTGGAGTCCTGTGAGCTGCTAGGTATTCATGCATCACACGGTCATCACAGTCAATGCAGAAATCACAGCACATGACAGCATTTACACATGGAACACTTCTTGGGCAGTCAGGCGTCATGGGGCCCAGACCCATAGTTCTCTTTGGGACCATCATGCTATCAGGTCCATCTATAAGATCAAGGAGGGTAGACACAAAAGAGCCCCAGTATGCATGTTCTTCCATTAAGACAGCAGGTCTTCCTTAGCTCTTTACTGTCCTGGATGCCCATTAAAGCCACAAACTGAAAAGGCTGATGATGAATTACAGGCTCCTCCTGGGACTAAATGTCAGCACCAACCTGTGCGATATCATTAGTTGCCCAAACCTGCAACTAATTGAATCCTAGTTTAAATACTTTGGAAATGGCCATGATGAAAATCATACTAGAAGAAAAGCACTCCATCTTCCTGACATCTATATATCTTTAACAATTCAAGTAAAAAAATGTTACCATGACTTTTTAATTGACACAGTTATGCCAAAACAAACAAAGGAAAACATTCATTTCCTGAAGTGAAAATGGGAATGTTAAAATTAATATATATATATATTCCAAATAAGAAATATGGTTTCCTCAGTTGTCAAGATGCTCATCTCTCAGCTCCAATGAATGCTTTTGAATACTATAGCTTTAATTGAAAACAACAACAGAAAGATTTAGATTTGATGACATGCTGTTCAAATGTACCATACCCATGGAAGAAAGCTGTGATAGTGTGTTCCATAAACATTTACAGCCTTGAAAAACTTGTGAAGCAGTTCTAGTCTGTTTTACAGTCATTATGAATTGGAATTTACTCGATGTCAACAGGTGTTGTTTGTTGGTTTATTTCTTTTATGGAAGTTCTTATTAGATCACCATGAGTGGGAAATTTGGATAGAGTTGCCCAAAATGCAGGCTTATTGATTCTATTAAAGTGGAAAACTAAGGTCTGAATTAATTTCATTGCAGCTACGAGGTTGACTCAAACATTATCCATACTCTGTCTTTAAAATTTATTTTAATCAGCTTTTGAAAAAGACAAATACATAATTTTTTGACATAATCTCCCTGCTTTTCAATACTTTGTCCATCTGTCAGCAAGTTTTCATATTCCCTTATTTTAAAAAATGTTTTATGCTGAGATGTGAAGCACCAATGCATCCCTGTCTTCACTTCTTCATCAGAGGTGAATCTTCATCCTTGATGTGATGTTTTCAGGTGAACAACCAGGTAAAAAAGTCTGAAGGAGTAAAATTATGAATATAGGAAGGGTGCTTTAACACCTCAAAACAATGTTTTTGTTTTGAGTGTCAACAGTGTAGGCAGAAGTGTGTGGATGTGCATAATCATACAAGATCACAATAACCTCGGATAGCAGTTCTTTGTGTTTAATTCAAATGTTAGGTTTCAATTCTTCAGTGAGCATACCACTGTAATGAACACTGTTGGTTGATGAAACATTTTCCTGATTGTTGTTGTTGTTCTTGTTGTTAGGTGTCATTGAGTCAATACAGACTAATATCAATCCTATGCACAACAGAACAAAACACTGCCTAGTCCTGTGCCAAACTCACAATCCTTGCTACACCTCACCCCATTGCTGCTGCCACTGTGTCAATCCATCTCACTGGTGGTCTTCTTCTTTCTCCGACCCTCCACTCTACCAAACATGTCTCTTTCTCCAGGAACTGGTCCCTCCTGATAATATTTCCCAAGTACAAGAGACTAAGTCTAACCATCCTGGCTTCAGAGGAGCACTCAGGCTATACTTCTTCCAACAGAGATCTGTTTGTTATTTTGACAATCCATGGTACTTTCAAATCCATGTGTTGTTTTTTTCTAATTCCAGGTCTTTGCACATTTCACTATAAAATTTGATTTTTCCCTCTCAAGCTGACCTTTGAAATTTTCTTTTAAACTCTTGTACCTTCTCACTTCTTCCATTTGCCTTAGAATCTCTACTCTAGAGGGAAACATTCAGATTCTCTTTGGACATCCATTTTGTTCTTTTCCTTCTTTCTTACCTTCTTAATGACCTTTTGCTTTCTTCCTGTATGATGGTCTTGATGTCATCTCACAACTCTGCTGTTCTTCTGTCTTTAGTGTCTATTGTATCAAATGTGTTCGTCAGATGCTCTCTTAATTCAGGTGGGATATAGTCAAGGTCATATGTTGTTCTCGTGGACTTGTTTTGATTTTCTTCAACTTCAGCCTGAATTTGCATATGAGAAATTGATGGTCTGTTCCATAGTCTGCCCCTGGTCTTGTTTTTGCTGATGATATGGAGGTTTTCTGTGGTCTCTTTTCAAAGATGTATTGAATTTTATTTCTGTGTATTCCATCTGTGACGTCCACATGTAGTCACCTTTTATGTTGTTTTGAAAAGGTACTTGCAGTGAAGATGTCATTGGTCTTGCAAAATTCTATCATGCAATATCCAGCATCACTTTTATCACCAAGGCCATGTTTCCCAACTACTGATCTTTCCTCTTCATTTCCAACCTTTGTATTTCAATTGCCAGTAATACATCTTGATGGCATGTTTGATCAATTTCAGACTGAAGAAGCTGATAGAATTCTTCAATTTCACCATCACTGACTTCAGAGTTTGCTGCATAATTTGAATAATAGAGATATTAACTGGTCTTCCTTTTGTGTTGTTGTTGTTAAGTGCCACTGAGTGAATTCCAACTCAAAGTGATCCTGTATAGGGTTTCTAGGGAGCAGCTGGTGAGCTTGAACTGCTGACCTTGAAGTTCAAATGATCTTGCAGTTCAGCACACCAACCCACAGCACCACACAAGGACTCCTTGTATGTCTATGGATATTATTGTATCACAGATAGCATTTTACTTCAAGGCAGATCTTTATATGTTCTTTTTGATGATGAATATGATGTCTTTCCTCTTCAGTTTCTCATTCCTGGCATAGTAAACCATGTGTTTGTCAGATTCAAAATGGCCAATACAGTCCATTTCAGCTCACTAATGCCTATGATATTGATGATTCTGCATTCCATTTCATTTTGACAGTTTTCTAGATTCATACGTCAAACATTCCATGTTCCAATTGTTAATGGATGTTTGCAGCTGTTTCTTTTCATTTTGAGTTGTGCCCCATCAGCAAATGAAGGTCCCAAAGGCTTTATTCTCTTGGCATCATCACGGTCAACTCTTCTTTGAGGAGGCAGCTCTTCTCCAGTTGTAATTTGAGTACCTTTTAGTTGCCACCAGATTTTCTGGCCCTATATCTGTCAAAATTCTGGTGTTCTTCATCATGTTTCAATATTCAGTATTCTGGTGTTAACAGTCTTCCACTGCTTTTCATAAAGTTTTCAGTGACTAAATATTTGGAAAGTAGTCTTTCTCTTCTTTTCCTCACCTGTCTTCATTTGGAAGCTCAGCTGGAACCTGTCCACTGTGGTTGACCCTACTGGCATTGAAAATGCCCATGGTATAGCTTCCAGAATCAAAGCAACACGCAAGCCACCCCCTTACAATAAACTGACAGATAAATGGCGGCTTGCATGTTGTTACCACCTGCTGGTGTTCCAATAATGGCCCCTGAGAATCCCCAAAAAATGTAAGCATCAATTTTCCAGCTTATGATTAACTTTTGAACTTTTCTTCTTTGGTGACTGAGGATGTTTCCATTGCATACTATGTCGTTTATTCCTAGGCTTGTATTGATGAATCCATGTCTCATCATCAATAATTTTTTTTTTAAGAAACTTTTACCGTCTAGTATTGGTCCAAATATTTTTTTGCAAATGTCCAAATGTTTTTCTTATGCTCCTCCATGAGTCGTTTCAGTACCCGTTGCACACAAACTTTTGAAAATCCAAGTCTGGCATGAATTACTTCATAGGCAGAGCCATGGATGATTTGCAAATGATTTGCCACATAAGCCACTGTTACCCAACTATTTGATAGAATCATTCACATGAACACTCAATGTTGTCATCATCCATGAATATGGATGGGTATTTTAATATAACCAGAGTGTTATATTAAATAATATAATTATTTATATTATAATATAAATAATTTTTGACTCACCCTTATGTTATCTGGATTGCTGATAAAGATATTTATCAAAGAGAATCACAAACTTTTGTATAAATTCTACAGTTACTTATTGAAATACATTTCTGTTAAAATTTACTATGACTAAATTAGTTAGTTATAATAATTTGAAATTCAATTTAGAATTCTACATATAGGGCTATTCCCATATTTATTTACCATTGCAAAATCACTCAGTTGAGTATGTTTTAATGATGGAATTGAAGTACTCATTTATGTGTTGCATAGAAAATAAGAGCTTACCCACTGATATCTAGTCCATTTTGACTCATAGTGATTCTATACAATAGAATAGAACTGCCATGTAAGATCTCCAGTGAGTCCTGGTGTGGCACTGTGGGTTAATGCACTGATCTGCAATATCAGTTTGAATGAAAGGTCAGCTGTTCAAGCTCACCTGCCACTCCTTGGAAACCCTACACAGGGTTGCTATGGGTCAGAACCAACTCAACAACACTTAGCAACAACAACAACAACAATCTTTATAGATTACAACCTGGTGTGGTGCTGCAGCATAATGCACGGGGCCACAAGTTCAGTTTGAGGTCGGCAATTCAAACTCACCAGCAACTCCTTGAAAACCCTATACGGGGTCACTGTGATTCAGAACTGACTCAACAGAGCACTTAACAATAACAAAAATATTTATAGGGAGTCTTGGTGAGGCACTGTAGGATAAACACTGGACTGCAAGATCAGTTTGAGCCAAAAGGTTGGCAGTTCAAATCTACCAGTCACTCCTCAGAAACCCTACACAGGGATGCTATGAGTTGGAACCAACTCAACAGCATTTAACAATAAGAACAACAATCGTTCTAGAAGAAGACCTCATCTTTCTCCCACAAAGTAGCTGATGGGTTCAAATCTATAACTTTAACTTAGCAGCTTAGCACTTCCCCAATGCACCATCAGGGCTCCTTAAATCAGAGTTTATATGTCTCCAAATGCCAAATAAATTATATGTTAGTGAATTTATATTTGTTTGTACATTTGCAAGTGGGAGTTTTATATCAATGACTTTGTTTCGAGTCCCCATGGAGCATCACCCCAAATGTCTGAGTCTAGAAACTATTTATGATTTTAAGTAATTGATAGAAGACAGAAGTATTTGAAGCTGGGCATCTCCAGGCTGAAGTTGATTATCTTGTTTTTGATCTACACAGAAATATGAGGTTCCTTTGAATCGGTTCTGGCTCATAGTGACCCTATGAGCAACAGAATTATTGTTATGTTTGAGCCCATTTTTTTTGTTTTGTTTTGTTTTGTTTTTATTGTGAATTATTTGATAGTTTACATGGGAGAACATTAGTTTTACATTCATTCTATCATAAATTGTTTCATTGCCATGTTTATAATCCCCTCCATGCATCATCAACCAATCAAATGGTATACCCTGCAAGCCTGCCCCCTACACTATTCCCCCACCCCCCAGTCTTCAGCACACAGTCACTCTTCCTCTCTGGATCTAAAGTTCCCTGCTGCTCCATCACTCCATGTCATCGTCTCTGCCTCCATCTCAGGCATCACTGCTTCTCTGGGTAGGGTCCCGCTCTAGGCTCTTCTCCATTGATGGTCCTAGGGACCTCCGCTCCTAGACTGGAAAGTTAATCACTCCCTTCCTTGCTATAAAACATCTACCTTTACATTTCCTACCCTCACAATCAGTCCTGATAACAATTATTCACTATTGTATCACAAGAGACCCATCTGCATTTCATTTCATGAGCCCAGCCTAGACAGATTGGATACTACTCACTGGAGATTCTGCCTTCCTCCAGGCTCCCTGGCTGTATGTTCCCTCTTAAAATCTTGTAAGCCAGTCACCTTTGTAGCACCTCACCCCCCCCCCCATTTTGGGTGGCCAATGTCCAAGTTGCCCATCCCTGTCTACTCTTTGTGTGGAGGGGGTGGAATGATTCTTGCTGTAGAGATTGAGCTCATTTTTGTTGCCACTGTCTCAATCCATCTTGTTGTGAGTCTTCCTCCATCCAACCAAGTACGTTGTCCTTTTCCAAGGACTTGACCCTCCTGACATGCCCAAAATATGAGAGGCCAAGTTTCACCATCCATACTTCTAAGGAGAAATCTGGCTCTACTACATCCAAGATAGATTTGCTTGTTCTTCTGGAAGTCCATGGTAATTTCAACATTCATCACTAACACCCTGATTTAAATGCATTTTTTTTTCTCTCATCTTTTTTTCATTGTGTTCAACTGTCATATGCATATGAGGTGATAGAAAGTATCATGGTTTGGGTCAGGCATACACCTTACTTCTCAAAGTGACATATGTACTGTTAAACAGATTAAAGAGGTCTTTTGCAGATTTGTCTAGCGCAATATGTTGACTGCTGCTTGCATGAGCATTGATAGTCGAGTCAAGTGAAATGAAGTCTTTTAATCATTAATCTTTTCTCAATTTATCATAATATTATTTATTGATCCAGTTGTGAGGATTTTCTTTTTCTTTACAATGATATTCAATCTATATGGAAGGCTGTAGTCTTTGACCCCATCAGTATGTACTTCAAGTTCTCTTGCTTCCAACAAGCAAGGTTGTGTCATCTGCATATCACAAGTTGTTAATGAGTCTTCCTTCAATCTTGATGCCACATTCTTCCTTATATACCCCAGCTTTTTAGATTCTTTACTTAGTATACAGGTTGAATAAGTATGGTGTACAGATACAATCCTGTCACACAACTTTCCTGATTTTAAATCATTCAATAGCCCCTTGTTCTATTGGCATGCCTGTCTCTGGTTCTATGTTCAGGTTCCTTATGATGACAATTAAGTGTTTTAGAATATCAGTTATTCACAATGATATCCATATTTTGCTATGATCCACACAGTTGAATGCCTTTGCAATGTTCATAAAGCACAAATAAACATCTTTCTTATATACTTTGCTTTTAGCCAAGATCCATATTATGTTAACAGTGATATCCTACATTCCAAGTCCTATTCTCACTCTACCTTAAATTTTTGACAGCTCCCTGATCTTGTACTACTGCAATCAGTTTTGAATGATCTTCAGAAAAATTTGATTTGCATGTGATATTGTTTGCATTCCACTGGGTAACCTTTCTTTGGAATGGGCACAAGTAACTGTATACCAAATTTCTTGGCATACATCAGGCGTAGGAATGTCCAGCCCTGTAGGCCGTATGTTGTTGCCGTTAAGTGCCATTGAGTTGGTTCCAACTTATAGTGACTTCGTGTAGGGTCTCCGAGGAGCTGCTGGTGAATTTTAGCTGCCAACCTTGCAGTTAAAACTGACCTTTTGGTCCAGTGCTTATCCTACATTTGGTCTGGCCCTGCCAAGACAGCCGCAATTCTAGCCATCACATTGGTGGTGGTGGTGATGCACAGTGGAGTCACTTCTGACTCTTAGCAACCCAGTATAGGATTTCTGAGGCTGTAAATCTTTATGGGAGCAGAACTCTTCATCTTTCTCCCATGGAACAATTGGTAGATTCAAACTGCTGATCTTGCAGGAAGCAGCACAACTAGTAACCCAGAGCCCCTTAGGCATCATATTGTTGTTGTTGTTAAGTGCCTTCAAGTCAATTCCACCCCATAGCCATCCTTTACAGGGTTTCCGAGGCGCAGTTGGTGAGCTTGAACCGCCGACCTTGAAGTTCAAATGGCTTTACAGTCTGGCGCATTAACCCACGGCACCCCATCAGGACTCTGGTATCACGTTGTTGTTGTTAAGTGTGGTCGAGTCGATTCAGACTAATAGCAACCCTGTACGGGTTTTCCGAGGAGCAGCTGGTGAGCTTGAACCACCAGAGATGTGTTAATTAAATGTTTGACCAAATATTTGTTGTTGCTGTTAAGGGCCGTCAAGCAGGTTTGAATTTTTTCTTCAGTTCTTTCAGGTTGTGAAATGCTGAGTGTGTTCTTCCCTTTTGGTTTTCTAACGCCAGATCTTTCATTATATTTCATTATAATATTTGACTTTGCCTTTTAGAGTTGCCCTTTGAAATCAGTTATTTTATTTCATCATTTCTTCCAATTTCTTTATCCTTTCTACACTGAAGAATAAGTTTAAGAGTCTCTTTTGACAACCATTTTGGTCTTTTTTTCTCTCTTTCGTATCTTATTAATGAGCTTTTGCTTTTTTTCCTATATAATGTTCTTGATATCATCTCACAATTCTTTTGGTCTTCGATTCATTAGTATCTACTGTATCAAATCTCTTCTTGAGATGATCTCTAAATTCAGATGGGCTATATTCAAGGTCATATTTTGGTTTTCATGGACTTGTTTAAATTGTTGTCAACTTCAGCCTGAACTTGCATAAGAGTAACTGATGGTCTGTTCCATAGTAGGCTCCTGGCCTTATTTTGGCTGATGATAAGGAGCTTTTCCACTGTTTTTTCCTAAAGATATAACCAATTTGATTCTTGTGTTACATCTGATGAGGTTCATATGAACAGTCACAGTTTATGTTTAAAAACTCAATTGCAAAATAATACCAGGTGATCTCCAATATCCTTTATATTACCAAGACTATATTTTTCAACTGCTGATCCTTCCTCTTTGTTTTCTCACATTCAATCAACAGTAATTATCAGTGCATTTTGATTGTATGTTTGATCAATTTCAGAAAGAACAAGTCCTTAGCATTCTTGAATTTCATCACAATTGGCTTTAGTTATTGGGTTGCAAATGTGAAAATTTAGATATTTTGTTCTTATTAAGTGCCATTGAGTAGGTTGCAACTCATAGCAACCCTGTATAGCATTTCTGAGGAGCAGCTGGTGAGTGAACTGTTAACCTTGTAGTTTAAACCAAACTTTTTGTCCATTACATTATCTTGCAATGCCACACCAGGACTTTGGTCTTTATTGTAGGTGTGTGGCTATTATCCTATTACAGATAGCACTATAATTCAAGATAGAACTTGAAATGCTCTTTTTGAAATGAATGTGACACCATTCCTCTTCAATTAATTATTCCCAGCATAGTAAACCATGTCATTGTCTGATTCAAAATGGTCAATATCAGTCCATTTCAGTTCACTAATACCTAGGGTATCTATCTTTATGTGTTGTTGTTGTTAAGTGCCATAGAGTCGGTTCCGACCCATAGCGACCCTGTACAGGGTTTCCGAGGGTGTAAATCCTTACGGGAGTAGAAAGCCTCATCTTTCTCCCGCGGAGCGGCTGGTAGTTTCGAACCGCTGACCTTAAGGTTCGCAGCCCGATTCGTAACCACTACGCTACCAGAGCTTTATGTAGTCTATTTAATTTTTGACAACTTATAATTTTCCTAGTTTTATCCTAGCAAAGAGAAAACACAATGATTTTGTTTTAAAGGAAGCTATCAAATCCTAGGAGAAAACTTGTTTTTCCTCTCTTCCCCTCAACAAGGACTCCTAGTGCTGCAGTGGTTAATCACTTGGCTGCTAGCCAAATGCTCAGCAGTTCAAAACTATTAGTCACTCAAAGGGAGAAAGATGTGACGGTATTCTTCTGTAAAGATTACAACTCTGCAGACCCTATGGGATAGTTCTACTTTTTCTTATTGGGTTATTATGAGTCAAATCAATTTGATAGGGATTGGTTTCTTCTTTCTCAGAAGAGAATCAATGCATTTAGAAGATTTGATTGTTGTCAATTAGAAGTTGTCAACTCTTATTATACTAAGATAAGTGTCAAAGTTAAAACACTAGAACTCATGAAACGTCGTTTTATGATAGGCTACACTATGGTATAATCTAATACATAGATTGTGGTCACCCAACTTCATTGACTAATGCATTTTAAGACTGTCCTTTAAATTGTAAGTTCTTTCAAACGGTGTTCAATAGGAGCCAACAGAAAATTTAGAATGACTCTTTAATCAGATTTGGATGGTGATTGTCTATTATTTGTTATGATCAAATCCATGACCACTGAACACAAAAAGAGTAAGGCAGAGAATAAATTGACTTAGAGGTAAAGGAGAGATGAAAATACTAGACAAGCAAAATAGGAAAAAGCTGAAGCCATTTTGAATATAAAAAATAAAGTAGCCAGATAAGAGACAAAAGATAAGGGGGAAAGGTAGATGTTTGAAAGTTAAGGAAGACTGTGAAGTAGTCATTTAGGTAAGTTACTTTACACTAATTGTCATTTATGAAACTAACTGAAAGATCTGGAAGGAGAGAATAGTGTGGCAACCAAGATTAATGCTGATTAATCATTTCATATGAAGAGCTCTTCATGGCATGACAGGAGGTAAGATCTCTTCAAAACAACTCAATTGGATATTTCATCAGACATCTCTGCTTAGTGATTAACTCAGCCTTCTTAGAACTAGACATGGATATTTCATTAAGTCTCAAAATAATTTATTTTGGTTAGGTCCTGATTGTTAGAAGTCATAAATGCTAATTTTGATACTGGCATATTATCTTTCCAATTACCAAAAAGAAATGAAAAATAATAATTTACCACTTGTGCTTTGTAATTCAGGACAATAGTCAAAGTTGTTATAGGTTGGTTTTCTTCTATAAAATTGCTTTTATTTCCCTACAGGTTTTGTGATATAGGTTATTCAATATCTCTTGTGTAGACTTTCCAACAAAAATTTCTTTTTATTTACTACTAATATGCCATGCATATTCATAATGTACATATATTTACATATACCTTAGTAGCATCAACAGTTTCCATCTCTCTAATCTTTGTCCAGGAGTCCTGATGTGGTACTGTGTGTTAATATGCCAGACTACAAAGTTGGTTTGAACTTCAAGGTCGGCAGTTCAAGCTCACCAGCTGCTCCTACGAAATGCTGTACAGGGTCGCTATGGGTTGAAACTGACTCAGCAGTGCTTACCACCACCAGCACCACCAGGTTATTATATCATATAACAATCTTTCTTGTATACAGAAAAATTGTAAGTGAAATGCTCACAAGATTTATACAATTACAAGATTTATATGTTGAACAACAATAGATTTTTCTGAGTGTTTAAAATGGAAAGACGGAATGGCAGGATGTATGTGAATATGTATATCCAATGAATTTTTTCTATTCAGAACGCATAAAGGATTCTAAATTCTAATAAGAAAATTACAATTAAAATAAAGATAAAAATATAATTCAATAGTAATTAAATTGTGTGGACAATGGGACCATAGTACAAATTCATAGAAGTTTGGGCTAGAAGATATCCCACAGACTATGAAGTTTCCTCTTAATATGAGAAATTTGAGGACTGCAGAAGTTAAGCTATAAAGCATGTTTGTAACAAAGTAAAAATAGCATAAGACCTCTTGAAAATCAATTTACTTGAAAGGCTGTCCAGATGTCCAATAAACATTTGAAAAAAAAAAAAATCACAATAAAATACAACAATAGGCCCACTGGAATAACTGAAAACAAGACAAACCAAGCTAACAAAACTATGTGCTGACAAGAATATGGAACGACTAAAGAAGTCTAACTTAAAAAAATAACACAGGATATTCTGACTCATCATGCTTCTGGAGGGTTTCTGAGGAAGGGCTGGCAACCTTGTGGTTAGCAGTCTAGTGCTTATTCTACAATGCTATACTAGGACCCCTCAGTGTATTCTAAAGTTTAATATTCATATAATTTTTGCCTCATCAAATACATTCCTGGGTTTAATCCTAATAGAAATGTGTTCATATGTGCTCCAAACACAGTATGAGAATATGTTGGCAACTAAGAGTCCATCTAAGCACACCTAGGAAGAAAGAGCTAGCAGTTTGCTTCCAAATGTCAAAGCCTTGAAAGTTTTATAGGCCACAGTTGTACCCTACAATACTTATATGTGAGGTTGCCATGAGGAGAAGTTGACTTAAGGGCAGTGTGTTTGATGTTTCAGTTTGGATTTGCATATTGAAATTTTATAACTTACTAATGGTGTGGCATTGTGGGTTAATGCCCCAGACTGCAAAGCCATTTGAACTGCAAGGCTGGTGGTTCAGGCTCACCAGCTGCTTCTTGGAAATCCTATACAAGGTCGCTATGGGTCGGAATCGACTCGACAGCACTTAACAACAACAACAACAATGGTGTGACACAGTAGGAAAATCACAAGGTCATTGATTCGAACTCACAAGCCTCTCCTCAGAACTGACTCAATGATACTTAACAACAATAAACAATTTGTATATATTTGTTGTTGTTGTTACATGCCGTGGAGTGGGTTCCGACTCATGGCAACCCTGAATAGGGTTTCTGAGGCTTTAAAAATTTGTGGAAATAGAAAGCCTAATTTTTCTACATGGAGCAGCTGGCAAGCTCGAACCACAGACCTTGTGGTTTGCAGTCCAGTGCTTATTATATGAAGCTACTATACTACACTTTATATGCATTAGCAAGTGGGAATTTGATACTCAATTAGTTTGGATTCATGCATTCCTTGTCATTTTTTTTTTTAAATCTTCCACTGAATATAAGATTTAAAAAGAAAACTTTAAAATATTAACCATGTAGATATGAGGGGGTAAAGTGAGGGAGGCGAAAAAATTACTCAGTTTTCAAAAGGTGTCCACAGGAAAAGAAAATATGTATTTTGCAAATTTATATTTATCTACTTTCAATGTCCCGCCACCCATCTGTCAGTTTGTCCTACTGTGGTGGCTCACATGTTGCTGTGACTCTGGAAGCTGTGCCATGACTATTTCAAGTACCAACAGTATCACCTACAGTGGACAGGTTTCAACTTAGCTTCCAGGTGAGGACAGACAAAGAAGAATGAGAGAAAGACTACTTCCAAATATTTAGTCACTGAAAACCTTATGAATAGCAGTGAAATACTGTTAGCACCAGAATGTCCAATATTGAAACATGAAGAAGAGAACCGGAATATTGTCAGGTACAGGACTGTACAATGAGCCCTTCAGGTTGAAAGGCACTCAAAATACAAATGGGGAAGAGCTGCCTCCTCAAAGTTGAGCTGACAGTGACTATGCAAATAAAGTAAAGCCTGTGGGACCTTCATTTGCTGATGGGGCACAACTTAAAATGAAAAGAAGCAGCTGTAACATCCATTAACAATCAGAACATTAATGAATATGAAGTATGAATCTAGGAACACTGGAAATGGTCAAAAATGAAATGCAAAAACATTGACATCCTAGGCATTAGTGAGCTGAAATGAACTGGTATTTGCCATTTTGAATCTGACAAACCCATGGTTTACAATGCTGGGAATGACAAATTGAATAGGAATGGCATTGCATTCATCATCAAAAAGAACATATAAAAATCTGCCTGGAAGTACATTGCTGTCTGTGATAGGATAATATCCATACCCTTACAAGGAGTCCCGGTGTGGTGCCTTGGATAGATTAATGTGCTGCAAATGCAGGATCTTTTGAATTGCAAGATTGGTGGTTCAAGTTCACCAGTTACTCCTTGGGAACTCTATATAGGGTAACTATGAGTCAGACTGAATTGATGGCACTTAACAACAACAACAACAAGGAAGACCAGTTAATATCACTATTATTCAAATTTATGCACCAACTACTGAAGCCAGTGATGATGAAATTGAAGAATTCTACCAACTTTTTCAGTCTGAAATTGATGAAACATGAAATCAAGATTATTGATAATTATTGGCGATTGGAATACACAGGTCAAAAAAAAACAAGAAGGAAGGATCAATAGTAGAAAATATGGCCTTGGAGATAGAAATGTTCCTGGATATCACATGATAGAATTTTGCAACAACCAAGACTTCATTACAAATACCTTTTTTCAATAATATAAAAGACAACTACATATACCGACCTCACCAGATGGAATATTGTTGTTGTTAAGTGCTGTTGAATTGTTCCAATACATAGCAACACTGTACAGGGCTTCCAAGGGGCAGCTGGTAAGCTTGAACACCTGACCTTGTGGTTCAAACTGACTTTTCGGCCCAGCACATTAATCCATAGTGCCACACCAGGACGTCAGATACAGAAATCAAAATAACTACATCTGTGGAGAGAGACGGTAGAAAAGCACCATACCATTAGACAAAACAAGACCAGGGGCATGCTGTGGAACAAATCATCCATTTCACATATACAAATTCAGGCTGAAGCTGAAGAAAATTAAACAAGTCCATGAGAGACAAAATATGACCTTGAACATATCCCACATGAATTTAGATATAATCTAAAGAACAGATTTAATGCATTTGCCACTAAAGTCCAAAGACCAGAAAAGTTGTGGGATGACATCAAGAACAGCATACAGGAAGAAATCAAAATGTCATTAAGAAAACAAGAAAGAAGGAAAATACCAAAATGGATGTCAGAAGAGACTCTGAAATTTGCTCTTCAGTGTAGAAATGCTAAAACAAGTGGGTGAAATGAGGAGGCAAAAGAGCTGAAAAAAATATTTCAAAGGTTAGCTTGAGAAGACAAAGTCAAATATTGTAATGAAATGTGCATAGATCTGGAGTTAGAAAACAAAAAGGGAGGAACATGCTCAGCTAGATGAGGGAACTAAAGAAAAAATTCAAGCCTCAAGTTGCAATATTGAAAACTTCTATGGGTAAAATATTGAATGATGCCGAAAGCATCAAAAGAAGATGGAAGGAATAGACAATGTCACTGTACCAAAAGTAAATGGTTGATGTTCAAACATTTCAAGAAGTAACATATGATCAAGAGCCAATGATCTTGAAGGAAGAAGTCCAATGTGCATTGAAGGCAAAGAACAAGGCTCTGCAAATTGATGGAATACAAACTGAAATCTATTAACAAACTTATTCAACATTGGAGGCACTCAGTCATCTATGCCAAGAAATATGGAAGACAACTACTTGGCCAAATGACTGGAAGAGATCCATATCTGTGCTCATTCCAAAGAGAGATGATCCAATGAAGATCATTAATATCGCATGCAAGATAAGTTTTGCTAAATATAACACAAATACAGCTGCAACCATACATTGACAGAGAATTTACAGGCATTCATGCTGGATTCAGAAGAGGACATGGAACAAGGGATATCATTGCTGATGTC
Organism: Chrysochloris asiatica; assembly: GCF_000296735.1. Taxonomy (NCBI): domain Eukaryota; kingdom Metazoa; phylum Chordata; class Mammalia; order Afrosoricida; family Chrysochloridae; genus Chrysochloris; species Chrysochloris asiatica. The sequence goes on from NW_006408540.1 coordinate 5,296,269, forward strand.
AGATGAATCTTAGCTTAAAGCAGAGTATACCAGAAAGATGGTTACCTGCCCTTTATTGACTAATCAAAGGCTTTAGATTCTGTGGTTCACAACAAATTAAGAACAACATTGCAGAAAATGAGTATTCTGGCACACTTAACTGTACTCTTGAGGAACCTGTACATAGACCAAGAGGCAGTTGCTGAAACAGAACAAGGGAACACTGAATGGTTTAAAATTAAGAAAGGTGAGTGCCAATGTTGTATTCTTTCACCATACTTATTAAGTCTTTATGCTGAACAAACAATTTGAGAAAGCTGGATTATAAGAAGAAAAACTTGGCATCAGGATTGGAGAAAAGACTTATTAATGATGAGAAAGACTATGATGTGCACTTGATACAACCTTGCTTGCTGAAAACAAAGAAGACTTAAAATATTACTGATGAAGATTAAAGACCATAGCCCTCAATATAGAAAACAATGGTATGTCAAGAAGCAATGTTGCTTCTTGTTTAGCAAGAAATATGGAGAAGTAAATTATGATTTCTGAATTATAAGGCCAGTGCCTTGTGTGGACAGTGGGACTATAATACAGATTCTTACTAGTTGGTGCTAGAAGAGGCCACAGAGATTGCCTAATTTCCTCTTTCTTAAAATGAGAAATCTGAAACGTGCAGAAGTGATTTGCCCAAAGCCATACATAGCATGTTTGTAGCAAAGCAAATTGTTGAGAGTAGAACAAAAGGTTTTTCTGACCAACAAGCCAGTTTGCTTTCTAGTACAGTACACAAACAATACAATTCAAGAGCTAGCAAATCAATTTAATCCCTTTAGGATTCAAACTAAAACTTATTTTCCATTTCTTCAGTTCTAGTTTTTCTTAGTTTTGTCCCGTGTTTTTTATTTTTCTCTCTGAATTTTTCTTTTTTTTTTCTTTCTCTTTAAGTGTTCAGAGATCATTAAGGAAAATGGACAGGGAAACACAAATAAAATTGAGCATCTCTAAAACACCAAAGAATTACCTTGAAAATTCTACTCATCTTTACAAGTTGCATCTTGATGATTTCAGTTTAAATTAATCAGAAAAGTAGAGGTGAAGAACCAGATTGGCATTCCCCTCTGCTATTGCCTCATTTCATCAGTGTGCAGAGTTCCAACTAATTGCAATGAGAACTCCATATACAGAAGCAATGAGTAGGGTGCAAGATGCATATTAATTTTGTAGAACATTTCCCCCAAGTTACATTTGGGTTTTAAAAGTAAAGGGAGAAGTGGTTGGTTAAATAGTTCAAGACATCCAAAGCACACCAAATGTAGCTGGGATCCCTAATTAATATGTGTTTTACAGAGAGGAATGCTTGTATGTTTGAAAGCATTGGGGAGTTTGATGTTATTTTTGAAATAAATTTTTAATTAAATTTTCCTTAATTGAGCATACTGAAATTTCAGTAAAGGATGCCTATAAAGTACTCCTTGGGGTGTGGAGGGGATCCACAGAGGTGTGGAGAAATATGTGAATTGGACTGATTAGCTCATTAATTCTCACAACATCCTGGGAAGAAGATGGGAAGCATAGCCTGAAAATCACAATTCACTGAAGTAAAATGACCTTGGAGGAAATTTGAAAATCTTTCATGTCTGGAGATTAAAAGAAATTTAACAGGATTTCTTCCTAACAACCTACCTCCCATCCCCATGCTCTAACTTGTGAATTATGCAGAATTCTAAGTATGGTGTAAATTACAGTACCTTTGGCTTTTGTAGTTGTTAAGTGCTGTGAAGTATTTAAGTAAAGGCAAATTTTTCACTAAAGACAGGTAATGTACATCATTTTGGTTCTTATCAGAGTGAAAAATTCAATTTATCATTTACTACTATTAACAAAACCTGGAGTGTACTTTTTGGAAGTTAAAAAAAAAAAAAAAAAACAAGTATGTTTGTATCACTTCTTTGTTTCTCCATCACCTTCTATCATAATTCCAAAACTATGAAAAATTTCCAATCCTCATTCACTTAAAATTCCATGCACTGATACACACTATCTTCTGAGCACCATGCAAGATGCTAAAGGTAAAGATGAAGGATACAGAGGAAATGACTGTCTCCAAGGCACGATTGTGCTAACAGACAAGAAAGAGTTAAAGTCACTGGAGATGTGATAGGTCTTTGAAATGTGTTGGTCATGCAAGCATCATGGACAAGATAGGATCAATATAAAGTGATCAAATCCTTAAGCCAAGTTCAACCTCTATTCTACTACTGTGAGCTTTATCTCTAATCTTCTTAGTATTTATTCTTGGGTTGTCACCCAAGTAGCAGTCACAAATCTGACATAGTTATTCCAGATGTCAAAACAAAATCAAATCACTGAGACTAGGCTTAGTGGAGGTGCAAGTAGGAAGAATATGTACTTTTCACCTTAGTAAACTTTAGTAATTGGGTCAGATTCAGGTTACCTAGTAGTACAGAATAGACAGTTTAAGAAGTCATGACTCCCTTGTTTTTCTAATAAATGACTACTATACACAAGAATTTAAAGATGCATAGGTTCCTCAAATGTGCATAATGAGTTTATTTCCCACTTTTCTTCAGAGCTACAAGCTTCTTGAGTTTAACCTGGATCTCATTCATTATTTCATTTGAGTATCTTGCATTCTTATTAATATACAGATTATCACTCAGTAAAACTTGGTGACTGGATTAATAAATAAATATATTACATTGCCTATTTTAATATTGTGAAGTGCCATTGAGTCGGTTCCAACCCAAAGTGACCCCATATAGGATTTCACAGAAGCAGCTGGTGAGCTTGATCTGCTGAATTTGCCATTCAAACGGCTTTGCAGTCTGGCACATTAACCCACAGCCACACCAGGACTTCGTCTCTTTTAATAATGACTACTAATTACCTTTCAAAATAAAAATTTTATGAGCTATTTAGGATAACCTGCTCTAGTTAACATATAATTGGAAACACAGGTTGTTTTTTTAAAATTTATTTATAATTTTAATGTAAGATTTGCCAGAGTCTATATTGTAAAGCATAAGGAAGATCCTTTATCTAATATATGCTAAGAAACAAACAGTGATTTACTAAGTTTAATATATATATATAATTTTGTCACACTATCCATGGAGTGTAGTAAGGTGGCTGGGGAGAATGAACTGATTTGACACAACCATTTTATTGATTTATTATTTTTATTGTTAAGCTGTACAGATTAAAGCAGGGATTTTTTTTGTTTGTTTCCTTTTTTAACAAATTTCATTTATTTGAATATTTTGTTAAGATTAAGTTCAGCTAAAAATATTTTATGAAAAAAACAGCCCCAGACTTCTCCATAGTACCACTCTAGATTTTCTACTGTTGTTGTTAATTGCCATCAAGTGTGTTGTTGTTGTTATGTGCCGTCGAGTCGGTTCCGACCCATAGCGACCCTGTACAGGGTTTCCGAAGGTGTAAATCTTTATGGGAGTAGAAAGCCTAATCTTTCTCCCGCTGAGCGGCTGGTAGTGACCTTTTATAGGGTTTCCTAGGAGCAGCTGATAAGCTTGAACCTCCGACTCTGGTTGAAATTGACCTTGCAGTCCAGAGTATTAACCTACAGCACTTCACCGGAACTCCATATTCTCCACTAATTTGCCTATTCCTAGTTCCCACTTTGCTCTTCTGGGTTTTATTGGTTATAATATTCCTTTTAAAGTAAACTTCTAAAACTCCAGTCCTGTGTTCATACATAACCTTTAATATCATGCCATGCTGAGATTTAGGAGACGATTCTTGATTCTTTTTATTATATTTTATTAAAACAGTGTGCTTACCTGAGTGTCTAGATGCCACATATCGGAAGTACTGTCTGAATAGATATAAAAGTATGTTTTCTGAGTTTTTAAAGTATAAATGTCAATCTAAAGTAAGACTCATCACAACAATAATAATGGCAAAACTCCTTTTTATTTGTCTAGCACTAAATCAAGCAAGCTAACTACTCCTCAAGCAAATCCAAAAGAAATGTTCACAAGAAAAATAAATTCATATTTTATAAAATGTCATATAAAATAACACTGTGAAAATCTCAGAATATACCTATATCATCCCCCTGAATTTATATTTCATGTTTACTTTTTTCATAGAATTTTATGGGGAAAATAGCATGCATTTTGAAATGTTTTAAATTTATAAGAGATATCAAAAACTTATGCTGTTCATTGCCTTTTTTATTAGAGCAGATAAGAGTAGACTATAGGTTATGACATTTCCATTCAATGAAAACTCTAAAAATCACTCTTAAGTGTACAGATAACCTTCAATATCATATCACACTAGTTCTTTGCAGTTATTGTATATTTTGTATTCTGTGCATCTGTCAAGTAACACACATAGGGAGGTGTCCAGGGACTATACACTACAGGCATTAAATCATTAGATAAAACTAGGTAGGTGTTCTTTGATTTTGTTGTTGTTGTTAAGTACCATCCAGTTCATTTAGACTGTACAGGGTTTCAAAGGAGCAGCTGGTGGATTTGAACTTTTGATCTTATGGTTTAAACTGATCAGTGCTTATGCTACAGCACCACATCAGGACTTCTTTAACATGCAGTAAATTACAAATTAAAGGAAGAAAAGTTATCAAATAATCAAAACCATTCTTTTGTTTATTTGTAATCTTCCAAGATGTCCAATTGGCATAGAATCACAATCTATTTCATTTAAAACTTTTATTTGAAAAGAAGTTAATCAATTTATACAGCTTGATGTTGAAGGTGAAAATAAAGGAAGGTTTGGACATGCAAGGGAAATACAAAATTGTTATAATATTGTTGGGAAAGTTATTTTTGCTATGAGCCAGAACCAACTAGAAGGCACACAACAGTAACAACCACCCTTGTTGAGAGGGTCCAGAGAATCTCACTGAACTCTACTGACACTGTGGCAGAGGCAGCACGTTGTGGTAGTTTTTGTTCCTTGTTTTTAGGAGCCATTGAGTAGATTCCAACTCATAGTGACCCTATGAACACTGCCCTGTCCGACACCATCCTCACAGTCATTGTTACACTTGAGATCACTGCTGCTACCACGGTGCCAATCCATCTCATTTGGAGGCTTCTTTTTCTTCTCTGATACTCTACTTTAGCAAATATGATGTCCTTCTCCAGGTACTGATTCCTTATGATAATACGTCCAAAGTATGAAAGAAAAAGTCTCATTATCCTGGCTTCTAAGGATCAGAAGGTTGTACTTCTTGCAAGACAGATTTGTTTGTTCTTCTGAAAGTCCATGGTACTTTTAATATTCTTCTCCAACACCATAGCTCAGAGGCACCAATTCTTCTGCAGTCTTCTTTATTCATTGTCTGACATATCAGCTTAGTTTCTCTGGCTCCACCCTGGCCAAGGAGTTGGGTCACCTGATAAACATAAAAAATCGAGGCACTACACTTAGCCTTAGTTTGGTAAGTTGTTTCATACCATAATTTTGTCTGTGGTGTTTGACTGCAGTAGAGCTTTTGTTGTCTAAAATGTTTTCAGTCTTACTTGGCTCACCCTTTCCTTGTCTCTTGGCTAAAAACGCAGGCTTTTCTTGGGATTTTGTAGTATGCACTTCTGGGTGTTTCTAAGTTGCTGTCTTCTCCAGTACCCACTCTGTGATAATAAAAGAAAACTGTGACCTTCCTTAAGTCCAGCAGCCCCTAGCTGGTCTGATTTATTCTCTCCACTACTCAAGTTCTTCTTTTGTTTTTTTATATGAAATGGCCAGAGGTTTTAGGTGTATTTAGTAGGAAGAATGGGAAAAAAGTATGTCTGTTACATTTTCCCAGAAAAAATGAAAATGCCTCAATATCTGTCCACCATATTTTCCTGAGATCTTGCATGATGTCTTCAAGGTAATGAATACTTCATGGATAATTGTTAAATTAATGATTTTATAGAATATTATGTTTACTTAATTCTGCTCACTTCTGTTTCTGGGCCATATTATGAGTATTTGAAGTTAACAGAGAACTGTATTGCAGATTAAGGGAGATATGACTGATTTTAAAATCTTTTATACTTTCTATCATAGTTTTTAGTCAGTATTATTAACTTATAAGTAACATACTTGATTTGAGAAAAGAAGGAAGAACATTTTGTAGTTTTCTTTTTTGTGTGTGTGTGTGTGTGTGTTTTTTCTTCTGCTGCTATTGCTATCCTTGTATTTTCAATCCCCTGAAAACACATAACTTTTTGGATGCATGATTCTTTGTTTTGTTGATTTAAAGCTTTTCAATAATTTAGAGATTGTAATTTGTAATTTAGAACATTCTCACTCAGATATGCAAATTCTAATGACTACTTGTTATGATCTTGCTATTTTTAATAACAATATTACTGGGCTGAAATTTCTTAAAGATCAGAGTAATTTAAATAGGTCAGTGTGGGTTTTCGTTTGTTTGTTTGTTTGTTATTTTTTAAATATAATTGCTTCAATCATTTATTTTACTTTCCATTATGTGAACATGGATTATTTTCTTCAGTAATATGCTACTTATAGAATATGAAATAAATATCTAAGCACTTTTAATGAAATAAACAATTGTTATTTAGAGTGTCTGTTGTCCTGGGAAACAGAAATAGAGATTATTTAAAATAATTCTTCAGTATAAATGTTTTGACAGACAGGGCCTTGATTGTGGCATTACTCCATCCCTTTGCTCCTGTAACTAGTTTAGGCTAATATGAAACACTAAAATGCTATTCATGAAGTCTCCATTGAATAAAGCAATTAAACCAGGTCTCAGTTCAGGTAACCTTGTTTTCTAAGAAAAAAATCTTCCAGAAAAATCTCATAGTTGCAGTGTTCAGAATGGAATTAAAACAAAAAGGCTGCCATCTATCTATCTATCTATCTATCTATCTATCTATCTATCTATCTATCTATCTATCTATCTATTCAAATCCAGGAAACATTAGTGCAGATGAAGAATAAGAGGGAGGTAGCTCAACAGGACAAACACGACTACAGCCACAAGGTTTGGGGTTTAAGCTTACCAACTTTTTTGCCGGAGAAAGATGATGCATTCTGCTTCCACAAAATTTTTAAAAAACTCAGAAATACTAAACATGGTAACTATGAGTCAGAACTGAATCAATGACACTTATCAACAACAAAGAATAAGATGACAAATGGAAGTAATGCCAATTTTTCATCCAATAAGCAGGGAAATAGAACCATAGTTACTTGCACTGTTCTTCTAATTTTTTTTTTTTTAATTAAAAATCTTTAACAATGGCACAATAATAAGAACTGTGGGTTGCGTCAACCACTTGTCTTATTTTGTACTACTGTGGAGGGTTGTATAGTCCTTTGATGCTAGACATTATGCCACCAATATTTCAAATACAGTAGGGTTGTCAATGGTGTACAAGTTTCAGTTGAACTTTCAGGCTAAGACAGACTGGGAAGAAATGCTTGAGTGTCTACTTCACAAAATAAATGAATGAAAATTACATATCACAACAGAATATAGTGATGGAAGATGAGCCTCCTAGGTTGAAAGATACTCAAAATACACAATGACTGCAAAAATGGACTCAAGTGTCCTAATGATCATGAAAGAGGGTCATGATGAGGCCATGTTTTGTTCTGTTGTACATGGAATCATCAGAAGTTGAAACCACAAGGTCAGTTTGAACCACAAAGATGGCAGTTCAAATTCACCAGCCACTCCTTGGGAACCCTATACAGGGTTTCTGTGAAACAAAACTGACTCAAAGGCACTTAACAACAAAAAACAACAATAAAGATTAAGAAGGCAGGATATTCAGAGAAACCTGGTGAACTCTATGCTTCATACATTACATTATGCTATAATTCTTCTCAAGATATTTTTAGGTCATAGTTTCAAAGTTCTATTATAAAGGGACTTAAAAAAATATCCCAAAGAATTTGTAAGTCCTGGTGAGGTGCTGTAGGATAAATACTGGATTGTTAATCACAAATTCAGCAGTTCAAACCCATCAGCCAATCCTAGGAAACCCTACTACACAGGATTGTTATAAATAGGAACTGACTTGATGGCATTTAACAACAGCAATAAAGATGTTGGAAAGTGGTTGTTTGGCTGTTATTAGGTGATTTCAAGTCCATTCACACTCAGAGTAACCACTATGTAAAAGAGAATGAAATTCTACATGTATTCCACTTCTATCTCTCTCTCTAGTTTCTTTATCTCTCATATTTCTTTCTCACACCCAGGACAAATTTCCTTTGTCTCCTAACCTACAAGTTAAAATCATTTTATTGTATTTTCCATTTTATTTGTAATCCTTTCTTCGTGATCAGTATTTTCCTTGGAGCTTCATTAAGGTACCATGGTCACTCAATATACAGGATGTCTCATTCTCTTTATGAAATCAAAGCTTGGGAAATATGATGAGATACAATATGAGGACAAGGCTTCATATTTGAAATCAGAACTCTCCTGAAATGCTTGACTGATGTGATCCATTATTATTTAACTACCTATGATTTACTATTTGTTTTTCTACCAAGCACAGGGTCCAATCTCCCTCATTTATGCCCTCCTGTTTATCCCCCACTTAGTTGATAGGTCTGGAGTCCTGGTGTGGCTCTGCGGGTTAATACACTGTATGGCAAAGTCAGCTTGAACCAGAAGTTGAGGGTTCAAGCTCACCAGCTACTTCTTGGAAACCCTACACAGGGTCGTCATGAGCCCGAAGCAACTCGATGGCTCTTGAAAACAAGAATTGATAGGTCTAAGCTTGAATGATCCAGTCCATGTTTTCGTTTTTTTTCTAAAATGCCAATCATTGTTGAACTTCCCCTCCCCTTCCATATTGCTGTTTGTTATTGTTCTCTATCTATATCCTGAGGCTGGAATGAGAACCATTTCCTCTTTGTTATTTACTACTGTGCTGAGTGCACCATTAGCACTCAATAAATTAAAGTAATAATGATACAGCTCATCATCATAATTATCTTTATTCCCTTAGGCAGATCCAGCAGAGAATGAGAAAATTTAGAAGTTCCTTTCTATTCTCTAAATGCTCTCTAGAATGGTTGAGGACATAAAAGGAGCCTTTCACTCCATTGATTTCTCATCAAAACAATAACAGAGGAGTGATTATTGAGGGAGCATTCTTTGAGGCTTAGAGGCAAGAGACAAATCAGATAATATGGTCTGATTTTTGTTTTCAAACTCCTGAAACTCATACTGCCTTTATCTTTTACTTGAGGTGTCATATTACTCTTCAACTGTAATTGAATGTGCTAAGTTATTATCCCTTTGAGGGAAAGAATAAGATTTGATCCCACTTCATTACTAAAAGCCTGTGAGAAACAGTTTTAATTCTAGAGTCCAGATTTCTGGGTTTCATGGAGGATGGAATAACCAACACTGGACAATGTCCTTAGGTTTCCTTTTAAGCTTAGAGCCTTGAAGAAACTGGTTTCTAAAAGTCACCTTTGAGTAAAACAAAGGCTTATCAACTAGTAAAACTTTTTTGCCTTGGACATTATATTCGTTTGAAAAATGGAGTCAGTTTGGGGGTGCAGAGACTCTAAAGGTTAGACTAGAGCTGTTTTCTGGTAAATCACTAATTATTTTAATTGTCCTGTCAGACAATACTGTATGAAACCCTTCCTGAGCACAAATTGTTACTCAGATCTGTTGAAGTACATTTTCCATAGCAATGCTGATAAGTATGATACCCAATACCTCTAAGGAAGATCAGTTAATATCACTCTTATTCAAATTTATGCACCAGCCATTAAAGCTGTTGTTGTTAGCTGCCTTCAAGTCTTTTGCAACCCATAGCAAACCTAAGTCCTATGTACAACAGAATGAAACACTGCTCAGTCCTGCATCATCCCTCACAATTGCTGTTATACTTGAGTCCATTGCTGCTACCACTGTGCCAATCCATCCCTCTTTTTCGCTGACCCTCCACTTTACCTAGTATAATGACCTTCTCCCTCCTGATAATATGTCCAAAGTATGAGCCACAAAGACTGGCCATCCTGGCTTCTAAGGAGCACTCCGGCTGTATTTCTTCCAACACAGATTAGTTTGTTCTTCTGGCAGTCTATGGGACTCTTAATATTCTTCTCCAACACCATACCTCACACGCATCAATTTTTCTGTGGTCTTCTTTATTCTTTGTCCAACTTTCACATGCATATGAGGTTATTGAAAATATCATGCCTTGAATCAGGGGCACTTTAGTCCTCAAACTGACATCTTTGCTCTTGAACACTTTAAAGAGGTCTTGTGCAGTAGATTTTCCTAATGCAATGTGTCATTTGATTTTTTTATTGATGCTTGCCTTTATATGGATGTTGTTTATTGGTCCAGTGGTGAGGATTTTTGTCTTCTTTACATTGAGGTGTAAGTCATAAAAGCTGTGGCCTTTGATCTTCATCAGTAAATATTTTAAGTCGTCTTTACTTTCAGCAAGCAAGGTTGTGTCATCTGCGTCTCACAGGTTGTTAATAAGTCTTCCTCCAGTCTTGATGCCATGTTTTTCTTCATATAATCCAGTTTCTAAATTTATGTGCTCAGCAAACAGATTGTATAAGTATGGTGAAAAAATACAATCCTGGCATACACCTTTCCTGAATTTAAACAATTCAGTGTTCCCTTTTTCAGTTCAAACCACTGCATCTTGGTCTATGTATAGGTTCCTCATGAGCAAAATTAAGTATTCCAGAATAGTCATTCTGTACAAAGTTGTACATAGCTTGTCATGATCCACAAAGTCAGAAGCCTTTTCTTTGACAATAAAGCACAGGTAAACACATCTTCCTGGTATTTTCTGCTTTTAGCCAAGATCAATCTGACATTGTCTGAATCCAGCTTGAAGTACTGACAGTTCTCTGCCAATGTATTGTTGTAACTGTTTTTGAATGATCATTAGCAAAATTGTACTTGAATGAAACATTATTAATATTGTACAATGATTTCCACATTCCATTGGGTCAACTCTCCTTGGAATGGGCATAAATATGGATCTCTTACAATCTACTATCAGGTAGCTCTCTTCCAAATACTTCCAGTACTGCGTTAGCATACTGGAAGATGTCTATTTGTATTTCATCAATTTACAAAGTATTGCTCTTTGTTGATGCTTTCAGGGTACCTTTGACTTCTTATTTCAGTATCTTTGGCTCTTGATTATATGCTATCGCTTGAAATACCTGAACATCTACCATTTATTTTTGATACAGTGTCTTTTTATTCTTTCCATTTTTTTTTTATAGCTTTCTGCATCATTCAATATTTTGTCCAAAGAATCCTTCATTATTTCAAGTTGAGGCTTGAATTTTCCTTCAGTTCCCTCAGTTTGAGAAATGCTGAGTGTGTTCTTCCCTTTTGTTTCTCTAACTACATGTCTATGTGCATTTCATTAAAATATTTGAATTTATCTTCTTGAGCTAGCCTTTAAAATGTTCTATTCAGCTCTTTTCCCTCCTCATTGCTTCCACTTGATTTATCATATCTATGTTGGAGAGCAAGTTTCAGAGTCTCTTCTGACATCTATTTTGATCTTTTCCTTTCCTCTTTGTTCTAAATGAACTTTTGCTTTCTTCCTGCATAATGTTCTTGATGTCAGACCACAACTCTTCTGGTCTTTGGTCATTAGTGTCTAATGCATTAAATCTGTTCTTAATATAATCTCTAAATTCAAGTGGGATGTGTTCAAGGTCATATTTTGGTTCTTGTGGAATTGTTTCAATTTTCTTCAGGTTCAGCATGAACTTGCATATGATAGTTTGTTCCCACAGTCTGCTCCTGGCTGCCTTTTGTTTGTTGATGTAGAGCTTTTCTACTGTCTTTTTCCACAGATGTAACTATTTTGATTTCTGTGTATTACATCTGGTGAATCCATGTGTGTAATCATCTTTTATTTTCTTTAAAAAAGGTATTTGCAATGAAGAAATCATTAAGAATTGGAATTATCTAGACAGTAGTGTGTTTGGTTTGGCTTTATATAAATACATAATAACTTCTCAAAATATATTTTAAGTTCAAATTTCAGTGAATTTTGATAATTCTAATAAATTTTACAGTTAGTAAAGACTGTTCATATAAGTGAGTATATAAAGTCAGCTCTACCATTATTTTAAGGAGCTCTGGTAGCGTAGTGGTTACGAATCTGGTTGCGAACCTTAAGGTCAGCGGTTAGAAACTACCAGCCGTTCCGCGGGAGAAAGATGAGGCTTTCTACTCCCGTAAGGATTTACACCCTCGGAAACCCTGTATAGGGTCGTTATGGGTCGGAACTGACTCAACAACACTTAACAACAACAACAACCATTATTTTAATTTAATTTTGAATAATTATTTACAGAGACTCTGTTAGTGACACGTGTTAAAGCAAAATCCATATAAATCAATAACATAACTTGAATGACATCTATTTAATATACTATTGAAAACATAGAGTAACATTTCAACAACCAAAACAGCTCAAATCAAACCTGATCACATGGATCTACTGACCTAAACAAAATTTCGGTTAGTCATTGTTGTTTGTTGTTGTTAAGTGCCATCGAGTTGGTATTGAGCCATAGTGACCTTATGCACAGCAGAACAAAACTGCCCATTCTTGGGCCAACCTTACTACTGTTGTCATGCTAGAGTCCATCGATGTTGCCACTTGGCCAATCCATCTCATTGGGGGTCTTCCTCTTTTTCTCTGACCCTCCATCCTACCAAACATGATATCCTTCTTCAGTGACTGGTCCCTCCTGACAATATGTCCAAATATTAGAGACAAGTTTGGACATCTTGGCCTCCAAGGAACACTCTGGTTGCACTTCTTCCAAAATGGACCTATTGGTTCTTTTGGCAGCCCATGGCACTTTCAATATTCTCCTCCAACATGACAACTCAAAGGCATCAATTCTTCTACCGTCTTCTTTATTCTTGGCTTAGTCATTAGGTCTCAATAAATTGTAGGGGTGGTTATGTGGCACAGAGTTGGTTCCTACTCATAGCAACTCTCTATAGGATTTCCAAGGCTGTGCACAAATATGGGCACAAATATGGATATCTTACAATCTTTCTCCCACAGAACGCTGGTAGTTTTGAATTGCTGACCTTGATGTTATCAGCCCGACTAGTAAACAGTATGCTACTACAGTTCCTTCTCAATAAATGTTGTTGTTGTTCTGTGCTGTCGAGTTGATTCCGACCCATAGCGACCCTGTATAGGGTTTCCAAGTAGCAGCTGGTAAGCTTGAACCGCCGATCTTGCAGTTCAAACGGCTTTGCAGTCTGGCGCATTAATCCACGGTGCCACACATACCCTACAAATGAGGAAGTTAGTTTAAAAAATATCAAGAGGACCTTATGGTTTTAAAAGGAGAACAGGACAAGAAGAATAGGGCATGCTTAAGCTCACCCAGATAGTTACCTCAAAATCTAAGTATCTGAGCCCCTAAAGGTAGAATGTTTGAAGAATGTTATTGCTTACTGTTTCTTTTTCCAAAGAATGCGATCTTCATGTTAAAATAGATTAAATGTACATACAAATGTAATTTACCCACTATAATGTGCCTGCTCTTTGTGAAGGACAGGACAATCTTGAAAGATTGCTCTCCATGTCCTCCAGCCAGCTAGACTTCTGTTAATACAGCTTGGATCGGTGATTGATTATAGAGACAGGCGACAAACCCTCATTTTGGTTTGAATACAAACTCACTGCTATTGAGTTGATTCTTAATCATAGTGACTTTGTTTCTGTTGCTGTAAATCTTTAAATAAGTAAAAAGCCTCATCTTTCTCTCTCCCTTCCCACCTCCACCCCCACCCCAAAGAATGGCTGCTGTTGGGTTTGAAATGCCTAACTTGGTGGTTAGCAGTCCAGTGTTTACCCTAGTGTGCAATCAGGAATCCTTTAACATTTTGACTGTTGTTCTTAAGTGCTATAGGCCAGAGTAGAACTGCTTCTCAAGGCTTCCAAGTTGTAAATATACATTTATAAAAACAAATTGCTTCATTTTTATCTGGTGGAGAGGATGGTAGGTTTTTTGAAGTGCTGACTTTGGTTAGCAGGACGCACTTAATTACTACAGTACCAGAGCTCCCTACATGTATATGGAGGGGCCATTTTGATTCCAGAAAAAGCAAGTGGCTTGAAGAGTTAGGTACAATGGGGCTTATAAAGTGAAGAGGAAGGAAAATCTAGATTGATCATTTTTTTAATTTTAAAATGATTGAAATTTGACTTCCCCCTTAAATGATATTTACTGATAATCAGGTTATTTCTGGCCTGTTGTTGTTGTTAAGTGCCGTCGAGTCAGTTCCGACCCATAGCGACCCTGTACAGGGTTTCTGAGGACGGGAGTAGAAAGCCTTATCTTTCTCCCACGGAGCAGCTGGTAATTTCGAACCGCTGACCTTAAGGTTCGCAGCCCGATTCGTAACCACTACGCTACAATGTATCCCTTCTGCAGCCATGAGGATTCTTGAGGTTTAAAATGAGAGGCAATGGTTTGAAAACTATCCTTTTCTTGCAAAATAAGACAAACCTATGGAGTCTTGGTGTGGCAATGTAGGATAAGCACTGGACTACAGTCCAGTGGTTTGAACCACAAAGGCTCAGGTTGAAATTCACCAGATGCAATTTGGAAACCCTATGAGTCAGAATTGACTCAATGTCACTTAAAAACAACATAGGGTCACTATGGCTTCCTATTTACTTGATGGCAGGGTGTTGGGTTGGGTCATAAAGCAGTTTCTGTCAGGCTTCTGTACTTTGGGTCAGGTTATTTATGGTTAATATGTAGTTTCATGACTAAGAAAACCTTAAAACCAAAGAAAGTCAAAACTAAACCAAAGTTACTGTCATCTCACTCATGGTGACTCTCTTTAGAGTTTCTGTGACTGTAAATCTTTACGGGAACAGACAACCTCATCTTTCTCCCATGGAACTGTTGGTGGGTTTGGACCACTGAACTTGTTGTTAGTATCACCGAACTTCTTGTTAGTATCCCAACTCCAAACCCACATGCAACAAAAGACAGCTGCTAGTTATCAATTCTCCTGTATAACAGATACAATAAACTGAGCTCCTCAAAGGCATGGATATTTTCTTATTCTTATGTGCACAGCAAAGTATATAAAGTCATGAGCTAACAAAAAATTCATGCTCCACATATTTTATAGCTAGAGAACAATCAAATACAAATTGGAGGTTAAACTGTAATACTACAATTCTGTTCTGATGTTGTAAACTTTCCTCAAATCAAAATTACTTCTTTTTCTCAAATATTTCTGGATAGTTTTTCTTTTCAGGATCATTTTTAGCTTTTAGGTTTTACTTGCATGCAGAACCCATGCTTGTTTTGAAGCTCATGACATTGGATTCAATCACAAGTGCTGTTTCCTAATCTATCTTTTCATAACTTTCCTGTTTGTAACTATTAGCTAACATTAGATTCATACATTGAAAACTCAGTAATTATTTACACTTAAATATCCCAGGATCACCTCAAATTCCAAAACACCTTCTAATAAACTCACTATACGTTCTCATCTTCTTTATCTCATTTGGTGAAAAACCCATCGTACTTGTCAAACCTTATTCATCTAAATTTTTATTGTATTGTTTTGTGCAATGTCTTATTACTACATTTAGTATAAATATCCTAGAGCAAGAACAACTTCAGTTGTCTCCTAACTGGTCTCTCTACTGTTCTTGTCACCAGGGTTTCTTCACTCAAACATATATCTTATAACATTAGATTGTTGTTGTTAGGAGCAGTCAAATCAGTTCCAACTCATAGTGACCTTGTATAGGGTTTCTGAGGAGCAGCTGGTGAGCTTGGACCACTGACCTTGCCGTTCAAACTAACCTTGGAGTCCACTGCATTAACCTGCAGCACCACAGCAAGACTCCATCCAGACTACATTTTTCAACAGTTGTTGTTGGGTACCATCAAGTCATTTCCAAACCATAGGAACCCTATGCACAACAGAACGAAGCACTGCCTGGTCCTACACTATTGCTTCTGTGCTTGAGCCCATTGCTGCTGCCACCGTGACAATCAGTCATGTTGGGGGTCTCCTTATTTTTTGCTGACTTTTCATTTTACCAAGCTTGATAGCCTTCTCCAGGGACTAGTCCCTCCTGATAATATGTCCAAAGTATGAGAGGTGAAGTCTGGTCATCTTGGCTTCTAAGAAGCATCCTCGTTGTATTTCTTCCAACACAGATTTGTTGGTTCTTTTGGAAGTTTATGGTACCTTTCTACAACACCATACCTCAAATGCATCAATTCTTCTACAGTCTTCTTTAATTCATTGTCCTACTCTCACATGCATATGAGGCTACTGAAAATACCATGGTCATTCTCACTTCAGTCCTCAAACTAACCCCTTTGCTCTTCAATAATTTAAAGAGGTCTTGTGCAGTAGATTCACTAATGCAATACATCATTTGATTTCTTGATTGCTACTTCCATGAATATTGATAGTAGATAAAAACAAAATGAAGTCTTAGACAAATTCAAGTTTATCTCTATATATCATGATGTTATTTATTGGCCCAGTGTTGAGGAGTTTTGTTGTAATTTTTTGTCTTCTTTGCATTGAGATGCAACACATACGGAAGGCATTTTAAGTCCTCTTTGCTTTCAGCAAGAAAGGTTGTATCATCTGCACATCGCAAGTTGTTAGTGAGTCTTCCTCCAATCCTAAATCCATGTTTCTCTTCATATAATGCAGTTTCTCAGATTATTTGCTCAGCATGCAGATTGAATAAATATAGTGAAAAAAATGCAACCCTGGCACACACCTTTTCCAGTTTTAAATCATTCAGTGTTCTCTTATTTTGTTTGAATGATAGTCTCTTGGTCTATGACATAAATTTTATGTTCAGGTTCCTCAAGAGCACTATTAAATGTTCCATAATACCCATTCTCTGAAATGTAATCCATAGCGTGTCATAATCTACACAATCAAGAGTCAATAAAGCACAGGTAAATATCTTTCTAGTATTCTCTGCTTTCAACCAGGATGTATCTGACATCAGCCATGATATCTCTCATTCTACATCCTAGTGAGAATACAGCTTGAACCTCTGGCAGTTCCCTGTCAATGTACTGTTGTAGTCAAATTTAAATTATCTTTAATAAATTTTAGTTGCATGTTATATTAATGATATTGTGTGATGATTTCTGCATTGCATTGGGTCACCTCTCTTTGGAATGGGCACAGATATGGATCTTTTCCATTCAGCTGATACCATAGCTCTTTTCCAAATTTCCTTGCATAGATGAGTGAATGTGTCCAGTGTATTATCAGTTTGTGGAAAGATTTAATTTATATTCCATTAATTCCTGGAAACTTGTTCTTTTCCAATGTCTTCATTGCACCTTGGAGCTCTTTCTATTGTACTGTATGCTACCTCTGGAAATGCATGAACATTGACCATTTCTTTTTGGTATAGTTAATATGTGTATTCTTCCCATATTCTTTTGATTCTTTTTGTACCATTCAATATTTTTCCCAAAGAATCCTTCAGTATTACATAATTTTTATTTATCTTTATAGTTAAGTATCCAATTTTTCAGCATGGCAGGAAAAGTCCTCCATTGCCTAGTGGTAGTGGTGGTGGTTGTGTGTCACTGACTAACCTCTTACTCATAGTAACCATATATAGTGTTCCTGAGGCTGTACATTTTTTCTGGAGCAAAAAGTCTTACCTTTCTCCTGTTGCACAACTGGTAGCTGTGGACTACTGACCTTGCGGTTAGCAGTACAAGTCATAATCCACTACCATACCAAGGCTCCTTCCTGCATTGCTTACTGCACTCAAATGATTTTTATCTGTATAACTTTACCTTTCACTACTCCTTGTCTCATTATTTATTATTTTTTAGAATTTCACTTATTTTGCTTTCCACTGGCATGTATCTGTATACATTCATTTCTGTGTTGGAAATGTCCTTTTAGACCAGATTAACACATTTCTTTTTGACCAGATTAACACTTATTTAAAAATCTCAAACATTTATAGAATAAAAATGTTTCTGTAGAGAAAAAAAAAAAAAATGTAGAGAGGATTTCCTGACCCTCCCAGGCAAGCTAACATAGTTCTCTGTGTTCTCATAGCACCAAGTGCAAAAATCTATTATAGGATATATCACAATCTACCTGGATAATCAATATTTGTGTTTCTTCTGTGTTACGGCACAAATTACTTAAAGGCTAGAGTAATGCTTTATTGATGTCTGTAGCCCTAGAATCTAGAATACTACTTAGCACATGTGATGAATGAGGATTTAATTTTTGCTTAAATTGTAGAAATGGAAATCTTTGACACTTTGCTTAGAATATTTATATTATAAGAGTTTAGAAAGTGCCATGCTGTTGTTACTCAGCACTGTCAAATCAGTTCTGATTCATAGAAACCCTGTACAAAACTTCCCAGACTGGAAAACTTTGAAGGAATAAAACGTTTCATCTTTTTCCCACAGAGAGACTTGAACCAATGACCTGTGGTTCACAGTCCTACAGAGTCACAGACACAAATGTTCAAATATTCTTATTCATTTTTGATAACAGTTCTCAACATTTTTTTCCAAACAGCTTTCCAGAACAAACAAAGGGAAAAAAAAAAATTGTGTGTGTATATGTATTGTTCTTAAGTGTTGCTGAGTGTAGTTAATCAGTTCAGATTCATAGAAACCCTGAATAGGGATTCTGAGAAGAAGCAGGTGGGCTTGAACCACTGCCCTAGTGGTTCAAACTAACCTTGCAGTCCAGCACATTAATCCATACCACACCAGGACTCTGTCTGTCTGTCTCTTTGTCTCTCTAGATATATCTAGGGGACTTCTAGTGGTATCCTGTAGGATCAGCACTGGAGCACGAATTGCAGTGTTGGCAGTTCAAACCCACAGTTGGCCCTTGGGAAACCCTATACAGGGTTGCTATGAGTCAGAACTAACTGGGTGGCACTTAACCACCA
>NW_006408540.1:5319523-5321253 GCF_000296735.1 Chrysochloris asiatica
GAATTTTTTCTTCAGTTCCCCCAGCTTGAGAAATGCTGAGTGTGTTCTTTCTTTTTGGGGTTCTGGTTCCAAGTCTTTTCACATTTTGTTGTAATATTTGGCTTTATCTTCTCGAGCTGATCTTTGAAATTTTCTGTTCAGTCTTGGACTTCCTCATTTCTTCATTTGTTTTAGCATCTCTACACTGGAGAGCAAGTTTCAGTGTCTCTTCTGACATCCATTTTGAACTTTTCCTTCTTTCTTGTCTTCTCAATGACTCTTTTCTTTCTTCATATATGGTATTCTTGATGTCATACCACAACTCGTCTGATCTTCAGTCTTTAGTGTTTAATGTATCAAATCTGTTCTTGAATATGACCCTGGTGGGATATATTCAAGGTCATATTTTGGCTCTTGTGGACTTGTTTTCATTTTCTTCATCTTCAACTTGAATTTGCATATGAGTAATTGATGGTCTGTTCCACAGTCTGCCCCTGGTATTGTTTTCACTGATGATATAGAGCTTTTTCATTGTCTCTTTCCGCAGATGTAGTCAATTTGATTTCTATGTGTTCTATCTTGTGAGTTCCATGTATATAATTGTCTCTTATGATGTCTAAAGAAGGTAATTGAAATGAACAAATAATTGATTTTGCAGAATTCAATCATGTGTTCTTCAGCATTATTTCTATCACCAAGATCATATTTTCCAACTACTGATCCTTCCTCTTTGCTTCCCAACCTTTGTATTCCAATCACCAGTAATGATCACAACATCTTGATTGCACATTTGATCCATTTCGGATTGAAGAAGTTGGTAGAATTCTTCTATTTCATCTTCACTGACTTTAGTGGTTGGTGCATAAATTTGAATAATATTTGAATAATATATGCATGGTAATCCCATTTATATATGAAAGTCCAAATAAAAGGAATAGTGAAGAATATTCCTGTAAGCATTCCTTCAATAAAGAAAAAAAAAATAAAGTAAAATATCCAGGGTCCATTGAGGTAATTTTGTTGCTGTTAAATGCCATTGAGTGAATTCCACCTCATGGAGAGTCTGGATAGGGTTTCTGAGGATCCGTTGGTGGGTTTGAACTGCTGACCTTATAGTTTTCAGTACAGTACTGATCCCACAGCACCACACAAGGAGTATGATTATGGTAATAGTGCCATGATATTATTATTTATGTGACTATCCATCATACTTACATTATGGTAATAGTATCATGTAAGTATGATGGATAATAACATAAATAATAATATCACTAGCCTTCAGGAAAAGTATGACTTTCCAGGGAATTAAGAAATGATAAGAGACTTGTTACTTTTGAGCCATAAGTTCAGTACATTTTTTTTTGGTGTGTGTATTCTTTATTAAAGTTACATGTCTTATTGATAAGTGAGACATATTTTCAAGGCTGCAGTATCTTCCAAATATTTTTTTTTTTGCTTTCTTCTAATTTTTCCATTTAGATAATCAGATTAAGAACTATAATAGAAATAAAATTTTACTTTTTACACAATTTTAAATAAAAGTATCTAATTCTGATAGAAAATTTCCAGAAAAACTGAGTGAATTTGAGAATACTAAAGGGCTGGCATTTAATAATGTGTTAAAAGAATACTTTTGGAAAGCTGAAAGGAAATTTTAAAGATCTCCAGATTTTTCCAAACAGTTTTGAGGACGTATTCATCTTATTTGTTTTGCTTGGAAGGTTAGATAATGGAGCAGAAAAAAGAAAGTA
>NW_006408540.1:5321353-5332514 GCF_000296735.1 Chrysochloris asiatica
AAATATTGAATGACGCAGAAAGCCTCAAGAGAAGATGGAAGGAATGCATAGATTCACTGTATCAAAAAGAAATGGCTGATGTTCAACCATTTCAAGAGATAGCATATGATCAAAAGTCAATGGTACTGAAGGAAGAAGTCCAAAGTACACTAAAGACATTGGCAAAGAACAATACCCTGGGAACTGATGGAATACAAATTGAAATCTTTCAACAAACTAATACAGCACTGGAGACATCTATCTATGCCAAGAAATTTGGAAGATAACTACCTGGCCAAATGATTGGGAGAGATCCATTTTTGTGACCATTGCAAAGAGAGGTGACCCAAATGAATGCAGATATCATCAGACAATACCATTAATGTCACAGGCAAATAAGTTTTGCTAAAGATAATTTTAGAAAGACTGTAATAGTACATTGACAGGGAACTGCCAGAATTGAATTCAAACTGGATTCAAATGAGGGACCTGAATGAGAGATACCATTGCTGATCACAGATGCATCTTGGCTGAAAGCAGATAATAACAGACAGATGTTTACTTATACTTTGTTATCTATGCAAAGGCTTTTGACTGTGTGGATCATGAGAAGCTATGGACAACATTTTGGCAAATGTGTACTCTGGAACACTTAATTGCCCTCATGAGGAACCTGTGCATAGATCAACAGATAGTCATTTGAATACTTAAAGGTTTAAAATCAGGAAAGGTGTTTGCTAGTGCTATATTCTTCACCATACTTATTCTGTATGATGATCAGATAATCTGAAAAGCTGGATTATATGAAAAAGAACATGGCATCAGAACTGGAGGAAGACTCATTAACAACATGTGATATGCAAATGATGCAACCATGCTTGCAAAAAGAAAGAGGACTTAAAATATTTGCTAATAAAGATCAAAGACCACAGCCTTCCATATGGGTTACACCTCAATGTAAAGGAGACAAAAGTCCTCATCATTCAACCAATAAATAATAGCATGAAAAATAGAGAAAAGACTGAAGCTGTCAAAGTGTTCATTTTGCTTGAATCTACTCTCAACATTCACAGAAGCAGCATTCTCGAAATCAAACAACGTATTACAGTAGGCAAAGATGTCAGTTTGACAGCTTGAACCAATCCATGGTAATCTCAATAGCCTCATATGCATGTGAAAGTTGGAAAATGGATAGACGAATTGATGCATTTGAGTTATGGTGTTGGAGAAGAATATTAAAAGTACCGTGGATTGCTGGAACAAACAAATCTGTGTTGGAAGAAGTATATCCAGAATGCTACTTAGAAACCAGGATGGCTTCATAATTCAGACATATTATCAGGAGAGCCCAATCCCTGGAGTAGGACATCATGCTTGGTAAAGTGGAGGGTCAGCAAAAAAGAGGAAGACCACCAATGATATGGATTGGCACTCTGACAGCAGTAATGAGATCAAGCTTAACTATGACTGTGAGAATGATGTGGAATGGACAGTGTTTGTTCTGTTGTGCCTCAGTTCACTATGTGTCAGAACTAACTGGATCCTACAGTGCCACACCAGTGTTGTTGCTCTTGTTGTTAAATGCTACCACCCCAGTAGTCCATATATATGTAAATGACATAATCTGCTCCCACTGCCATACAGTACATTCCAACTCATAGAGACCATAGAACTATCCCATATGGTTTCCAAGGCTTTAAGGAAACTGACTGTTATATCTTTATCTGGTGGAGTGACTGGTGGATTCTAATCACTGACTTTTTGTTTAATAGCTGAGCTGCATAAGCCACCACACCACGAGACTCATAGTGCTTAACATGGATTAGTTGTCATTAACTCTCTGCCATTAAGTAGATTCGGATTCATGGTGACCCTGTATAGGGTTTCTGAGACTAAATTTTAAGAGAGCAGACAGCATCATCGTTTTCCTATCTAGTAACTAGTAGGTTTGAACCACAGATCCTCTGGTTAGCAGTCCAGTGCTTATCCCATCGTACTTCTAGGGCTCCTTTTTAGTTCTCATTGTTCTGTTAAGTGCCATCAAATCTTTTCTGACTCATAGGGACCTGTATAGGATTTCCAAGTAGCACCTGGTGGGTTTGATTCACTGACCTTGTGGTTAGCAGTCCAAAGCTTATTCTTGTCATTGTTGTTGTTAAGTGCTGTCATATCAGTTATAACTTGTAGCAACACTGCTTAGGGTTTCCAGGGAGTGGCTGGCATGTTTGAACCACTAACCTTGTGGTTCACAATCCAATGCTTTTCATGCAGTACCACATCCTGCATGTTGGCTCCTGGCTACTCCATGCATGCAGAGGAGCTCTGCTCCATTGCATTTTCAATGACCTTTCAGAAGCTGAACACCAGGATTAACTTCCCACCAACTTTTCACCTAGTTGTTATTGTTAAGTGCTGTCAACTTTGTTCTGACTCACAGCCACCCTGTATAGGGTTTCCAAGGAGTGACTGGTGGGTTTGAACCACTGACCTTTCATTTAGCAGTCCAGTGATTATCCTACAGCTCTACACTAGGACTCCTTTCACCTACTAGCCAAGCACTTAATTGTCTGTGTCAGCCATGGGCTCTTTAATATTGACTAGCAAATAACACCAAACCTGTTTCCTTTGAGTTGATTTTGACTCATAGTCGTCCTGTAGGGCAGAGTGGAACTACCTCAAAGTATTCTCAAGGCTGTAAATCTTTACAACACAGACTGTCATATCTTTCTCCTCTGAGTGACTGATGAATACCAATCTCTGACTTTTTTGATAGCAACCTAGTGTTTAACCACTGCTGCCACCAGGGCTCCTTTGATATTGACAATTGCAATAAATACAATGCACCCTCTTTTTTGGCATTTGTATGAAGTCAAATGAAAATCAGATTAGACCTGCTGTGACATTTGAACTTTCCCTAAGGAAAAGGATGGTCTTTCTCTTTTGTGCATGCATAAAAGCTTTGACCTTATGCTGAATAAAAGGTAAGGAGATTTCTATAACTATGTTGCAAAGTAGGCCCATATACTTTTCTTACTGCCTGGAGTAATTATTATATTAAATGACTTGTAAATTTTTTACCACCCCAACATTGAGTGACTCTGTGGAGCCAAAGGTAACTTCAGCCACTTTGTCCTAATGGCATGGTTTCTGGAACCAGTGTGATAAAGTCAGATCATTCCTTTTTACCACCTTATAACATGGGTGTTATAAACATAAAATTCCTGATTCAGAAGTGAGATTGTATCATTTAATTTTTAATTTTATTTCAGGAAAAGGGCTCTTTAATAGGGAAACATTAACAATTCTCGATAACTAGAACATTTAAACAAGTTCTATAGTGCTATTAACTCATAAATACACAAATGAAAAACGTTAAATCCCCTAGAAGAATAATATCTTGAATTTAAAATTTCTATCTTCTGTAAATTTTTGTGGCCAAGTTACAAAACACTCAATCTATGCACTTATAATGGAAATGCAAAAGGGCCTTTAAATATGAGCAAGAAGAGATACTGCCGTAATACAAAAGGAATCCTTTTCCGACAAAAACCTGAATATATAAATCATTGCTATGAAAAGTACCATTCTCCTTAGTTACATTCAATCTGCAAATCATAAACTCATTCTTGCTAGCAAAAATAATGGTTTGGATTTGATTTTAATGTTGATTTTTTTTCCCCCATGCTTCTCCTCATTCTACATCTGTTCTGACTCTTCCTTTCAATCATTTCCTTTGTGATTGCTTAGCTTCATGCTCCCTATATTTTGTTAGACTAAAATGTAATGCACTTAAGGTTTATATTGGCAAGCCCATGCAACTAGTTAGCTCTGAAGCAGGCTTTCATTTAAAATGTGGAAGCTGTGTGAGGATTGTCGGGAAGAGAAGGCAGGCAGCAGAAAATGACGGTAGAGAGGGAAGAAAAACCCCATTTATATTTCTGAAGTGGCTAATATTTCTCATTGCACAAGTTATTTGAGAAGAGAATGACTCTCTTCAGCTAAGTACTGACAGCTGTACCATCTGCAAAGCAAGATACCTGTTTCAAAACATGCAGCTTGGATTCTTTTTAATGGCGTGGTAACTGTCTCCTGTTTACTTATATTTGGCAAAGTATCCCCAGGTCTGCTGGCTTCATTAGCTTCCATTTACTCGTTTTGTAACTCATCTTGTGTTCTGTTGTCAACAAGTAACTAATGCACCTTGGAGAGGCATCTGGTCAGAATATCTTTCCTATCTTAAGCACGTTAGGCCTTACCAAGTGCCAAGTTGTTTGGCCATCATATGAACTAATTGAGAAAAAAGGATTGTTTTAATTTAAAGTCTCTTTTGTAATACAGTCAGTCCATAATACAATTATAAGTCTGTGTGCAAGACAGAAAGACATTATTTTTATTCTTACCATTAAGAATCTCCTTGAATTTCCAGAGAATGCCTAAGCAATAGAATACCAAATTCTACCTGTTTACATGAACAGTAATTATATATTCTGGGTGGCAAAAGCACTCAGCAGGGCTTTGAGGAAGTCTGTTAGTCATTTCATCATTTTATGCGGCATTGATCTTGCTGACTGCACAGAGCACTAATAGAACCAGTTAATGGAGTTTATTCTGTCACAAATGCTGCCGGTTAGAGAAGATGATTGCCATGTGTGGAAAACTAGGCTTTCTAACTTCTTCCTAAAGATATATAGAAATATTAAGTCTGTTATCTGCCATAAAGGAAATACATAAATATTGCTTTCCTAATAGCAGTGTAGGAGAACTTCATTATTTTAGAGATTGCAGAATTTTTTTACAATCTATAGTTGCAAAATCTATGGTGAAATATAACCGTTGTTCATTAATAAATTGTAGAACATCAACATGATAGCTTCCCCCTCCCCCAAAGTAGAATTATTCTTAAAATAGAGATAAGAAACCCATATTTTATGAGCTGAATTTAAATCATATTGTACTGTTTAATAAGTAACTTGCAGCTTTGGATTGATGTTGATAAAGATGTAAAAAACCAAATGTTGTTTCCCAAGCTGCGAAATTGTATGTTATTCATGCTAAAATATGAAGCTGATTATAAGATTCAATGGTAATCAGACTGAATTAATAGGCGTCATTTAACAAACCTTCATTTTCTCAATAGTCCTGACAATTCAAGTAAATGAAAATTGAGAGGAAGTACCACCTCTCAAAATGAATTTAGTATCTTGCTTGGTGCCTAAAATATTTCTCCAACTGATCAATAAAGCTACCTAATTAAAATATTCTATTATAGACTTGAAAGTTTTTGAAAGGATATAGATTCCCACTTACATGGTCTAATTATTACTTGAATCTAATCAAGAACAAAGGAGACAAGTGGTTGTTTGCTGTTGGCGTAGAATAAAGAGACTAATAAATAAATTGATTTGCACAGTATCACTATTTTCATGTAATGTATCCTGAAGTAAGCCTTTGACATTCTTACAGAAAAATAAAACTATTAGAAATTGGTTTCTAAAGACAAAATCTCAAGTTTACTTTTTTTTTTTCAAGTCTGCATGTTCTGTCACAGAAATTTCTAAGCACTTAAATTTACACCTATATCAATTTAAAAAATACTGAGCACATACATAAATGTTTCTCTTTCTTATTTATAAATTGTATAAGTGTGGTGATGGTGGTTATGTGCTGTGGAGTCGGTTCTAACTCATAGCAACCCTGTTCAGGGTTTCTGAGGCTGTAAATCTTTATGGGAGCAAAAAGCCTCATCTTTCTCCCACGGAACAGCTGCTAGTTTCAAACTGCTGACTTTAAGATTAGCAGCCAGACTCATAACCATTATACTACCAGAGGTCCTTGCATAATCGTAGTCTCACAAATAAATTGTTAAGATTATAATATGTAAACTTTTCGATAATTAAATAGAAACATTATGAGATTTGTTTAGGGAATTCAGCTTAGAACTGAATCTAAGATTTAGAAGCAACAATCATCTAGGAAAAAGGTAATTTCATGACCATAAATTTGACTTTTCTTAATAAAATAGTTTTTCAATATCCTGATTTCTGGGTCATATTCCTCATGTCATAATAGTGAGGTTGGCCCAAGATTGGGCAGTGTTTCATTCTACTGTGCATAAGGTCCCTAGGAGTAGGTACCGACTCGATGGAACCTAACAACAACAACAACAACAACAACAATTCCTCCTGTCTGCAACTCCATATAGATTAAATTTTATATTCATCTGTTCTGAAACTGACTAATTATTCATCTTGTAAATGATGCACAAATTATTGTGATAATGGATCTGCGTTTGAAGACTATGCATCTTATTAATACAGTTACAAGGTAAATGGCTCACTTCCCCTTCTGGGTATCATAGCACATTCCATGAATCATCTTAACAAAAACAACTGTAAAAGCTAAATATTCTTTAAGTTATTTTCTAAACAGCATTGTTAAAGTAACCAAAAGTCCAAACTAAACCTGTTGTCTTCCAATCATTCTGACTCATAGTTATCCTACAGGACTGAGTAAACTGACCCATAAGGTTTCCAAGGCTATAGTATTTCCAGAGACAGACCACCACAGAGCAACTGGTGAGTTAAAACCTCGACATTTTGGTTAGAAGCTGGGCACCAGAGCTCTTCATGACCAAAATTGTGGTTGTGTGCCATAGAGTAGGTTTCAACTCATGGTGACCCCATGAGGGTTTCTGAAGCTGTCAATCTTTACTGGAGTAGAGAGCCTCATAGTTGTTCCTTGGAGTGGCTAATAGATTTGAACTGCTGACCTTGTGGTTGGTAGACCAGCTTGTAACCCACTATGCTACCAGCACTCATTCATAACCAAAATAACCAGGAATTAAATAATTAATATCCCTGAGATTAAGGGAGTACGTTATGGTAGATTTGACATTAGCCATTGTTTTTCTCTTAAGTGCAATTGCTAATTCCTAGGATGAATAGTGTAAAGGATGAGAAGTGAAGCAGAAAGCAACAGTTAAGAAACTAAAATGATGAACAGAAATTTGATTGTTTTTATAGAAGGGTTGAGTTAAATTTGAGGATTTACAGTTTATGTGGCAAGGTAATTACAGTAAATTCCTCGGTTCTCAGTTGATACTCTGGAGATGTTACATCCTAGAAGTAGAGAATTAAAACAGTATTTATAAAAATTAAAACCTAGAAATAAATAGTATCATACCTTGGTTTTGTATGGCAATACTTTAACATAAGGTACTCCTCTGCCTCAGAAAATAAAATCTTTTTGAATAAAATAATATACATTACTGCTTCAAAATGATTATAATGAACAATGTTTGAATTTAAATAAAATATTACCAAGTTTGCTGTAAGATAGGAATATATGATTGAAATACCAGATGAAAAAGAGACAATAAAAACTGAAATGATGCTGTTAAGTGCCATCTAGTCTGTTCCAACTCATAGGAGCCCTTTATAGGTTTGCCTAAGAGTAGCCAGTTCTACAACAGAAACAGAGATAATTATAATTTTGTTGTTGTTGTTATAATTTTAGCATGCATATATTTCATTTTTTTTTAAAGAGTCGTTGAGTCAGTTCCAACCCATAGGGACCCTGTATAGGGTTTCTGAGGAGCAGCTGGTGAGCTTGGACCACCTTGGAGTTCACTGCATTAACCTGCAGCACCACAGCAAGACTCCATCCAGACTATATTTTTCAACAGTTGTTGTTGGGTACCATCAAGTCATTTCCAAACCATAGGAACCCTATGCACAACAGAACGAAGCACTGCCTGGTCCTACACTATTGCTTCTGTGCTTGAGCCCATTGCTGCTGCCACCGTGACAATCAGTCATGTTGGGGGTCTTCTTATTTTTTTGCTGACTTTTCATTTTACCAAGCTTGATAGCCTTCTCCAGGGACTAGTCCCTCCTGATAATATGTCCAAAGTATGAGAGGTGAAGTCTGGTCATCTTGGCTGTGGTGGTTTTGACCCATAGCGACCCTGTATAGGGTTTCTGAGGAGCAGCTGGTAAACTTGAACCACTGACTTTGCGGTTTAAACAGCTTTGCTGTCTGGCACATTCATCCACAGCACCACGTCAGGATTCCTACATTATAATAAGTGTAAAAATTTAAATTAAAAGGATAATTTAAGCAAATCTGTTCACCAAGGATTTAAAATCAAGAAAATAGAAATTCTAAGATGAATAATATAATTACAATTAAGAAAAAAAATGAATTTTATACTAATTTAGGAAAATTGTTAGACACAAAATAAGGGAAGATTCTCAAATGGGAAGATAATATAGACAATAGGCATCATGATGCACTGAGTTAAAAAGCAACAACAACATAATGAGATCCAATGGTTGGTATCTACCACTTACCTACTCATCTATTAGCTTGTCATACTGTGGTGGTTTGCATGTTGCTATGATGCTGGGAGCTATGCCACAGTATTTTAAATACCAACAGGGTCACTCATGGTGGACAGGTTTCAGCATAACTACCAAACTAAGACCACTAAGAGGAGAGACAGACTAATAAGAGGAGAGGTTAGCCATTGAAGACATTATGAATTACATACCAGTGCTCCTCATATCATTATGTTGTTGTTGTTGTTGTTGTTGTTGTTATGTGCCATCGAATCGGTTCCGTCCCATAGCAACTCTGTATAGGGTTTCCAAGGGTGTCCATGACTATATATTGCTGTCAGGTGCCATCGAGTCTGTTCTGACTTATAGTGACTCTATGCACAATAGAACAAAATACTCCCTGGTCCTGTGTCTTCCTAACTATTGTTGTTACATTTGATCACATTGCTGCTGCAACTGTGCTTATCCATCTCCTTGATGGTCTTTCTCTTTTTCACTGACCTTCCACCAAGCATGATGTCCTTCTTCCAGGCCTAGTTTCTCCTGATAAAATTTCCAAAATATGAGAGATGAAGTTTCACCATGCTGGCTTCTGAGAAACATACTGGCTATACTTCTTCCAATGTAGATTTATTTGTTCTGACAGTCCATGAAACAGTTTATA
Source organism: Chrysochloris asiatica (assembly GCF_000296735.1). Lineage (NCBI taxonomy): Eukaryota > Metazoa > Chordata > Mammalia > Afrosoricida > Chrysochloridae > Chrysochloris > Chrysochloris asiatica. The sequence goes on from NW_006408540.1 coordinate 5,330,336, forward strand.
TTCTTTTCCAACATCATGATTCAAATGCATTGATTCTCCTATGATCTTTTTAATTCATTTTCCATCTTTCATCTTCAAACTGAGGGTTTTGTTCTTGAACAATTTTAAAAAGTTTTGTGCAGCAGATTTTTCTAGTGTAATATGTTCTTAGATTTCTGGACTGTTTCTTCCATGGGTGTTGATTGTGGATCCAAGCAAAATATAGTCTTTGACAACTTCAATCTTTTCTACACTTACTATGACATTATTTACTGATCCATTTGTGAGAATATTTGTTTTCTTTATATTGAGTTGCACTCTATACTAAAAACTGTAGTCTTTTATCTTCATCAGTAAGAATTTTAAGTCCTTTTTGCTTCCAACAAGCATGGTTGTATTATCTACATATCACAGATTGTTAATGAGTCTTCCTCCAATCCTGATGCCATGTTTTTCATGTAATACAGATTTTTGGATTATTGTTTCAGAGTCAAGATTGAATAGGTGTGATGAAAGGATATGTCCTGGCACATACCTTTTCTGATTTTAAACCATTTATTGTTTCCTGGTCCTGTTTTAACAACTGCCTCTTGTTCTACATCCAGGTTCCTCAGGAGCAGAGTCAAGTGTTCGTGAATATCCGTTTGTCATAATGTTATCCACAATTTGTCATGATTGACATAATCCAAATATTGTCTATACAAAAGCTTTTGCATAAACAATAAAGCACATGTTTCTGATAGTCTCTGCTTTCTGCCAAGATCCATCTAATGTTAACAATGCCCTCCCTAGTCTCACATACTCTTCTGAATCAGACTTTAATTTCTGGCCGTTCCCTGTAAATGTACTGATGCAAACATATTTGAATAAACTTCAGCAAAATTTTACTTGCATGTGATACCAATAATATTATTTGATGATTTACACATTCCAATGAGTCATTTTTCTTTGGGATTGGCACAAATATGGATCTCTTCCAATCAGCTGGCAAAGTAACTGTCATCCAAATTTCTTGGCGTAGATGAATGAGCACTTCCAGTATTGTGTCAGTTTGTTGAAAGATTCCAATTGGTATTTCATCAATTCCTGGAACCCTGTTTTTCACTAATGCCTTCAGTTCATCTTGGATTTCTTCTTGAGTACCATCAGTTCTTGATCATATGCTACCTCTTAAAATTGTTGAACACCAACCATTTATTTTTGGTCCAGTGAGTCTGTGTAGTCCTTCCATCTTCTATTAATGATTTTTGCATTATTCAATATTGAAAGTCAAAGCTTGAAATTCTTTCTTCAGTTCTTTCAGCTTGAGAAATGCTGAGCATTTTCTTCCTTTTTAATTTTCTAACTCCAGGTCTTTGGACATTTCATTACTTGAATGTGTCTTCTCAAGATGAGCTTTGAAATTTTCTGTTCAGCTCTTTAACTTCTACATTTCTACCATTCAGTTTAGCTTTTCTACACTCAACAACAAATTTCAGAGTCTCTTCCAACATCCATTTTGGTCTTTTCTTTCTTTCCTGCCTCCTGAATGACCATTTGCTTTCTTCCTGTATGATGTTCTTGATGCCATCCCACCATTCTTCTATGCCTAAATACTTATTCTGAATCATTTATTTTATTTTGTCCATGTTAGTTGCTTTGTAATTGGTTTAAATGAAATCATATGATGATTTGATTTCATCATTATGATTAAATTTAATCAACTGTTGTCCAGTTGATCGCAACTCATGGGAATCCCACATTTATATGAAAGTCCAAATAAAAGGAATATATACATGGTGTGGCACTGTGGGTTAATGGGCCAGACTGCAAAGCCATTTGAACTGCAAGATTGGTGTTTCAAACTCACCAGCTGCTCCTCGGAAACCCTATACAGGGTCTCTATAGGTCGAAGCAACTCAACAGCACTTAACAGCAACAACAATAATCCAAATAAAATATATGCATGGTTGTTGTTGTTGTTGTTAGGTGCTATTGAGTCGGTACTGACCCATAGTGACCTTATGCAAAGCAGAATGAAACACTGCATGATCCTGTGCCAACATCACTACCATTGCCATGTTTGAGTCCATTGAAGCTGCCACTTGGCCAATCCATCTCGTTGAGGGTCTTCCTCTTTTTCTCTGACTCTGCACCTTACCAAAGATGATATCCTTCTCCAGAGACTGGTCCCTCTGACAAAATGTCCAAATTATGAGAG
>NW_006408540.1:5336164-5341533 GCF_000296735.1 Chrysochloris asiatica
GAATCTGGAATATCTTGTTCTTTGCATCTTCTTCACCCACAATGTCAGGAAGTCAATAAATGATCATACTGTATGCTTTGCCTGATCATCTTTTTTGTTTCAAGAGTATCCATGGAGTACAGGAGACCAAGATTACAACTAAAGGTGATCTTCATTTTTATTATAATACAAAAAGAAGGGGAAAATATGAATGTCATGTAGAGAAGTTGATACCGAACCTTCACTGAATCTGACACATGTGCTAAATGATTCACCTCTGGATATCTGCCTGACAGCAGGCAATTCAAAATGTGTCAGAACAAAATTATAAATTACTGCATGCCATGAACTCTCACTGCTACTTGAATGTAGTCTAATCACAAAGGTCAAATTTCAGATTCCAAAAATCCATTGCACGTGAGTAGCATTAAGACTAGAATTTCATTTCTTGTTTAATTTCTTCAGAATATTCTTTTCAAAAACAAGAATGAAAATCTTATAATTTCTATAATGAAAGCTAGTACACACCAACATTTAAAATTTTAGAAATGATGATCACATTTGAAAGCATTAGATATCAGTAAGGAATAATTTATTAAAATTCATTAATTATGATGGAAATATACTTGACTATTCCCATTAATTTCTGAATCATTGAGTGAGAAAGGGTGATATTTCCTATAGGTGCCTCCAGAAGAATTATACTTTTACTGAACATATACTATCTATGTTTGCATGCAATGGGATTAAAGTACAGAGGATGAACACTTACCCCAGAAGATGATTGTATAGGAACTATACTACTTTTCCAAGAAGTTGTAAAATGAGATATCACTGAATGTCATATATGTCTTCTCTCTCTAAAAAAAAAGAAAAATTCCTTTAGTGTTGGAGAAAGGTATGTACTCATTAGCTTCACTTACTGTGATGTACTTATAAGAGTTATATATAAGTACTTTATAAAAGTTACAGCAGAGAAAAAAGGGTTGAAAAGAGGAAACATATTCATATAGAAAATTTAATGCTGCCCTTCAAAGAAAGGAGTTCACTATTTTTTTTTTTTAATGAACTGATTTTTTTTTTTAATGTTAAAGTTGATATTTTAAAAACATGCTCACACAAAGCTCATAAATATGTGGGTTGATGAGTTCCAGGAAGGGTTTAATAATATTTTGTATTTAATTTTATGTACCCATGGGATGTTCATTGCCAAAGAAAGCTTATTGTCCAATTCTTCTTACTTTTAATAAGTGAATATTACCAAGCTGCAAGCATGGGCTTTACTCAATAAGCAAAGTGATTGACTTCTTTTGTATGTATAGTTTCATATTTTTAAGCAGTAAAATTATTCACACGTGAAAAACCACATATCAATTCATGTTCAATAACTCAGCATGAATAACATATTTTTTCTACAAAAATTTTAAAAGTCTTTAATGATATTATAGTCATCTTAACATTTTAAAAATAATATTTAATGTTTAGAAATATGTAAGTGAATATCTATTTATAATGTATTACAGCCGTGCTTTATGGTAATGTGCTGGACTGAAAGGTTGGTTTGAACCTCAAGTTTGGCAGTTCAAGTTCACCAGCCACTCCTCGGTAATCCTATACATGGTAACACATAACAACAACAAAATATGTGTTACAAATCCTAATCTGTATACATGTGGTTTGTTGTTGTTGTTAAGTACCGTGGAGTCGGTTCCGACTCATAGTGACCCAGCACAGGGTTTCTGAGGCTGTAAATCTTTACGGTAGCAGAAAGCCTCATCTTTCTCCTGCGGAACAGCTGGTAGTTTCGGAACGGCTGACCTTGCAGTTCGCAGCCCGATTCGTAACCACTATGCTACCAGAGTTATAATCTCATTTGGGACTGGCTTGTCTTTGTTATGTTAATGAAGCAGGAGTAATGTAGGGTATATATTGAGTCAATCTCTTTTGAGATACAGAAGATTCTGAACAAGTCAGCTGAGAAGAGGAATCTGACCACCACTAGGAAGAGGAGCCTAGGAGTGGAGAGTGTCCTGTGCTCAGACTCTCCTAGATATAGGGGAGGAATGATTCCCAAACACATGGAGCTCTTCAAGGAAAACAGGCCAACATATATTGCAGGGAGAGAAAGACCTTTTTTCCTGAGTCAATACAGAGACAAAACCTTCCCCTAGAGTTGGCACACTGAATTCAGACTTCTAACCTTCTAAATTGTTAGAAAACAAATGTTTGTTAAGGCTACGCAAAAAAAAAAAAAAAAAAAAGAGAGAGAGAGAGAGTGAGAGATTAAATAATTAAGTAGAGGAGAGATCAACTTGGATACATGCCAAGACACATGAAACCAGGAAGCATCAATTGGAAACAAGGAATTCCTTACAGGCTACAAAGAAAGCCTGCCCTGAGAGCCAGCACTCTAAATCTGAACTTCTAATCAATCACCTAAACTGTGAGAAAAATATGTTTCTATATGTTATAGCCACACATTTATGGTATGATTATTTCTGTTATCCTAACACTAAATAACTACGACACCACCTAACTGAAAAACAAAGTAAAATCATGTTTTTATAAAATTTATTTATAGATCCATTGTTGAAAACCAAGAAATAAATTCATTTCTTAGTAACTCTGATATATTAGTCTTTATATTAAAATAGTTAACACATTTGCAGAGGGGGAGCAAAGGTAAAACTTTGATTTACTATTGAACTCTTGTAAAACCAGGCCCCACCATTTATTGTTTGTCATATTGGTGACACTTTTGTATTTTTTTGGCTTTCTCTAACAAATTAGGATGCCCTGTGGATTAAGCAGCTGTGCAGTGAATGTAGAAATGCAATGAAGCTGGAGTTAATGCTTACTAAAATACCATGATTTGCTGAGACCGACTACCAAAAACACTACTTTACTTGCTCTCCATTAACCCTTCTTCACTCAGTAAACCCATCTGATATACTCATATCAATGAATCTAAAGGGAATTGCATTCTCAATTAATGCATTTAATTGAAAGTAATTCCACTATAAGTTTGCTATAATTTGTTACTCTAATGTTACTTGCCATATTTACTACTAATATAATACAGAAGAGAAGGATACTCTATTTTGAAATTAAACTCCCAATGAATTATTTTCCAGGAACATAAATTCTTCCATAAATGCTTCTGAAACAATAATTCCTAAGGAAATAACTACCCTATATTTTAACTATTAGAGTTATTGTTATAGTGAAAATGCTCAACAAAGAACTTTAACAGAGAAAACTACATTTAATATACCTAAAGGGTTTGTTGTTGCAAGAAGGAATGTTGTTGCTGTTAGCTGCAATTGAATTGGTCTCTTACTCAGGACCACTAGTCTGTCAGTTTGTACTATAGAGCCTTGTGAGTTGTTGTGTTTCTGGTAGCTATGCCACCAATATTTTAAATACTAGCCAGGTCATCCATGATAGACAGGTTTCAGCAGGGATTACAGATCAAGAAAGAATGGAAAGAAGGCAAGGCAGACCACTTCTGAAGGGCTAGCCACTGAAAACGTAATGACTAGCAACAGAATATCAGGGGGTATAATGCTGGAAGATGAATCCCTCAATTTGGAAGGTACTCAAATTATATGAATACTGACTGTTTCTGCAAACAACACTGTGAATGCATACACTGGGCAAAATGATGAAAACTATATATTATCAAATATTTTAAAGCAATGAGTATCTGAACTTGGGGACTATAGTCTCTGGGGACATTATGGACAACTGGCACAACATAGGCCACAAAGATAATGTTCTATATCCTATTTTTGGTGAGTAGCATCTGTGATGATGAGTGATCCTCTAAGGTGCAACCATTGTTCTCTCCATGTGTGGAAGAAAGAAGACTGAAGAGAATTGAAGATGTTTGGTATCAACTTGTACAATGGACTTATGTGACATGTGAACATCAGTCTTTACAACCCTGACACCGGAAGAACTAGGTAATGCTCAGCTACCACTATGAACTTCCCTGAATGGGATCATGCTAGAAGGTTCTGAATAGAACTGTATAATGTGTGAAACAAAACTCAAAATTATTAATGAAAAACAAAACAAACAAACAAAAAACACCAGGCTTACTGGTCATAAAGAGACTGAAAGAACCTTTTCAGTTTTGCTGATATGTTTGAGAATAATGCTTGGTTCTCAGACTATCCTTTGGAAATAATGTCACAAAAGAGAAATAAAATCCTCTTGGCATTTTCTTTTTGTTTTATTTCAGATAACTTATTTCTACAGAAGTATGGTTGATGATGTGCAGTGGAGTTGGTTCCGACTCATAGCGACCCTGTACAGGGTTTCCGAGGCTATAACTCTTTACCAGAGTTGAAAGCCTCTTCTTTCTTCCACGGAACAGCCGGTCGTTTCCAATTGCTGACCTTAAGGTTCGCAGCCTGATTCATAACCACTATGCTACCAGATAGATATTAAGATAAATTAATTTAAAAAGTTGATCATAGTTTCAAAGTCCATGAATAAAGCAGCTAAAGAAAGGTCAATATACCATATTTTATCAAATCTAAGCTACTAGGAAGTGTAAGGACAAGTCATTATTTTAACACTACTAAAACATAAAGTATAATATTACTCTGGAAGCGTAGTGGTTACGAATCAGGCTACAAACCGCAGGGTCAGCAGTTCGAAACTACCAGCTGTTCCGCTGAAGAAAGATGAGGCTTTCTGCTCCCGTAAAGATTTACAGCCTCAGAAACCCTGTGCAGGGTTGCTATGAGTCGGATCCGACTCCACAGCACATAACAACAACAAATAACACCTTGATTTAAGAAATGTAAAGAAAAATGTGGATCTTTGATTTGATAAAAATCCCATACATTTTTGTGAATGATCGTTTAAAACAAAATTCTTTCCAGTAGACCATTAGAATGCAGTAATAGGAGTACTGGTGTGGTACTGTAGGATAAGTACTAGACTGCTAACCACAAGGTCATTGGTTCAAATCCATGAACTGCTACTTGGAAACCCTATACAGGGTCACTATTAGTTGGAACCAACTCAACAGCACTTAACAACAACAACAAAGGTAGGTAGAATGATATTGCCATTTAATCTATGGCATGACATTTTGATTTTAGAGATGTTCAGAAAAATGTGAATCTCTGATGTGGAAAAAAATCAATATATCTCTGTGAATGATCTTTTAAAACAAAAGTTCTTTCCTATAGTCCAGCAGAATGCAATATTAATAATTATTTTAATAGCAACAACAAACTTTTTATGCCTTTAATATGAAATGTATATGTATCTTGATTATATCAGGATTGTATCAAGATTGACATTGAAATTTAAAGAGACAGTATAGACATAAAACCAAACGGCCACCACTCGTCTGTCTGTCGTGCTGTGGT
>NW_006408540.1:5341633-5342672 GCF_000296735.1 Chrysochloris asiatica
GTTGGGGTCAACCTTCACAAGGACTCCTGAAACTAGGAAATGAAGGCGACCCCTATCTTTTGTTTTATTACTTTTTATAGGGTTACACAAGGCAGATTTCGGCAACAGTGCATAAGCATTTTGCAATTGGTGAACATATTAACCGTTAAGCTGATTGGTTTTGGCATAAAGTAAGTATTCTGACCTTTATGCGGATTTGTTTCTGGCGGTCAATTTGTCAGTTTCTTACAGGTGTGGGATATTTCCAATTATGTTTTAGGGCGGCCTAACCTAATTGTTATGACCTTTAGGGGAAATGTCTTTGCTTGTATATTTTCTGGCAGCTGGGTTTAGTCATGCTATAGATAAGTGGAGGCCTAGGTGCTTTTGGATAATTTTTGAAGCCATGCTAAAGTTTGGTCAAGTAAAGTTTCAGTCCTTAGAGTATCATCTGCATATCACAGGTTGTAAATGAGTCTTCCTACAATCCTGATGCCACATTTTTCTTCATAGAACCCAGCTTCTCAGATTATTTGCTCAGCATATGGGTTGAATAAGTATGGTGAAAGAATCCTTTCTTAATTTTAAACCATTCAGTGTTCCCATATTCTGTTCAAAAAACTGTCTCTCGGTCCAGGTACAGATTCCTCAAGAGCACAATAAAGTGTTCCGGAATACTCATACTTCGCAATGTTGTTCATAGCTTGTTATGAGCCACACAATCAAAAGCCTAGTCAAAGTAGCTTTTAGTCAAAGAAGCATAGTCAAAGAAGCACAGGTAAACATCTTTCTGATAGTCTCTGCTTTCAGCCAAGATGCATTAGACATCAGCAATGATATCACTTGTTCCACGGCCTCTTTTGAATCTGGTTTGAACCTCTGGAAGTTCTCTGTCAATGTATGATTGTAGCCATTTCTGTATTACCTTTAGCAAAACTTTACTAGCATGGGATATCAACGAGATGGTCCGATGATTTCCACATTCTGTTGGGTCACCTCTCTTTGGAATGGGCACAAATATGGATCTCTTCCAATCAGTTGGCCAGATAGTTGTCTTCCA
>NW_006408540.1:5356902-5361827 GCF_000296735.1 Chrysochloris asiatica
GAAGACCCCCAACGAGATGGATCAGCCAGGTGGCATCATTGATGGACTCAAGTGTGGCATCGGTAGTGAGGTTGGCCCAGGATCGGACATTGTTTTGTTCTTCTGTGCATGGGGTCGCTATGAGTTGGTTCCGACTAGATGGCACCTGACAACAACAACAACAATATGAAATGTGATAGTCAACAACATGTAAAAATTAATTTTGAAGCACATAAAATACTATCATTGGAAAGGAGGCAAAGTAATATTTTGAGAAAATGCTTTACAGAATCTTAAAATACAAGAGCTTAAAGTTTTATTACATCATAGTGTTATGTTTTCTACTCCTTACTTCACACTTTTATAGTCCAATAAATTATATCATGGCATACATGATTTATGTATGCCAGGTTATGACCTTCCAGCCTATAGAAAACTCCTACTTGTCTTTACTGTCATGTAAGTGTGTCCACACTTTGAAATGATTGAACCAATGGCTACTTACACTAAATTCTTCATGATAATCATTTTCACTTTCTGTGTGAAAACACTTTGATCTTTTTTACCACTAAATAAGAATCATAAGCACCTGTTCCAATTCACCTACAAATTGCATTTAAAGACGTAAAGACACAATTAGGAATGGATTTCATTTGTAACCAGGGCCTGCCCTATATGTCTGCCAAAGCTATAAATGAATTTAGAAAAATTCTAAATGAAAATGAAAAAATCTTTTTTTTTATTTTTTATTAAGGAACTATTTATTATATAAGACTCCTGGAGTGGCGCTGTAGGATCAGCACTAGACTTCAAACAAACGACACGTTCTGCCATTCAAACTCACCAGCTGCTCCTTGGAAATCCTATATAGGGTTGCTATATATGAGTCAGAACTAACTCTACAGCACTTAACAACAACAGCAATTTATTATATGGAGTCCCCAGGTAGATGAAACAGTTAACACATATGATTGCTTAACTAAAGGTTGGAGGCTCAAGTTCACCCAAAGGTGTCTTGGAAGAAAAACCTGACAATGTACTTCTGAAAAATCAGTCTTATGAATCACAGTTCTACTTTAACGTACATGGAGTCCCCAAGAATCGGAGTGACTTCATGGTTGTGTGTGGTTGTTAAGTGCAGTCAAGTAGGTTCCAACTCATAGCAACCCTGTATATGGTTTTCGAGGCTAATCTCTGTGGAAGCAGAAAGCCTCAGGAGTCTCCTGTCTAGAGGCTGGTAGGTTTGAACTGCCTCCTGTGGTTCCCAGTCCAGTATGTATCATACAGAACCACCATGCTTCCTGATTTTATGGTAACTGGTAATTATTAGAGAAAGTGGTTTAATTGGAAGAGCCAAATGGGCTTCCTAATATTTAACACTGACATTAGAGAGACTTATTCTACCAACAAGGAAAGTTTCACCACAAATTTTCTCTGCACATACAGAGACTGCTTCCCTTAAGACAAGAGGAAAGTAAAAATAAAAGATTGAAGTATTCATGACTCTTCTAAACTTTCTAATCATAGAAGTCATCCCACATTCTCATGGAGAAGTCACAGAAAGGATGAGAAGGAATCAAGAGTACTACTCTTTCATGTTTTCATATTGAGCCTCTTCTTTCTTTTCTCTTTGTTTTTTTTTTTATTGTTGTTGTTGTTTGTTTGTTTTTTTTAAGCTTTTTATTGTGAATTGAGTTAAGGTTTGCAGATCAGATCAGCAGCTTTACATTCAACAAATCATACACTTTGTTTTAGCTCAGTGATTACTAATCATCCTCTCCAAGCAACAGCAGCTATCCTGCTTCCTCCCTATGATTCCTATTGTCATTCCACCCACTTCCCTATGCCTTCTCAACTTTATCCTTAGGAATATGTTGCCCTTTAGATTTTGAAAGATTGATTATTCCATGGTGAGCATACCTTACTAATGTTCTTGTCCCTACTCTATATCAGTCTCTGGATAAGGACACCGTGCTTCGTAAACCATAGGGTAAGCAAAAAAGAGGAAGACTGCCAAAGAAATGGATTGGCACATTGGCAGCAGCAATGGACACAAGCATAGTAACAATTGTGAGGTTGACACAGGACGGGGCAGTGTTTTGTTCTGTTGTGCATCAGGTCATGATGAGTCGGTATTGACTTGATGGCACCAAACAACAAGAAAGACATATATTTATCTAGTTTGTGGCTGAAATTTTGGTCAAGAAGTTGAGTTCCTTATCAGATCTGAAGGGTGGTTGAGAGTCATAATCTTGGGTTCCTCCAGTCTCTTTCCGAACAATAAACCTCATTTTTTAAAAAAGTACTTTTAAGTTGTGGCCAAATTTTCTCCCATTCTTATGATGTATTTGTATCTGGAAGGAGACAGATACAGAAAAGACTAGCACTGACCTACCCCCTAAAAACATAACCAGAGAGAATTTAGAAATGATCTATTTCTGTGCATGGGAAATGAATACACAATGAACCATTTCTGGAAAAAAAAAATAATCAAAATAATTCCTTTCATCAGGACAACTCAGATTCATGGTCCCATGCTTGTTTCAGTGAACTGTGTTAATTCCACATTGGCTTTGGTTGTGTGATAACATGAGACAGTGTTGGTAATTTGGAAAATATAGAAAATTATGAGAGGTGGGCAAAGGATTATATAAAGCTTTGATTTGGCAGAAGGCGATGGTATGGAGATATATAGTGGTGGTGGAGAGATGTACCTAGGAGAATATTTTAAGGACTTCACATCCATAAAGTAGTGACTTATTTTAAATTTTGAATAAATGAAATTTGTTTTGGCTCTGATACCTGTTCAAAAAAGTTTGAGTTAAAAGAAAGAAAGAAAGAAATCTTCCTGTTTTGTATTTTCCAGAACAGACCTTTGGGAAGTTCAATTCTAAAAGCTATTATGAATGTGCAGCTATGAATAATTTGTAATCTGAATGTGAAACATTTGTGTGCAAATGATGATTAGAAAGTCTAAGAAAGTAAATAATATTTTAAGATAATACTACAATAACAATTTAGAGATGAAATAAATTTGATGATACTTCTGTAAAAGTAAATTGCAACTATTTTTTAAAAGTTATACATTCTATCATTATAGGAGCACAGGAAAATGTATGTTGTTATTGTTGTTAAGTGCCTTCGAGTCAGTTCTGACTCATAGCAACCATGCTTAGGGTTTCTGAGGCTTTAAATCATTGTGGGAGTAGAAGGTCTCATCTTTCTCTTGCAGAGTGACAGGCAGACTTGAACCACGGACCTTGTAGTTCACAGTCCAGTATTTATCGCATGGAGCCACTGTACTCCCTTAGGAAAATGTATAGAAGATCACTATTAAAAAAAAGGATATCTGACCTCCCAAATTACCTTTATCATTATTTGGTGAACATAACTTCTAATAAATATTTCTTACAAGCACATGTAAATAAAAACAGAGAGATGATTTTGGAAAAACGAACCACACTTTGTTATTGTTATTCAAAAGTACTAATTGCAATAGAATTTAAAGATTACCACCATTATTTGTAAAGGAAGGAAATGATGATTTAAAGTTAATTCCCCCCCCCCCCACATACAACATACGGTACTTAAAAATATCCCTCTAAAATTAAGAAAAGTAGTGAATATGAGGCCTAAGTCATCATGTATATACAACTGTATGTTTTTACTAAGACTAATTATAGACTCTGATAAGGAGCTCTGGTAGCGTAGCGTAGTGGTTACGAATTGGGCTGCGAACCTTAAGGTCAGTGGTTCGAAACTACCAGTTGCTTCGTGGTAGAAAGATGAGGCTTTCTACTCCTGTAAAGATTTATACCCTCAGAAACCCTGTACAGGGTCGCTATGGGTCGGAACCGACTCGACGGCACTTAACAACAACTTAACAAATTATAGACTCTGTTTAAAAAAATAATGAAATTATCAGAGTCACATTTATTAATTTATATTGTATTTTGCTAAATCTAATTTAAATAATTTTAACCTTATTTTTATTATTAATTGCTTCAATGGTTCATTTTGCTGTAATTAAACCATAGTTTCTGAACTTTTAAACTATTGGTGTTTTTTAAAATTATTTTTATCTTAGGCATTGTTGTTAGGTGTCATTGAGTCTGTATTGACTCATAGCAAACTTACTATGCACAACAGAATGAAAAACTGTCCAGTCTTGCACCAATCTTCCAATTGTTGCCATGCTTGAGCCCATTGATGCTACTACCACTTTGCCAATCCATCTCACTGGGGGTCTTCCTCTTTTACTCTAACCCTCCACCTTAACGAACATGATATCCTTCGCTAGTTACTAGCCCCGGTAGTCCAGGGTAACTTTAATATTCTCCACCAACACCATAATTCAAATGCATCAATTCTTCTATGGTCTTCCTAATTCATTGTTCAATTTTCAAAGACATATGAGGCTATTAAAAACACCATGTTTTAGGTCAGGCGCACCTTAGACCTCAAACTGACATTTTTGCTTTTGAACACTTTTAAGGGCAGCAGATTTGCCTAATGCAATGTCATTTGATTTCTTGATTGGAAGAATCAAACTGATGACATCTGTGATAAGAGAATGGAAAAACTCCATATCATCTGCCAAAACAAGTCCAGAGGCTGACTATAGAACAGAGAACAGACTATCAATTGCTCATACACAAGTCCACGTGGAACCTGATGAAAATTAAAACACTAACATCACATGCAATATAAAATTTGCTAAAGACAATTCAAAAACAGCTGCAACATTACATTGACAGGGAACTGTCAGCAGTTCAAGCTGGATACATGTGAGGATGTGGAACAAGGGATATAAGAAATGCTGACATCAGATAGATCCTGGCTGAAAGCAGATAAAATCAGAAAGATGGTGCCTGTGTTTGACTGACTGTGCAAAGGCTTTCAGTTATGTGGATCATTACAAGCCATGGACAACATTGTGGAGAAAG
>NW_006408540.1:5366321-5400125 GCF_000296735.1 Chrysochloris asiatica
ATGTAGAGTTTCCCCGTGAGCACAATTAAGTGTTCTGCAAAACCCAGTCTTCAAAATGTTATCTATAGTTCATCATGATCCACATAGCTGAAAGCCTTTGCATAGTCAATAAAGCACAAGTAAATATCTTTCTGGTATTTTCTGCTTTCAGGAAACATCCATCTGATGTAAGCAATCCTTTTCTGATTCTGACAGTTTCCTGTTTGTGTACTGTTGTAGCTGTCTTTTAAATTATCTTCAGCACAATTTTACTTGCATATAATATACTGGTATCACATCCTGGCATTTAAAACAACAGTGACATAGCTTGCAGCAACACATAAGCCACCACAGTATGACAAACTGACACAGACAGAAAGGTTAGTCAAAAAGTGTTTCTCCAAAGGTTCCCATTCAAACATGTATGCATTTGTTCCAAACAGCATGTTTGAACTTGTCTCTGAGATCTGTTGATGGCTTCAGACAAGTTCTTTCAGTAATATATTTGCCTTAATCTTTATAATGTAACTTCTAAAACTATGACTAATGAAAGTGGTGTTAGAAGGGATCTCTGCTGTGCCAATTAAAATCAAAGTAGAGAAGTTAGCTTGAAAGACTATGTTGGTTTGTTTTTATTTTTTATTTTTTTTTCTTAATTTCTAATGGCTATTCTTAACAGGAGTCATGCTACGGGTTAATGCACTGGATGGCAAGGTCAGTTTGAGCTGAAAGGTCAGCAGTTAAAGCTCACCAGTTGCTCCTCAGAAGGTAACTATGACTAGGAACTGACTCAAGAGCACTTAAAGACATTCTTAATAGAGTGTCTGCAAGGACACAGGACAACCCTAGGGGTTTATTAGGAAGTTTTAAGAAAATGGAAATATGTATTGGTGAAAAAAAAGCCAAAAAGTTGCACTGAGGATTTCTTTTTTTTTTTTCATAAAGATAATGCGCCTACTCATTCTTCAAGAGTAGCAAGGGTTGTACTAAGAATTGCATTGCAAAAGCTTACCTCATCCACCGTGTAATGTCGCTGAAACCCCTTTAATTTTCTTTTTGTTCCCAAGCACAAAGAATATCAAAAAGAAAAAAAAGATCATGATTTGAGTCCCTTGAGTATTATAAAATTGCTGTTTTAATTTGATGTAAATTGAATAGCATAAAGTTCCTCAGGAGAGTGTTAGAGAGATGGAAACACAAATTTCCAAAATGTATCATTAGATGGAGGATATGTTAGGAAACAATAGCTTTGCATTTTGATATTTCTGTTTAATAAAGGTTTCTAAGACTTTGTAGCAATACTTTTGTCTTTTCTTCATATGTGTGTGTGTGTGTGTGTGTGTGTGTGTGTATGTGTTTGTACTTGAAAAGACTTCAAAAAGATAACGGGGAAAAAAATTCATTATCTTTCAATTCCTTTTTTTGTGAATTTTTGAAGCTCTGTAAATATATGTATGTTGTTGTTGTTAGGTGCCATCTTTCAGTACCAACTCATGGTGAGCATACACAACAGAGTAAAGAAGTGCCCAGTCCTGCACCAACCTCACAATTGTTGTTATATTTGAACCCATTGCTGCAGCTACAGTGCCAATCTGTTTCATTGGGGTCTTTCTATCTTTCACTGACCCTCCACTTTACTAAGCATGATGTCCTTCTGCAGGGACGGCTCCCTTCTAATAATATGGCTGGAGTATGAAAGACCAAGTTTGATCATTCTGGTGCACCTAAGGAGCATTCTGGCTTCAATTCTTCCAACACAGGTTTGTTTGTTCTTTTGGTGATCCATGCTACTTGTAATATTCTCTTCCATGTATATATATATATATATACTCTATCTGAGAAGTAGGATCCAATTAAATCCTACTAACTTAATGGCAGCATCATTGGGCTCAAGCATGACAACAGCTGTGACAATGACCCAGGACCGAGCCATGTTCATCTTGTGGTACCTAGTGTTGCTATGAGTCATAATTAACTCAATGGCACCTCACAACACTATAACAACATATATGTTATATAGAGAGACAGATGTGTATAATCTATATATGAATCTACTGAATATATAATTTAATTTATTACTCATGTTTTAATAAAAAATATTTTCTTTTTGTTTTGAAATGAAAATGAAATGAAAGACCTGAATCTATCAATGCTAAATATGTTATGTAAGTTTTGTAAGTATTATGTAAAAGAATATAATCAACTAGAACAAAATAAGGGACATATATTCTATGTTTAGTAAACCAATTAAATATACCAGACCGCTCATGACCTGGACTCTACAAGGCTTGTGGTTGTCATGAGTTGGGATAACCCTGACTGCAACTGGTATATTTAATTGGTTTACTAAACATAGAATAAGGAATTCTGAAAATTGAGCTAATCATATTGCTGCGATTAGATTAGCTAGACATTAAAAAATTTCTGAAATTTTTCCTTCATCTCTTTTATTTATTTTTTCATATGTTTCACAACTTGTGAAATAAATCTAAATGCATTTTGATAAACTGCCTTTCACTTTTATTTTGACAGTATTTCAACTGATGGCTTTCACATTCCATTCCTTGATAAAAAGTTTTTATTACCATATACATTTTAGGTTATTTGATACCTCAAAGAAAGAAAGAAAAAAAAAAAAAAAGGACTAGAGAAAATATCTGAAAACTTCCACATGCTCTTATCTTTCAAAGGGAAAGTATGTGCTGAGTAGATGAATTAAAAGGAGATAGGAAAGCCCAGACTGCAGTTTAACAGGAACCATTGATCTTTACAAATTAGACTGACAACAGAGATCCATTAAAGTCCACAGGATAATGAAAAAAAATCCTTTCCTTTGCCCTTTCTTTCAGCTCCACTCTTCCTAATTCTGGTTTGTCTCATCCATACGCTCCTGTCTTTCAGAAGAGATGTTAAATACAGATGAGGCAATGGCTGTTATGAATCTCTTTTAATCTCATTTGAAAAATGATTCTCATTCCAAACATTAGTTTTTGGTATCTTTCTGAATAACAGTAAGCTTGGTATATAACCAAGTATTCAGTGAAGAAGAATTAAGACAGCAGAAGTAGGGACTGTTCATTTTAATATTGTGTTGCCAACTCAATACAATCTATTATTACTTAAAATAGGACACCTGTAATCATTTCTTATGCTATTTATTATAATATGCACGGTATTCATCACTTTCTGCTTTTCTTAACTGTCTTTCTGTGTTTTAAACTAATAAATGGATAAGTCAAAAAATTGTAGAAGCTTTTTAAAACAAAAATATCAAAATGTGAAGTGATTGTTTCTCAGTGCACCCTCCATCTCTATAGAAATATATATTTGTGGTGTTTCCATCTCTTCTACTCATCCCTGAATAATTCTGGGCTTTTCAACTTACAAGTGCAAACTACAGTTTTGACATCCTTGAGGGAATCATAATCCTGTTCCTTTTAAATGATCTTTGAATTTTGAGAGCTAAAAGAAAACTGAATGGGAAAGATCAGGAGTATAGGGTGGATGGAATACGGTTTCCCATTGAAATTCCTGTAAGACAGCCTTGCTACTCTCGAAGAACCAGCAGGTGCATTGTCATGATGGGGGGTGGGGGGAAATCTTCACTGCATTTTTTCTGCCCTCTGTCTCACCAATGCTGTTTTGCATTAAAAAAAAAAAAAAATTCTTCATACTAAGGGCCCATGATCATCCTGTGTCCATTGAGAAAATCAATCAAAATTACCCCTTTGTAATCTGAATCCTCATGTGATACTGTGCAGTAAGAACTGGACTGCTAAGCACAAATCAGTGGTTTAATCCCACCAACATCCCTTTAGAAATCCTGTACAAAGTCACTATGAGTAAGAAACAACCCAGTGGCACTGAACAAAAATAACCACAACATGAAAAAACAGTCACCATAACCTTATCAGCTGCCTTTCTGAATTGAACTGTCCCAGCAGATCCCCTTTCCAACCACTGTTTTGAATGGGCCTTTTTTTTGAAGGTACCCTAATAAAATGAAGACAAGCGTATTCCTGAGAAAACTCTTATCTGCAGCCATACACTGATTCCAGAAACATGTCTAAACATGTTTTGTTTAGAATAAATTCATGCATACATGGACTCAAACCCTCATAGCAACAGTTTTTACCTTACCCTTGTATATTCACGCAAATGTAAGCTTCTTAGGGAACCAAGTTACTTTTGGCCTCGACAATTCAAATAAGGAAAAACCACAGCTCCATCTATTTACTCCATCATTCAACACATAGTTCTTGATTGCCTGCCAGAAGGCAAGAAGGCATAGAGCTGTATGCTCGTTAAATAAATGGATTACTTTAGAAGAGCAAATAATACAAATATTAATGATGACTACAGTTGAATGGGATGTAAGTTCCAAAATTAAGGAAAGCCTTGCAGTATAAGTGCCACTTCATTATCAGATTCATACTGATAAAGGAGTATACTATCCAAACATTTTCTTCATATCTTTATAATAGCACTTGCCTGATTATGTTGTAATCCATCTTGTTCTTTAGCAAAACCACAAAGCTCTTAGAGGCAAGGATCCTGTCTTATTCATGTTTATAGTATCAGTGCCTATTTTGGGGTTTGCAAAGAGTAGAGGAACAGTTAGTGCTATATCCCTTTGTATACATCGGTGTGTGATGGTGGTGGTGGTGAGCCGTGGAGTTGGTTCTGACTCTTAGTGACCCTGTTTAGGGTTTCCGAGGCTATAAATCTATGCACAAGCAGAAAGCCTCATCTTTCTCCCATGAAATGGCTGGTAGTTCAGAACTGCTGATCTTGAGACTAGCAGCCCAACTAGTAATCACTACACTATCAGAGATCCCTACACATGTGTATGGTGGTGGTGGTTATTTCTCATGGAGTCTATTCCAACTCATAGCGACCCTGTACAGGGTTTCCGAGGCTGTAAATCTTTACGGGAGCCTCATCTTTCTCCCGCGGAGCAGCTGATAGTTACAAACTGCTGACCTTGAGGGTAGTAAGCTTGACTCATAGCGACTATACTACCAGATTTCCTACATGTTGTTTTTAAGTTCTGGAGGTAAAAATCAAACAAACAGAAACTATCATAGAAAGTTAATATTGAGAATATGTAAGCTTTATTTCACCTGACCATACCAGAGAAAAGGAAATCAAGTACCCAAATTCAGAGCCCATGTTTTGGGTTTTTTGTTTGTTTGTTTGGGTTTATGTGATTGGTGCCATTGTTAACACATTCCATACAGTATCTCACTTATAGTCATTAAGGGAGACACTGTTGCAGATCACATAAGAATATTTGAGTAAGTTCTTGATTTACACATTGCTTTCTTTGCTTCTGACCTGTAATGAGTTGGGGAAGACATTTAACCTCTCTGAGTTTGTTTTCCCCCACATATTAAGGGAAACTGTATAGCCTATTTCTAAAGGTGTTAAGTGCATCTTATCAGACAATAGATATTGAGCAGTTTGTATAATATCTGGCATATAATAAACACTTAGTTAATAGTAGTTTATGTTGTTGCCAGTCTGACCTGTGGGGCTATTGCAATTCAAGATAAGAAATGGGCAGCTGACCTTGCAATTTCGGAAGGGAGGATCTATTGTAATTGTATTAGGGATAAGGAAGTATAGGCATTACTTCATTGCCCTTTCAGGCCAGAGTGATGATTCTAATAATGTTGGGCTTGTGGGTTTCCCCAGGGAACCGAAGCATATGGGACTGGAGAGAAGTGGAAGTTGAGGCAATGAGACATACATCATGTCTGCCTTTCAATATAAGAGATGAGAAAAGCTACGTAATTTAACTCAGGACCTTGATTTCAATTCATTCTTCTCTTTCTAGAAAATCTGGAATATAATCGGAATATTACAAACCATGCATGCCTTAGAGTTTACAATTTTAGACAGATGTACTAAACTTATAAATCCTATGGTCATTGATAACATTTTATTTCTGTAAAAGAAAACACACATATGTGATAGTTTTGATCCGCGTTGAATTTCTTTCAGTTTTCAGCTTAATAGTAATAAATTAAAATTTAAAAACCCAGTTGTCACTGAATCAATTACAATTTAATGACAGCCCATGTGATCCAATGTTTACAAAAGAATGCTAATATGTAAGAATGCTTACCCATGATTCTTCAATGCTGTAAAATACTGAAATACTGCCTTGAATTTGTCCTTTTGGTCTTTTTTCTGACACTGAAAAAGCATCTAATATTTTATCTATTCAATGTTAGACATCTGGACACAATGGATAATGAGATACGCTGGTATTGTTAGTTGTCATTGAGTTGGTTTTCGTGAGTGCGATGTTTTGGAAACAGATCACGAAGTCTTCATTTTGAAGCATTTTAGGGGAGTTAGAACAACAAAATTTCCAGTTAATAGCAAATTGTTAATAGTAATTTGTACTACTAAGGGACTCCTTTCAGCTTAATATCGGCATGATTTTAGTACCTTATTTCATTTCTCTACAATGCTATTCTGTTATTTTTCATTTCCATTGTCTCTTTGGAGTTTACACTCTTGGTAATTTTCAGAAATACTTCCTCAGCAATGCATCTTGCTTCATAGCATGTCATCAACAGCCTCTTCCAATTTCTGAGTAGGTTGTTAATAAGGTAGTTGATAATGAATGTAAAGCACTAGCAAAGGGTTCTTGGTGTAAATCAAGCCTTTTATGTGTGAATACTTACCCATAATTCCCTTCTCATGCTGTAAAATACAGAAATACACCTTTGAATTTGTCCTTTTAGTCTTTTTTTCTGATCTTCATTAATAGTCTAGTATTTTAATTCAGTGTCAAACATCTGGACACAGTCAAACATTTAGTATTTTGGGTGTTAATGCTATGCTGTTACTATTTCCAAGACAGATTTGTTTTGTTCTTCTGATATCCATGGTACAATTAATATTTTTTGCCAACATTTAATTCAAAGGTGTTGATTCTTCTTTGGTATATTTATTGATTGTACAGCTTTCACATGTATATATGGTAATTGAAAATAACATAGTTTGGGTCAGGTACACCTTAGCCTTCAATATGACATCTTTGCTTTTTTAACACTTTAAATAGGTCTTTTGCTGCTTTATTCCAAGCTCATCTAATTTTATTCTGGCATTTCTGTGACTTCTTCCCATTGAGAAACCTTTTCCATCAACTGAAGGTAGAAGAGTTGGACTTGTTATTTTTAGGAACTGATAATACATTTCTCCAAGGTAATGGGACACCATGAGGTGTGCTCTTGCATATTACTTCCTTTACTAATTAAACGGAATGTGAGAGAGAAAGCAAGTTGACATTGTTAAAGTAAATGACCCAATGCTTTAGTAATGAAGACACATCTAGGCTGAAGTTTATTGTTTTAATTTTAATCTTGAACACTTTTAGCCCTACAGAGGAGGTTGTTCTATGTGTCGTGCAGACACTGCTTCCATTGAACTGCAGTGCAACCCCACTGGCTTTGTAAAAACAAAACTATTCTTAATCAGTTGTATTTTCGAATGAAGTGGTTTATTTTTATGCAAGGTGAATTGATACTGAACATTTATTAAATCTGTTTTATAACAGGTTTTCATACTTGGAATTCTTCAGAGGGCAGAGATACTGGAAGAATAAAAGTTGCTTAAATTATGCCCCATAAAAATATAGATGAAACTCAGATGCCTCCAAATTAAATATTCATTACTGCATATTTACATAATACATGTAAAAGTGATTTTTTAAAAAGCTCTCTTTATATAAACAGAAGAGTTTTGGTATGGCATTGTAGGCTAAGCACTGGACAATGAACCACAAGGTCAGAAGATCAAACTTACCAGCCACTCCTTATATAGGGTTGCTAAGGTCAGAACCTATTTGATAGCATTAAAAAAAAATGGCCAGAAAAGCACTATTCAGAGCTTCAAAGTGGAAACTTTTTCCATCACTTTCATAAAGGAAGAAGACCAATTGTTCTTCACTGCCCAAACCTACCTTACTATTTTTTTTTTTTTTTCAAATTGAAACTCTTCAACATTTACCTGGGTATCTCTTCTTTTTTACTATTTTTAAATATATGATTCAAAACAAATACCAAACACTACCACCGAGTTGCTTATGACTCCTGCTGACCCTATACAGTGTTTCTGAAATGATAACTATTTACTGGAGCAGAAATCCTCATCTTTCTTCTGCAGAGTAGATGATAGGTTGAACTGCCAACTGACCTTGAGGTTAGACGCTTACATCACCACCAGGACTCCACCATTTTAAAATATATATTGTATTTTTTAAAATTTTCAATCCTCCATTAATAAGTGTTACATGCTTAACAGGGCTTTCTCAGTAATTTATGTGGGATCATTTTAATGTAACCGAACAAGCACACACAGACATAACTTCACATCTCACCTTCACTATTTAGTTGCTGCAGGGTTTTGGAGACATCATTTTAATGCTGTGTGTTAGTGTTCTTCACATGTTCATATAAGATGAAAATGTCTACTTTGAAAGGGTACTGTGAGAATTAAATGTGGTAACATTCACAGGATCTGAACACATTGAAAAAGGTTTAGTTTCCTCCTACTATGTATATTTTGATTTTCCAAATTGAAAGAAGCCAACTGTCAATTACCTAAATTAATATATTGAGATTCCCACACAGATAAATAAAAATAACATTAATATAGTTCATCAAGCATAATTTTTAATCTATTTTAATATTTGCATATTAATACAATCTGTCTGGAACTCATGTATTTCCCATTTCTCACTGAAATTTAGACATGAATTTATCAAATACAATTATACATGTAGTAGAACTAGTTAGTGGTAGAGTTGGAACAAAAGATCAGATCACCTTGTTTCCCCGTGTTCAGGAATTTTTTAGTAGTACACAAGATTTACACCCTCGGAAACCCTGTACAGGGTCGCTATGGGTCGGACCCGACTCGATGGCACTTAACAACAACAACAACAACAACACAGAAAGTAATCAAACTACTAATCATAATGACGATCTGAATTTGAAGTAGTCAAAAAACTGTCACTCATCACTAATAACATTATTTATTACTTCTCTTAATCGATGAGCATCATTATTACTTACACTGGTCCAAAGCTTTGTGTTTAATTATAATTCATGAATAATACCAGTAAATATCTTAGTATAAATGTAAATATAAATTTTAGACTATTTAAGACAGGACTGGATTTAAAAAAAAAAATCATTGATTAAGTCCTATAATACTGATTGGGTCATTTTTACCACATAACAGATTGCATTGTTTGCTTAAATATGTTTCAGGCAGAGTAGTGACAGGATTATTTTTGAGACTAAACACATAGACTCCATCTTAGCTATATTGTAGCATAGACTTCCCCAGAGATAAAGAAGTAATTAAATGCTTCCAATCTGACTCCTAAGCAGGTGAAACTAACTTGTGATAAAATTAAGTAGAGCTGTTGAGTAAGTAATGATATAAGAAAGAAGAGCTAGTAATAGTTTCCACAAGAACTAGAAATTGGGATTTGATTTGAAAAATTCACAGAACAGGTAATCATTCAGGAAAAGAGACTCATTTCCTATCACCCTCTATTTATATTTCTCTAATGGTACTCGTTTTTTTCCCCCTTCATACTGGAGTTATTTATGCACATGTCTCATCTTTTTGATTATTCCTTAAACAACCAGAGAATAAAACCCTTGCTCCAATTCTATAGTTTCCAATGCATCTAGCCTTGCACATTACAAATAGTTGATATTTACTAAATTTGGGTTGAGTCAATTAATACATTTATGTTGTGACAATATTGAAATTATATACCATATAATGGAAGGAGCTAATTAAAACACAGTTGTAATCCTTCCTGAAGAGAAGTTGAAATCTTTCCTGGCAAAAAGGGAAATGTTCTTTCTCAATGAAAGTAATAAATAGTAACATTTCTTCCAAAGGTCTCAAGCAAAATAAAAAGAAAGAAAGAAAAATGTCTGATACAGTCCTTGAAAATATATTAATTTCAATGACCCTTATTTTATAATTCTATGATTTATGTGAATTTCTTCTATGAGATATTCATGAAATATGTCTATAAACTGAATTTTTTTTTTAAAAAAAAGGGGGTCAAATCCTCTGTATATATGGTTCAGTTTTATTTCATGATTACGAAGCCAGTTTGCACATAGCAACCATATCCTGTCTTCCATCTTAATTTCTAAAAGAATGTTATTCTTATTGACAGCTATCTGCCACTATGTACCTCAAAATATTCAGTAGAAGATGATTTCATGAGTAGCTCCAGAGAAGTGTCCTGCTTGGTCTATTCAAATCAGTGTGTGGAATTGTTCTCACCTGTGATTGACAAGAATCTCAGTTTGAGTCAATCAGTACACTAAATCCCCTCCTACGAGTTATTGACACAATCCATGTGATTTTTGAGAGAACTCTATTTTTCTCTTCCCCTCTGCCTATCTTCCCACCATTGTTCCTCCTCTTGCTGAATATGAAAAAGGAGGTATAAGGTGCTTAACCTCTAGGAGGAGACCCAGTCCTCAAGGAAACTGACACTGAAGGTGACAAAGCTGAGACAGAAAGAACCTGGTTCCATTAAATCATCCATGAGACATTGCATCCACTAACCCTGACAGCCTTCCTCAGAGCCAGACATGTGAGGGTCCTAAACACTAATCATCTGTGGTGCACTCTCCCCTGCTTGCGCATGCGTTTGAATGGGATATATTCATATATATGTGTGTCTTAGCTATTCATAATGTAAATTATTTTAAAATATGACTATAATATTAGACATTGAATAAAAAACTAGCATATGACTTTTTTTGGAAAGATGAACTGCAATATAAAATATTAGTAGATGTGGGGTACTAACATTTTTACTATATACAACATCTTCTACAAAAACAATATTTCACATATTATACTACAAACAAAATGGGTCTCAGTGAAGTTAATTCTTTCAACAGTCCATGTAAAATTCTATTGATCTGCCACAACAAAAAGTTAACTTTCACCAAGTTTTCTTTAAATGGCTCATCATACCTCAATTTGGATGCTTGTTTATAATACATGTTGTAATTATAAATGAACAAATGAAAATATGTCAAAAATTAATTGATCAGATAATAAATACTACAGCAAATTAATACAATTTATTTAAAATAGATCTTTCATCTATAGCATATTATAATTTAAAACATTTGCTTCTATGAATATTCTTTGATCTTTCAAGCTTTCAGTGATTTTATAACAATTTAACTATTGAGCATTATTTACTTCTATACTTAATAAAAACAATCAATCTAGTTTTTCTTGAATCATTGATGTTCAGTGAGGATTTTTAGTCTTTTTTGGACAAAAATGAGTGTTCTTTTGTGCAGTTTATGATAATTTAAGTTAAGAATATGGTTAAAACAATTTCAGTATTATATTTTATCTTCTATTTTGAAATCAGACATGAATAAAATTTGTCTTTCTTGAAAATTGTAACCTTTCTTCTCATGTAAGAATGAAATATCCCACTTCTCCATAAAAGTTTGTATTTAAGTCATTGGGATAAGATAGAACTAATTTCTTAGATGTATTCATGCATTCCTCATCAAATATACCCATATTATTTAAGAAGAAAAACCTATTTGAAAGAACTCATACACTTCTACCATTCTCTTATGCAAATTTCAAGTGTATCAATGATAATTTAGTATGTGGTTATGTGACATGATCTCTGGCACACAATGATACTCTGTCCTTTACTTGTTTCATTCTAATGCGTCTATGCAGGTGAACAGCTTGATGATCAGTGTTTGATAGTATTTGTTGTTGTGTTTTCTAAATTTTCAAAATGCCTTCTGGAATTCTGTGAATGCCCTGTTAATGACTAGCAGAGATCTGTGCATATCTTTAACTTTACTTCTGGATCCTGGAGATCTTGACTCATCTGATGAAAATACTGCAATATATTATTCTGCAAAACCAATGTAAATACATATTCTAGTGTTGTGTTTGTATTTTGTTGTCAATATTTTCAACTTCTCTTTTGTATCTCCTTTTTGTTTGTGGTCTTCATCAAAATTTTCTGGCTCATCTAGAATCTCAGCACACAATTTCAGGTTTGCATTTGTTGCTACTGCCTGTGTTTCCCACTGTGTATTGTAAAGACATTTTAATACTCATTAATTGCTTAAGTATGGTTTTAAAGACTGACCATGAGTGATTGGCAGTAATAGACAGATAGATAGATGATGATAGATAGATAGATAGATAGATAGATAGATAGATAGATAGATAGATAGATAGATAGATAGAGTAGTTGGACAGTAGAAAAAAATCAACTGCTTTTAGACAACAATCTAGTGTGCTATGTCTTTATTTGTTCTAAGTCTTACAAGATTAAGCACACATGATATGAAAGTGGCATATTTGTTATGTGTAATTTCTAAAATTGTTTGTGGCATGCTTTCAGCTTTCATAATACCCTGAATATAGTTGATGGGACTTTTTTCACTTATTAACTTTATTAATTCTTCACACATGACTTTAGACATATACAGAGAGTTATACTTTTTTGTGTTACCATATTTTAAGATGTTACCTGAGAAAAATAGATCAAACTGAGCAACAAGTTCAAGTAAATCCTTCTAAAATGTACATTTTTGGAGAACACAAATACTTCATTTTCTTCTGAGAGAAAGTCCATGTTCAGAGATTGTTATAATAAAAATAACCCACTGTAAAACAGCTTTCCAAAACTAATATTATTCACTAATTTGTATTTCGAGTTCATGAGTTAAGCCAAAACTTTGCCTTTAATTTAAATGTGACAACATATAATCTCTGAAAATTGAATTGTTTACATGTTTATCATTCATATTTAAGTTGCACTGATTTCTAAATCCATCCATAGCAGATCAAGAATGAAATTATTTAGGACTGAGTAATTTATAGGGTGATTGGGTTAATGTGCCAGACTGCAAAGCTGTTTGAACTGCAGGTTGGCAGTTCAAGCTCACCAGCTGCTCCTCAGAAACCCTATATAGGGTCGCTATGGGTTAGAAACAACTCGATGGCACTTAACAACAACAACAATCTCTTATTAGGAGTCTTGGTGCGGCACTATAGGATAACCACTGACTGCAAGATCAGTTGAACTACAACGTTGGTGGTTCAAACTCACCAGTTGCTCATCAGAAACTCTTTACAGGATCACTATGATTCAACAGCATTTAACAACAACAGTCTCTTATATTTTTGTTATTAGCTTTGTACACTAGAAATACATTTTCTTTACAAATTTTTTTTTTTTATTATTCCACATTTTTTCAACATTTTGTTGTGAATTGAATGGAGGTTTACAGAGCAGATCATCAGTTTTTTATTCAACAAACCATACACTTTATTTTATCTCAATGATTGCAGTTTCATCAAAATAACATCATTTATCCCACTTTCTTCCTGTGTTTTTTGTTTCCATTTCTCCTTTCCCAACCCTTCTGAACTTTGTCCTTAGGTTAATGCCACCCCTTTGATTTTGAATGGTTGACCATTCTATGGGGAGTAAACCTCATTTTTGTTGCTATTTCCCCTCAATTTTAACTGAAAATTGAGTCACTGGGGTGAATTCAGTTTCACATCTAAAGAGTGGCCAAGGGCCATGATCTCAGGGTTCCACCAGTTTCTATCTAATTCGGTAAGCCTGGTCTTTTGAATGATTTTGAGGTATTTCAACATTTTCTCCCACTCTATCCAGGACCTCTAATGTGACACTTTTAGGGAAGTTGTTAGTGGTAGCCAGGTACCACCTAGTTCTTTTGGTCTCAAAGTCATGGAAACCAATGTCCATGTGGTCCTTTAAACCACTACTAATTCAAACAATTGCTAATTGTTTCCAAGAATCTTTAATTTTCTTCACTCCGTTCTGCATCTTAGATGGCTGCTCATGAGTTTTTAAGATCCCAGTCACTGCTCATCAAAGTAGGATATAGAACATTGTTTTTGTAGATTATTTTATGCCAGCTGATCATAGTGTCCCCTAAGACTGGCCCTGAACCCCCAGGCCTGCAACTTATTCTTTCAAGGTGTTTGCTAATGTCTAAGAAGTTTTCATAATGTTGCTCCTGTATGTTCCACCACATTCATGGGTATGTTTGCAGTAATGGTAAATGCCCATGTATAAATATTCTCTGTCAAACCTTTATGTATTTGTGGGTTTACTACCACTCTCTCTCCCACATCTGTTTAATTTGTGTATCTATCCAGTTATCTGTTTAATCGCAGGTCATGGTTACTGTAGGGTTAAGTATATGACAGTATTTACCTATATCTTCTTTAGCCCATGTATTCCTTCTGTGTCTTCCCAATGCCTTCATTGGCTTTTTCTACCAACCTCTCTCTTGTTACATATTTCCTTTTCCATCACTCAAGTTAACATGTGTTTATCCTCTAGTCATTGAACTACTTCCCGTTCTCTACCTTCCCTGGTAACCATCAAAAAACAAAGCTTTTAGTGTGAAAACCTTTTCTTGACTTTTTACAATAGTGGTCTCATGCAATATTTGTCATTTTGTGATAGACTAATTTCACTCAGCATAATGTCCTCCAGGATCACACATGTCCTTCAAAGTTGTGTACTATTCCATTGTTTGTATGTATCAAGGTTTGTTTATACATTCTTCTATTGATGGACATTTAGGTTGTCTCCATTTTTTTGCTAGTGTGAATAAGGCTGCAATGGACATGGGTATGCATATATCTATTTGTGTGTGTTTTTTATTTCTTGGGGATACATACCAAGTACAATGATGCTGCGCCATATGTTATTTTCATCCAATTGTTTGAGGTAGCACCATATGACCACAGTGAATGCACCATTTTGTAGTCCCACAGCAGTGTTTGAGGATCCCAGTCTCTTCATAACCTTGCCAGAATTTGTTGTTTTCTGATTTTTGAACTTTGCTATTACTGTTGGGGTGAGAGGATATCTTATTGCTGTGTAGATTTGTGTTTCTCTAATAAGATAAGCACTGAACATCAATGTCAGTTTGAATCACAAGGTTAGCAGTTCAAACTCACTAGGCACTCCTCAGAAATTCTATATAGGGTTGCTATGAGTCGGAACCAACTTGATGGCACTTAATAACAACAACAATAACTAAAGATAACAAACATTTTTGCATGTATCTTGACTGCTTGAATCTCTTCTTTGATGAAGTCCTGTTCATGTCCTCTGCCCATTTTTAAATTGCATTATTTGGCTTTTTTGACATGTTGACGTTTTCTATAAATTTTAGAGATAAATCCCTTGTCTGAAATGTCATTGCCAACATCTATTCCTAATCTGTGGATACTTCTGATTTAATCTTTTTATTAGCATTAAGTGTCAAATTTTTAGGAAGCCCAGTTATCTAGTTTGTCTTTTGCTGTTTATGATTTTTATAGTGTATTTTAGGTCATGTATCAGAGTCTGTAAATTTTTTCCAATTTTTCACTGATGATCTTTATAGTCAAAAGTTTTACATTTAGGTCTTTGATGCATCTTGAGCTCATTTTTTTTATATAATGTGAGATATGGGCCTTGTTTCATTCTTCTGCAAATTACTATCCTGATATTGTCAGCATGAACTTTCAAATAGTCCATTGTGATGTTGACAATTGCTTGAATCTTTTTTGATCCAATAATTTACATAATTCAAAAAAAAAATCCATAAAGCAGGGTGTATTATTTATTGGCTCTGCAGATGTCACAATTTCATATTCTAAAATAGTTTAACTTTCTATACCATTATTATTTTTTTACTACAAGTAAAGGATGCATATTTTGGAGTAAATGCAGTTATACTCATATTGCTATTAGCAACTTCAACATTAGCAATAATAGTACAACAATCTGTATCCACTAAAGTGTCCAATGGAAGAAGTCTGTTTTGATTCACTACATTTTTAAAAGGAAATTAATTTTGTAATTTCCTTTGTTGTTGTTTCTGTTAAGTACCATCAAGTCGGTTCTAACCCATAGCAACCCTGAACAGGGTTTCCAAGGCTGTAAACCAGTAAAGGAGCAGAAAGCCTCATCTTTCTCCCTCAGAGCATCTGTTAGTTTTGAACTGCTGACCTTGCAGTTCACAGCCCAATTCGTAACCACTACGCTACCAGAGCTCCTATTTCCTTTAGGGGTTTGCAAATCCTTTCTTTTTTCATCTTCTGTGAGCTTTAGTTCTGCAATCCACTTAATTGTTGCCATTCCATTTTACCAGGATATAAATTGTATCACTTTTAAATTTAGTTTTTGGTTGTCAATAAACTTGAATAATATAAAATAAATATAATTTATAAAGTGAATAAAATTTATAAAATAAAAGTGATATTTGAATTAGGATGTAATATAAAGTTATTTTTTAAATTAGCAAGTTAAATATTTATTTGGAACATGGAATCTTGTTCTTCAGGTCTTGGTGTGTCAAGAGAAATAATAATACTTACAAGGCAGACAGAAATCATTTACTAGTGTATCTTACAATGTTTGTTGGTGTTCTAGTCACAGATCTGCATGAGTATATTTTAAAATGTGTGCATTCACTTTCAATCTTTTGATGCTATGACGTCACAGATCTTGGACTACTGCTAATGTCTAATAGGGGACATAGTGGTGACAAAGCACATGATACAAATACAAGGGGATTCTCACTCTCTGAAGACATGTTTTGGACCAGGTATTTCCCAAGTCACACAGTTATAGTATAGCTGGTACATTATTATGTGGTAGACAAGAGATAATTGAATGTGAAATGATACCAGATGATTCAAAATGAAAAGAAAAATATCATGGCTATCTTATGCAAAAATATATAAAATGATATCAATTTCACTTCATATCCTAACAGTTCTTTTCCACTGCAGCACTTGCTTTTTCTTATATCCTGTCTGTTTGGCATCTATGGGTCTTTGTTTTGGACAACAAAGGTGCTCCTATTTTGTTGATGTCTTAAGTACATGCTTACTTTGCTTTTTGTGTAATCCATCTCTGCCCTAGTTTCATCTGGGCTTCCACGCTCTTAAAATGATACTGTTTAAGTGAATTTGTACCAGTGTTGCTGCAAACGAATTTTGATGCACTCCTTCATCTCAATACTCCATCATTTACATTTTCTTCCTTGCCCACTTATTTTTCTATACGTGCCATTATTATTCTTATGCAGATAAACATGTCTAGTTTTATGATACTAAATGATTACCATTAAATACTGACAATAGCAGGGAAAAATAGTACAAACTCAAATGAAATGCTAACAGCTAAAAGGCAGATTTTTCATGTGCATTTGTAGCAGCCATTTGAGTGAGTATACATAATGGTTTTAAAGGACTTTCAATAATGTTTCTTGCAGCTGTGCAGATTTTTAACTTTTAACTCTTCATTTAAAAAATACATCTAAATATAAATCAAGCACTATACACTTCCAATTTAGCTGTTTGAATGGAAAGAGAAAGTTGAAAGCTGGAGCAGTCATGAGTAAGTGCTATAGAAAGCTGCAGTCGACAGTTGCAATTTAAAACCAATCAAGTGGGCAGGGGAAGGGGAACACAAAACCTGAAAATAACTGGGAAGCTTAGAAATAGTTTTAAAGCAATAGCTACACTAATCATGCTTATGGTTAATTAGTGATCCAAGAATCCCACCCTCTCAGCAAGGAGGGCTTTGAAGGTGAGAAGCAGTCCAAGCATAGCCTTTCAGTTTCAAACTGTAGTACTCACCTGAATCAGTCTTCCCTAATTTGAGAGTCCATGCCTCATACTAAAGTGACAAGATTATGGGAGAGTTACTAGGAGCCGGAGGGCAGTCGCATAGTTACAGTTACATTTATCCACAGTATGCATGGAACTAGAAAACAAAGATTTAAAAAAAATCTATATCTATATCTATATCTATATATGTGTGTGTGTGTGTGTGTGTGTGTGTATAAATGTCATACATAGCAGTGTTGGTGTGGTGCTATTGGATACGCACTGGTCTGCAAAGTCGTTTGAATCTCAAGATCGATGACTCAAATTCACCACCACTCCTCAGAAACCCTATACAGGGTCACTATGAGTTGGAACCTACTCAACAGCACTTAACAACAACAACAATATATAACACAGAATTGACCTTGATGAGTCTGCTCCCGTAGATCCATTTTTGGTCCTATGCATCTAAAATATGTAAACATGTTGTTGTTATTAGGTGTCCTTGAGTTGACCTTATGCACACAGAATGAAACACGTCCTGATCCAGTGTCATCCTCACAATTTTTATTCTTGAGCCCATTGCTACTGCCACCATGAAAATACATCTTATTTGGGTTCTTCCTCTATTTAGCTGACCCTCCACTTTATCAAGCATGATGTCGTTCTCTATGGACTGGTCCCTCCTGACAACTTGTCGAAAGTATGACAGACAAAGTTTTACCATCCTGCCTTCTAAGGAAAATCTGGCTGCAGTTCTTCTAAGACATTTATTTGTTCTAGCAGTACATTATTTTATTATTCTTCACCAACAGCATAATTAAAATGTATCAGTTCTCCCATGGTCTCCCTATATATTGCCCAACTTTCATATGTATATGAAACAATTGAAAATCCCATGGCTTGGGTCAGGTGCATCTTTGCTCTTGAAAACTTTAAAAAGGTCTTTTGCAGCAGATTTGCCTAACGTAATCTGTTGTTTGATTTCTTGACTGCTGTTTATATTAGCATTGATTATTTTTCCAAGCAAAGTTAAATCTTGATAACTTCAATCTTATCTCCATTTATCATGATACAATTTACTGGTCCAGTGGTAATGATTTTTCTTTTCTTTACATTGAGGTACAGACCATATGGAAAGTTATAGTCTTTGATCTTCTTCAGTAGTATTTGAAGTCCTCTTCACTTACATCAACCAAGATTGTGTCATCTGTTTGCTGTTGTTGATGTGTTTTACTCCAGTCCTGATGCCACATTCTTCTTTATATGATCCAGCTTCTTGGATTATTTGCTCAGAATAAATATTGAATACATATGGAGAAAGAATACAACCCTGGCACACCTTTCTTTAATTGAATGCATTCAGTATTCCCTTGTTCTGTTCTAATAACTGACACTTGGTTTACGTACAGATTCATCGTGAACTCAATGAAATTTTCTGGAATACCCATTCTTCTAAATGTTATCCATAGTTTGTTATGACCCACACAGACTTTGTATAGTTAATAAAGTTCAAGTAAATATCTTTCTGTCATTCTCTGTTTCAGCCAAGATCTATATGATGTCAGTAATAATAGTTCTCTTTTCAAGTCCTCTTCTGAATCTAGCTTATATTTCTGGCAGCTCCCTGACAATATACTGCTGCAATTGTTTTAAGTAATATTCAGAAAAAAAATTTTTGCATGTGACATTAATGATGTTTTTCAGTGATGTTTGCATTATTTTTGGCCTTCTTCCTTTGGAGTTGGATCTCTTTCACTTAGTTGGCCACGTAGCTGTCTTATAAATTTCTTGACATTAACAAGTGACCACCACCAGCACTGGATCAGTTTGTTGGAATAGTTCAGCTGGTATTCCTTCAGTTCCTGTATCCTTGTTTTTTTTTTTTTTTTTTGCCAGTGCCTTTAGTACTTCTTGGACCTCTTCAAGTCTCATCAGTTATTGATCATATGGCACCTTTTGAAATGGTTAAACATTGATCAACTTTTTTTGGTACAATAACTCTATATAATCCTTCCATCTTCTTTGATGCTTCCTGCGTTGTTTAATATTCTTTCCTTCTTCTTGTTGTTGTTATGTGCCATAGAGGTGGTACTGACTCAAAGTGACCCTATGAACAACAGAACAAAATACTGCTTGATCCTGTGCCAACCTCATATTCATTACTACATTTGAGCCCATTGATGCTGCCACTGTGCCAGTCTATCTCATTGGGGGTCTTCCTCTTTTTCTCTTTCCCTCCACTTTACCAAACATGATATCCTTCTCCAGTAACTTGTCCCTTCTGACAATATGTCTGAGGTATGAAAGACGAAGTCTGACCATCCTGGCTTCCAAAGAGTATTTTCACTGTACTTCTTCCAACACAGATCTATTTTTAATTTTGGCAGTCCATGATACTTTCATTATTCTCCTCCAACACTATAACTCAAATGCATCAATTCTTCTATGGTCTTCCTTATTCACTGTCCTTACTCAACTTTTGCATGCATATGAGGTTATTGAAAATACCGTGGTGCACCTTAGTCCTCAAACTGACATCTTTGCTCTTCAACACTTAAAAAAAGAGGTCTTGTGCAACAGATTTGCCCAATGCAATATGTCGTTTGATTTCGTGACTGCTGCTTTCATGAGTGCTGATGCTTCATCCAAGCAAAATAAAGTCATTGACAACTTCAATCTTTTTTTTCTCCATTAATATGGATGTTATTTATTTCATCCTTAGAATCCTTCATTATTGACCTTGTGGTTTGAATTTTTCTTCAGTTTTTTTTCAGCTTGAGAAATGCTGAGCATGTTCTTCTCTTTGGATTTTCTGACTCCAGGTCTGTGCACATTTCAAAACAACACTTGACTTTGTCTTCTTGAGCTGCTGCCCTTTGCAATTTTCTGTTAAGCTCTTTTACTTCATCCTTTCTTCCAGTAGCTTTTGCTTCTCCATGATCAAAAGCAAGGTTCACAGTTGTTTAGTGTCTTCTGACTTCTACTTTCATCTTTTCTTTTTTTCCTGCCTTTTAAGGACCTTTTGTCTTCTTCATGTACGATGTTCTTGATGTCATCTTCCAACTCCTCTGGTCTTCAGTCATTAGTGTCTACTGCTTTAAATCTGTTCTAGAGATTGTCCTTAAAATTCAGGTGGGATGTGGTGCTATAGGATCAACACTGGACTGTGAACTGCAAAGTCAGAAGTTCAAATCCACCAGGTTTTCCTCAGAAGCCCTACTCAGAGTTGATATGATTCAGAGCCAGCTAGATGGCACTTAACAACAAATACATTCAAGGTCATATTTTGGCTCTCATGAACCTATTTTAATTTTCTTCATCTTCAGTCTGAGTTTGCATATGAACAATTGGTCATCTGTTTCACAGTCTGTCCCTGGCCTTATTTTGGCCTGTGATATTGAGCGTCTCCATCATCCCTTCCCACAGGTGTAGTCAATTTGATTTGTATTTAATCTTGTGATCGCCACATGTGTGTTCACCATTTATGTCGTTTAAGAATATATTTACAATGAATAAATTATTGGTCTTGTATAACTCTATCACAGGATCTTCAGTATCATTTTTATCACCAAGGCTGTATTTTCCAACTACTGATCCTTCCTCTTGTTTCCATTCTTCACATTCCAATCACCAGTAATTATCAGTGTATCTTGATTGCATGTTTGGTCAATTTCAGACCAAAGAAGTTGGTAGAATTCTTCATTTCACCATTATTTGAATATTAGTGATATTAGATAGTCTCCTTTATAGGGGTGTGGATAGTATCCTATGACACCACTGTACTTAGAGATCTTTCTGACAATGAATGTGGCACCATTTCTCTTCAATTTGTCATTCCTTGCATAGGAAACTGTAAGATTGTCTGATTTAAAATGGCCAGTACCTCTCCATCTCCACTCATTAGTGCCTAGGATATCAATCTTAATGCATTCCATTTAATTTTTAATAACTTCCAATTAGATTCATACTTTGTATGTTGCACATTCTGATTATTAATAAATGTTTGTAGCTGTTTCATATCAGTTTGAACTGTGTCCCATTAGCTAATGAAGGTCCTGAAAACTCTGCTTCATCCCTTTTATTATTATCAACTCTACTTTGAGGAGGTAGCTCTTCCCTAGTTGTCATTTGAGTGCCTTGTAACCTGAGAAACGATTTGCAGCCCTGTTTTTGACACTGTCCTTCTGCTATTCACAAGGTTTTCAGTGGCTATCCATTCAGAATTGGTCTGCCTTTCATTCTTTGTAGTCCGGTTTAGTCTGAAATCTCCACTAAAATCTGTCCACCATGGGTTGCACTGCTGGTATTTAAAGTGCTGGTGATATAACTCTTACCATGACAGCAACACACAAGACACCACTGCTAGATGCTATTACAAACTGATAGGTGAATGGTGAACAAACATTCTGCCAACTATACTTCCACCCCTGGTCAGTACATCTTGAATGATTGGGCAAAATATCATTTTATGTTTAAAATAATCCTTTCTCATTTAATATCCAGAAAGAAATTCTTCCATATTGTTTGTTCTTTTAGTTTTATTTAGTTATAATCTGTACAAGTCATTTATGGTCTATTTCCTTTTCTCAAGACAGAGGACATTACATCTACCCTACTCATCACCCAGAGAAGTCTGTGAAAATAAGATTGCACAGTGCAATATTAAAACTCTTTCTATGAAAGAAAGTTTTATGTAGATGTGAATTATTGGGTTATCATTGCATAAGAAAATTAAAATCAAGATAGAAAAAATTAGGGGCTATGTTTCAGCTTTAGGATTTATTAAATAAGTCATGGGATGATCACTGATTAGAATGACTGACCTTTCAGTTAGCAGTCTGAGCTTAACTTGGGCTGAACTATACCACCTGGTCTCTTTCAAGAGCATACAAATATATATATATATGTATGTATATTAAGTCCTTAAAGGCATATCCTATGGCTAAAAGTGAAACAAGAAGTGTTAGTACATATCTGTGTTTGATTTTCTTTTCTCTCACTTCCTATGTAATCTCAGAAATGTTTACCTTTTTTATTTTTCCCTGAGATGTCTTGGTAGAAAATATCAAGAAGAAAGGGCTGGTTCTCACATTGTGATTAATTCCTCAATCTCCACTTGGGAAATCTGCTCTTACTCTCCTTCCTAACTAAGAATTAAAGTGAAGGTAGATACTTGTGAACTTTAAATGTTTGGAAGCATGCTGGAGTACTGGACAAAGGTACCAAGGCCAACTGAAGCAGCAAGGCAGGGTAAAGGCAAGATGGTGACAGAGTAAATACATTTGTTGCAAGGACTGTTTTTATGATCACGTACTTCACTTGTTTTTGGTAGGTCAAAAAGTGGAGGTAACATCGTTTTCTTTTCAGCTTCTATTACATAGTTAAAGCATATTTATTTATTTATTTGATTGGATAACTGAAACATACAGCGAAATATGAAAAATACAATAAGACTCAAGTATAAAAACAGAATACAGAAAAAGTCACTGTCATCAAGCAATAGAGTAGGTTGTTGTTAAGTGGTGTTGAGTCAGTTGAAACTTATAGCTACCCTGTGTAGGGTTTCTGAAGAGTGGCTAATAGGTTTGAACCACCAACTCTGCAGTTAGTAGTCCAGTGATTATCTACAGCACCACACCATGACTCCCTATTGAATATGGTTCATATTTAAATGGAAAGCATAGCAGTAATATGATGATAGACTAAATTTTCGGAAAATGGCACACAGTGATATTTCTGGTCTCACATGCTTTTACACAACCTTGCCACTCCCTAAAATGAGATGAAGTCTATTTACCCACTCCTTGAACCTGAGTAGGACTTACGACAACCTCAGATAATATAATGTATTTGGAAGAGATCCTACATATCTTCTGTGTTTGTATTTTCCATTGTGTTGATTCTGATTCATGAAGCTCTCTGTATAAGAAAATGAACTATGGCCCAGTCCTGTGCCATCTTCATGAGTATTGCTATGTTTGAGTCCATTGTTTTAGCTATTGTGTCAGCTCATCTCTCAAAGTTTTCAGTGACCCACTCCCACTGATGGACTTCTTGTGTTGCACTGTAGGATCAGCACTGGACTTCAAACGACAGGTTGGTGATTCACACCTACCAGCTGCTCCTCAGAAACCCTATACAGGATCATTATGAGTTGGAATTGACTCAACAACACTTAACAACAACAACAGCAACAAACTGATAGGTGAATGGTCTTTTTCTAGCATACTGTCCTTTTCTAGCAATTGGTCTGTCCTGATCCTGATGACACTTAAAAATAAGTGAACCAAAGTCTTGCTATCCTCACATCTCAGGAGAATTCTGCAATACTCCAAGATAAATTTATTTGTTCTCTGGCAGTCAATAGTATATTCAATATTCTTACCCAGCACCACAGTCCAAATGATTCAAACCTTCTTTTGTCTTATTCTTTCATTATCTAGCAACTGAAGAGACCATGTCTTGGGACAGGCACACTTACATCTCATCAAATAGGCTTTGCTTTTTTAGCACGTTAAAAAGGTCTACTGCATCAGATTTCACAGTATAAAACATTATTTGATTTCTTGATTGTGCTTTCATTGATGTTGATTATTGATCCAATTAGAATGAAATCATTGACAACTTAAATACATGAAAAAGCTTCTGAGCATAGGCCATGAATGATGGTATGTTTTGTTTGACTCCATCTCAGGATGTTCATCTTGCATTCAGCCATGCTGCAAAGAAGCACAAAGTAGTCCTCAGATAGGGGTCTTTGGAGCTACCTGCATGGACTACTCAGAACCAGCTTCCATCCCATGCATATGTTTAAATAAGCTCTCAGAGATTCTTGCCCTCAACTTTTATGTGAGTTAACTGAGGCCTAGATATAGTGGCTGAAAGATAAATAATCACTGCCTGACTTGTCAAAATTTCAAATTAAAAGAGACCATGAGTGTTAAAAAAAATTGTGGTAATTTTTAAACAATTATGTATTACTCACTGTTTAATAACTACAAAAGATATTAACAACCTGGACCAGATTTAGAATTGATTATTATATATACTCTTTTAGGAAATCTTTGTTAAAATTTGAAAATATAATATAAATAAGTATAAAACATTTTACACCTGGATATTGGCAATGTACATATTGTAGAGGGCAGTGAAAGGAATTTTTTTTTTTTTAATCCCAAGTATCAGTTTTCACAAAAGTTTAGTAATTAAAAAGGCAGAAATATATGTATTAAAACCTACAGTTGGCTCTTTTTTTCCCTTTGTTGAGATGTAAGAGATTGTGTTCCATTAGTCTAGTTCTTGAAGTAATGGATTTTATTTAATTATAATGAACACTGGAAAAAAAGAAAAATTACCTAGATGTTAGTTGTTGTTGTTGAGAGCCACTGAGTTGGTACTGACTCATATTGACCCTGTATATGGTTTCCAAGGAGCTGGTGGTGAGTTTGAACTGCCTACCTTGCAGTTCGCAATCCAGTGTGTATCCTACAGTGACATGAGGGGAAATAAAATAGGGTTGTAGGTGGGACACTGTAAGATAATTACTGGTCCACAAGGTCAGTGGTTCTAAATCACTATCCGCTCCTCAGAAATACTATACAGAGCTGCTATGAGTTGGAAATGACTGAGCAGCATTTGATAACAGATGAGGAGGGAGGGACAATAAGAAGTAGATTGTTGTTACCATTGTTAGGTGCCATCGAGTTGGTACTGACTCATAGCAACCCTATGCACAGCAGAACAAAACACTGTCCAGTCCTGGGCTAACCTCACTACTGTTGCCACGCTTGAGTCTATAGATGCTGCCACTTGGCCAATCCACCTCTTTTTCTCTTTTTCTTTGATCCTCCACCTTTCCAAACACAATATCCTTCTCCAGCAACTGGTTCATCCTGACAATATGTCCGAAGTATGAGAGATGAAGTTTGGCCATCTTAGCCTCCAAGGAGCACTCTGGCTGCACTTCTTCTAAAATGGATCTATTGGTTCTTTTGGAAGCCCATGACACTTTCAATATTCTCCTCCAATATCATAACTCAAAAGCATCAATTCTTCTACGCTCTTCCTTATTCACTGTCCGGCTTCCACATGCATATGAGGTTATTGAAAATACCATGGCTTGGGTCAGGCGCACCTTAGTCCTCAAGCTGACATCTTTGCTCTTCAACACTTTAAAAAGGTCTTGTGCAGCAGATTTGTCTAATGCAATATGTCATTTGATTTCTTGACTGCTGCTTCCGTGAGTGTTGATAGTTGATCCAAGAAGAAGGAAGTCCTTGACAACTTCAATTTTTTCTCCGTTGATAAAAATGTTATTGATCCAGTGGTAAGGGTTTTGTTTTCTTTAAATTGAGATGTAAGCCATACCAAAGGCTGTGTTCTTTGATCTTCATCAGTAGATGTTTTAAGTCATCTTCACTTTCAGCAAGCAAGGTTGTATCATCTGCATATCACAGTTTGTTTATGATTCTTCCTCTATTCCTGATGCCACGTTTATCTTCATAGAACCCAGCTTCTCAGATTATTTGCTCAGCACACATACCTTCTTTAGACAGCATAATAGACAACTATACACATGGACCTCACCAGATGGAATACATAGAAATCAAATTGACTACATCTGCAGAAAGAGACGATGGAAAAGCTCCATATCATCAGTCAAAATAAGGCCACGGGCAGGCTGTGGAACAGACCACCAATTACTCATATGCAAATTCAAACTGAAGCTGAAGAAAATGAAAACAAATCCATGAAAGCCAAAATAAGAAGTAGATAATGAGTGATAAAGAGAAAGAGAGAGAAACAGAGAAGAAAGCAAAAAGCTAATTTGTTAGATTCCAAGACGATTAAGCTAGAATAAAATACAGCAAATTAGTACTTTTGTTGCTCTTTAAAATTTAGTGGAGTTAAATGCTTGACTACTAACTGAAAGTTTGTTGGTTCAAACCTATCCAGGGGCACCTTGGAAAACAAGCC
Source organism: Chrysochloris asiatica (assembly GCF_000296735.1). NCBI lineage: Eukaryota > Metazoa > Chordata > Mammalia > Afrosoricida > Chrysochloridae > Chrysochloris > Chrysochloris asiatica. The sequence goes on from NW_006408540.1 coordinate 5,392,992, forward strand.
TCATAAACTGCGTCTGACAGGTCATACATAGCCTTGAAAACCCGATGGAGCAGTTCTAAGCTGCACAAGGGGGGGTACCACAAGTTGGAATCAACCAGATGGAAACTAACAAAATGTTGTGTTGTTGTTGTTAAGTGCCAATGAGTTGATTTTGACTCATAGCGACCCTGTATAGGGTTTCCAAGGAGCAACTGGTGAGCTTGAACCACTGACCTTTCGGTTCAAACTGACTTTGCAGTCCAGCGCATTAGCACGCAGCGCCACACCAGGAGTGCAACAACAGCATATTGGTGTCTAATTCTTTGAAATGCCCAAATTCTGTCCTACTGTTTAGCAGGTAGTCACAGCAACCCACAGCAAACCACAGGAATTAATTCAGGAGCCAAACCTGGCCTAAGAAAGGCCATCACCTCTGACCTATTAGTTGGACATACCCTAGGTCTATAATGAGTTCTGAGAAAATGCTGTGAGTAATAATAAACTTATTATAAAACACATTCAACATTTGTTAAAAATAGTGTATTTTCTCTTATTTTTAAAGTTATACCACAGTTTTCCAGCTAGCTGCTGTATTTCCTTAAACTAGTTTGCTTTTGTTAAGTACTGTCGAGTTGGTTCCAGCTCATAACAACTATGTTTAAGGTTCCCAAGGAATGACTAGTGGGTTTGAACTGCTAGCCTTGTAGTTAGCTATCCAGTGCTTACCCTACAGCACCAAGCCAGGAGTCCTCAAAATAGTTTTTTGTTAAGTGTCATTGAGTTGGTTCCGACTCATAGCGAGCCTGTATAGGTCTTCAAGGGGTGGCTGGTAAATCTGAGCCACCGATCTTGTGGTTCAAACCAATCTTGAGTTCCAATTCTTATCCTACAGTGCCATCCCAGGACTCCTCAAAATACTTTAGAGGTCTGTATTGTAGCACAAGGAATGTGGGAGGCACAACTGTTGGTGGTTCAAACACACCTAGTGCTTCCCCATGAGAAATACCTAGAGATCTGCTCCTATGGGGCAGGTCTACTCTGCCACAAAGGGTTGCTATGAGTCAAAATTGACTTGGAATAACACCTAAAAACTGCAGCAGCTTATTATACTGCAGAATCTAATATCAGACTAACAAAGCTGAAATCTCAGCTCAGTGGCTCACTGGCTGAAGAGTGTTCACTTAAGTTGGTGACTTTCAGAGTCTTAATTTTCATCTTATAATGCAGATTTCCTTGTAATGTCGATTTTATAATTTTATTAGAAAATTATGGAATTGATATTATATGGTTTTGGTGGATTTAATGAGATACTATATGCCAAACACTTAAAAATACCAAGCACAAAATATGCATTCAGAAGTGTTGTTGTTGTGAAGTGCCATCGAGCCAATTCCGATCCATAGTATAGCATTTCCTAGGATCAGCTGGTGAGCTTGAACCACGGATTTTGCAGTTCAAATGACGCATTAGCACACAGCGCCACCCCAGGACTCCATTTCAGTAGTGTTCCTTTTATTATTACTACCTGTTATTCTATCATCTTTTGATCTTTTACTCTCTCTCTCTCCTTTTTCAAGTGTATTTTCTCTAACATTGTGACTTCTGTTTTTAGCTGATCACCCTTTTTTTTATATGTATATATATTTCTAATAATGATCATTTGGAATATGGAGTTCTTTCTTGGAGACATAAATTCTTCTTCTGACAATAAAATATGTATCTGCAGCATCTTAGGGAGAGCATTGGCTTTGTAGGGTAAGCACCGGGGACTGTAAAGCATAAGGTCAGTGATTCCATCCACCAGCTGCTTTGTGGGAGAAAGATGAGGTTTTTCTGCTCCCACAAAGAGCTACAACCTCGGAAATGCTATACAGGATCTCACTATGAGTCAGAATTGACTCTGCAGCACTGACAATACCAGCATAGTGTCCTAAAATAGAGGATCGTCTCAAATACTTGATAGCATTTAAAAATCTCTTTGTGGTTACCCATATTTTAAGATAAAAATTTACACCATTAGAAATAAGCTAAAAAAAAAAAAAAAAAAAAGATATGTTTTACTTTTGAAAATTTCTTCAGATTATAAATCCACCAAGTGAAGTGTGCCAGTCACAGGTGCCAAAAAGTGCATCAGTTTTGACCACCATCAGTTTAGTTTGCGATCTGTAAAATTAAAGGTATTATTGATGCAAAAGAGCTCAACTTGAAAGACCAAATTATTCTTTTTTGTTAATAATTTTAAGAGCACAAAATGAAGTTAACTCCATAATAATTTAAATGTCTATATTAAAATGATTATAGTGAATGTCAATCAATTTACTAATGATTAGCCGCTCGTTATTCTGTATATTCAACAAATGTTTCAAGGACAAAAATGGAATGAAGATATTAAAACAAAGCCCTTTCTAAATGAGGTTTTAAATTTTCAGGTTTTATTTTTGTGCCCAAAGTACTAAATATAGAGAACTTTTATGTGAAACATATTGCTAGTGCTGGGATTTGGGGGGGGGTGGTAGGGAGGTTGATAATCTAAGATTGAAAAGACAATCCCTGTCCTTAAAGAAACTTATAATTTAGTGTGGGAGATAATCACACAAGATATAACATGAGGGAGTGAATGAAGAGGAGTTGGACAAAAGTGTGAGTTATATATAAAAATACCCAGTTGATAGGGCTTAGATAAAATATTTAACTGAAATTTCTCTAGGTAAGTTGGAATGCTTCCGTTGTTAATGCTTTTCTGAATATTATTTCATTTTAAAATTGAAAATAATTCTAGTGGACAATTTTTAAATTCCATACTTATTATATCCTGATCATAATAATTACTTCATATCAGGGGGGAAAAGTACATGTTAGAATTCATTATAGCACTTGTCCTTTGTTCATGATGCCGCTTATGGTGAAATAAGAATCAATGTCAGAATATTACCCACTGCCAAGGAGTAGATTTTGACTCAAAGCCACATTATATAGGGTTTCTGAGACTGTAAATCTTTTAGGAAGTGGACAGCCTCATCTTTCTCCTGAGGAGCAAGTGGTTGTTTTAACCTCCCAACCTTGCGGTTAGCAAAGCAGTGCTTAGTGTATTTTGTGTATTATTTTAATTTGCATTCTGAAATCTGTATTTATTTTCCTTGAGAATGTGTGTATCCCTGTGAAACCCTTAAAAGGAATTACTGGAAATGAAATGACTTTTTTTCAAAGCTACAGTACTTGAGGATAAATATAAATTAACACAATATTTTAGTAACATGATGAGAATGAAAATGTGTAAATATGTTTGATTATTGCAAAAGGCTGTGATATAAGAACTTATTTTTCCATATGTTGTGCATTCTATCACTCTAAACAGAACTTTAAATACATTGGTAGGGGTTTATAAGATAGATTCAAGTGTTGTGGGCTATCCCCTCCCAGTCAATCTGAGCAGAATTCTAGAAAGTCAAAGAGAAAATTGTTGAAACTGGAGGAGTTTTGGAGTCAAAGGATTAAGGAACTTGCAGATGGTTAACATGCTTGCTCTACTGCTTACTGAAAAGTTAGAGGGTCGGTTCTACGCAGTAGCTCTTTGAAGAAAGGCCTGATGACCCACTTTGAAAAATCAGCCACTGAAAGCCCAGTAGTGCACACACAGTTCTACTTTGAAAAATGTGGACTCTCCATGAGTTGGAGTTGACTCAAGATCAATTATTTTTTGGTTGGCAATGGGTTTACTATTTCTTTTCTCATTAGGATGCCTCTTTAAACCATGGATTCACTTAAAGGGAGACCTTCAGAGACTCAGGTGTCACCACAGGTTGTAGAGCAGGCATTGAATTTTTTTGGTCAATATTCCCTCTCCTTTTGGGAAACACTCACTGGATTTATAATAGTCAGATCTAGAACTCCTTGCCCTAACTTGTACATTGTTGCTGTTAAGTGCCATCAAGTTATTTCTAACTCATAGCAACTCTATATAGGGTTTCTGAGGAGTGGCTGGTGAGTTTGAACTGTCAACCTTGCAGTTTAAACCTATTTTACAGTCTAGTGCTGATCCTACAATACCATACTAGAACTCTCTGTATAGAACCTCAAAAATGCCTAGGAATTAACACCTTGGCTGTCAGCACCCCCAAAATATCTGATGTTGCTGTTGTTAGGTGCCATCGAGTCGATACTGACTCATAGCAACCCTATCCACAGAGGAACGAAACACTGCCTGATCCTGGACCAACCTTGCTACTGTTGCCACGCTTGACTCCATCGATGCTGCCACTTGGCCAATCCATCTCATTGGGGGGTCTTCCTCTTTTTATCTGACCCTCCACTTTACCAAACATGATACCCTTCTCCAGTGACTGGTCCCTCCTGACAATATATCTGAAGTATGAGAGACAAAGCTTGGCCTGGTATATAAATATGTAGGCTTCCTTGTCTCTTGGGTGGAATACATCTGACAGGTGTTTTTGACACTGACTCCTACAGTTTTCCCAGTGGGAGTAAGGGAGTAATGTCCACTGTGCATGGCAGTATCTGGCTTGATAAGGTCCCTTTTCTAGCTGCTTTCTTTCTCTGTGTACCTTCTACTGCCATGTGTTCACCTCCCTAATATCTTGGTTTTGTTTTGACTAGGTTCTAGTCTGTTCTGACTCATAGCAATCCTGTATAGGGTTTCCAAGGAGAGACTGGTGTGTTTGAACTGCCAACCGTGCAGTTAAAAGTCCAGTGTTTATCCTATAGTGCCACACAAGGACTTCCCCAATAGCCTAGGTTAGTTCATACAGTAACTCAAACTGAACAAAAGATAGGCAGAAAACTGGCTGAGTTTACCTATTCCAATAAGGGGACACTTTAATTCATAAGAGAGAGCAGAGTCATGAGACAGTCTGTACCACACTCTATCACAGTTGGTGTTAAGGCTATTTAGTTCAAACTCCGCTAATTTTCCTTACTCACTAAACTCTGAATAAGATCCAAATCAAACAATTCTTATAGTGAAAACTTACTAGAAGACTCTAGGATTTTCCAGATGTTGGTAAGAGTAAGTCAGAGAAATTAGGTGCAAGATGATTGGAGGAAGTGATGGGAGAAAAGGAAACTATTTCATGCTTGTCCCCCACCTAATGCACACTGTTGGGTAAACTAATTGATTAGACATAGCACCAAATCCTTTACTCTTCGAAGACAGTGCTGAGCAAACATACCACCAAGCTCACATTGGTGCTCAGAATGCTTGTCACCAGCAGGGGCAGGCACTATCAATCAATCAGTTTAACATGCAAATTGTATTTTTTTTCTCAGTGCCTAACTTCAAGGAAACAACTCTCAATTACTTAACATCACCTTCAGATATTTCATCATCTGGCTCCCACTTAATTTTCCAACCTTATGTTCTAGTATACTTCTCAATGTATACTAAATTTAAGCTGTGACAATATGCTTACCTAAAAGTCATTGTCCTTGAGTCAATTCCAACTCATAGGGACCCTGTGGGACCAAATAGAGGGTAAGTCACAAGTACTATTACAGACACATAGAAACTGTTATTAAATTAAAAACCAAAATATTAAGCTATTATTTATGGGCATATCCTCCAAAAAAACATATATATTCAATTTAAGATTGTATTAAGGTGATATTTCCATCTCTCTAACCTTAATCTGGAGTCCTAGTGTGGTGCTGTGGGTTAATATACCAGACTGCAAAACCATTTGAACTGCAAGTTTGGCAGTTCAAGCTCACCAGCCACTCCTCAAAAAACCTATACAGGGTTGCTATGGGTCAGAACCGACTCGATGGCACTTTAAAACAACAACAATCCTTATCTGGAGTACTGGTGTGATGCTGTGGGTTAATGCGCCAGACTGCAAAGCCGTTTGAACTTCAAGGTCAGTGGTTCAAGCTCACCAGCTGCTTCTCACAAACTCTATACAAGGTCGCTATGGTTCAGAGTCGATTCAACGGCACTTAACAACAACAACAACAACAACAACAACAACCCTTATCTGAAGAATTCACTCTCCCATGTGTTGTTATTGTTAAGTGCAATACAGTCTGTTCTGACTCACAGTGACCCTGTATAGGGTTTCCCAGCAACAGCTGTTGAGTTAGAACCACCGATCTTGTGGTTCAAACTGATCATGTGGCCCAGTGCTTTATCCCACAGCACCACAACAGGACCCCACTCTTCCATATATGACAAATCAAAATGGCAGTTTTGGCATCCTCTGAGGACTCAAATTATGATTTCTTCTAAATGTTCTTTGAAATGTTAGAAGTAAAAAGAAGTCTAACAGGACATGATCAGGATTGTGGGGTACATGCTATAAGCTTTCCCAGTGAAATTATTGTAGGATAGCTCCTACTACCATGGAAAAATGGACAGGTGTTTTGTCATGATAAAATTTCTTTGGTACAATTTTCCTGGTCTTTTTCTCACCAATGCAGTTTTCAATTTTCTGAGAACATCTTCATAATAATCCCTGATGATCATCCTGTGTCCTTTAAAAATTCTATCAAAGGATTCCAAACAAGAGTTGCCATACCCTTCTAAGCTGACCTCCCTGCCTTGAATTTAACTGGCCCAACAGATATCCTTAGAAAACACTGTTTTAATTGGACCTTGCTCTCTGGATCATATTGCTAAATCTATGACTCATCTCCTGTTAAGATTTGTTCTATAAAATTTTCTCCCTTATTTTCTATCTTGTTTAAAGTGATGGAAAAATCAGCTCTTTTAGCTAGCTGATCTTTGGATAATACCTTTGGCACCTATCAAACAGAAAGCTTGAAGAGACCAAGATGTTTTCCTAAAATTGAAGTTGCTAAACTATGTGAGTTCCCAACTTTAATAGTTATCCCATCAGTGGCAATGCTATCATCTTCTTACATTGGATTCTAGATTTCAGCCACAGCTTCATTTGCTGAGGTTGATAGTCTTTCCTCCCTTGCCACATCATTGAGGTCTTCCCGACCAAGCTTAAAATGCTTGACATATGTAAAAAAAAAAATATTGTTTTATGTGGGACAACATTCCTGTAAATTTGTTGGAAAGTTTCAATGATTTGGAATGTTGTCCATTTGATTTTTGTTAAAAAAGTTGATATTATCCATGATCTGAAAACTGATTTTTTCATGTTACAAAAAGTATCTCTCTTTTTTTTTTTTTTTTTT
>NW_006408540.1:5400385-5407332 GCF_000296735.1 Chrysochloris asiatica
GGCTTTCTACTCCCGTAAAGATTTACACACTCGGAAACCCTATACAGGGTCGCTATGGGTCAGAACCGACTCGATGGCACATAACAACAACAACAAGAAGACTAAGAGTCCTGGTATGGTGCTGTGGGTTAATGAGATGGACTGCGAAGTTGGTTTGAATGGCAAGGTCAGTGGTTCAAGCTCACCAGCCATGCCTCAGAAACCCTATAAAAGGTCACTATGGATCAGAACCGACTTGACAACACTTAAAAACAACAACAACAACAACAAGGAGACTAAGACAAGTGTTTTACTGAGAGAATTTGTCTGAAGCCATCCAATGATTGATGAGACAGATTTAAATACATTGTGTTTGAAATAAGCCTGTGCATGTATGAACTGGAAACCTAGTAACAATACATTTTCCCTTAACCTTGTAGACCTGCCGTATTGTATCTTCAAGGATAGAAATCTTAAGGAAAGCAGAGCACCACATCTATTTTTCATGGAGTGGCTGCTAGGTCAAAACTGTTGAATTGCCAAGCTTTTTAAAATCCACTACACCTGGGTTCCCACTAAAGGCTAAAACACACTGACATCAAGTCATAGCTGGGTAAACCTATGCTTACTCAACACTACCATTGATAAATTCTGACTCACAGTGACCTGTATAAGGTTTCCAAGGCTGCAAATTTTTACAGGAACAAACAGCCTTATCTTTCTCCCACAGAGCAGCTGGTGGGTTTAGAATACTGAACTTGTGGTTGCTATTCAGTGCTTATCCCACAGCCACCATGACGCCTTCCACAATATGCTTTTGTTATTGTTAAGTGCCATTGAGTCTGTTCTAACCTGTAGCAATCCTGCATATGGTTTCTGAGGGGCTGCTGGTGGATTTGGACCACTGACCTTACTATTAGCAGTCCAGTGCTTACCCTAGAGAACTAAACCAGGACCCCACAATATGTTTGTTGTTGCTGTTGTTAAGAGTCATTGAGTCAGTTCTGACTCACAGAGACACTGTGTAGGATTTCCAAGAAGCAGCTGGTGCGTTTGAATCACCGGCCTTGTGGTTAGCCATCCAATGCCTATTCTAGAGTCAAATAATTGTATACTCACAATTCTGTATTTATACTTCAATTTAAAATCATTTTAAAAATTGTTTTGTAAAAGGACTATACACAACCTTCAGTGGAGCACAAATTCCATCCTTGTCCCTAAATATTTCTTTAATTTAAATTCATATATACAGTTTTATATTTTCCCATTTATGTAAATTTTCTATTTAGTTAACTCATTTCAACTTAGGTGTGTTTGTCTTAGGATGCAAAAAGTTTGAAATTAGTTAACTTTTCAACAACCTGTGATGTGCAGAGGATACAACCTTCCCTACAGAAACAGGGCAGGTTTTAAAATACTTACTGTTGAAATTCAAAAACTACATTCTTTAGTATGGATTGCATTTCAGTGTAAAGAACACAATAATCCTCACAAGTGGACCAATAAATAACATCATGATGAATGGAGAAATGATTGAAGATGTCAGAGACTTCATTTTTCTTGGATCCCCAATCAACATCCATAGAAGCAGCAGTCAAGAAATCAAAGGACAAATTATATTTGGCAAATATGCTGCAAATGACCTATTCAAAGTGTTAAGAGCAGAGATATCGATTTGAAGACCTGACCCAAGCCATGGTCTTTTTAATTATCTCATATGCATATGAAAGTTGTACCATGAATAAGGAAGATCATAGAAGAACCAATGCATTTGAATTATGGTGTTAAAGAACAATATTGAAAGTACCATGCAATGCCAGAAGAACAAACAAATCTGTGTTGGAAAAAGTAGAGCCAGAGAACTCCACAGACGCTAGGATGGTGAGACTTCCTCTCTCATACTTTGGACATGTAATCAGGAGAGACCAGTGCGTGGAGAAGGACATCATGTTTGGTTAAGTGGAAGGTTATAGAGAAAAAGAAGATTCCCAATGAGATGGATCAACACAGAGGAAGCAGCAATGGTATCAAACTTAGCAACAATGGAGAGGATGGTGCAGGACCAGGCAGTGTATTGTTCATAAGATCACCATGAGTCTGAACCAACTCAATGGGAGTTAACAACAATCACAACAAATACATTTATGGAAAATTGTATTTTATTTATTATTTGTCCCCTATTGAGTTAAAATTGATTTAAAAAATAGCTTAACTTAGGTATCATTTTTACTCTCTACATAGCTCACTTATATAATATACTCCTGTCTTATTTAGTTTTGTGCTCCTTGAAATAATGTAGAAAAGTATGCAATTAATTGACAAAAGGAGTATCAAGTATAGACATATAATTAAATAGAAAAGAATTAACATTAATATTTGAGAGTTCTAGATTAGAAAATTGTTGTTGTTGTTCTTGTTATGTGCTGTCATGGTAGTTCTGACTCATAACCACCCTGTATAGGGTTTCCAAGAAGGAGTGGGTGGGTTTGAACCACCAACCTTGCAGCTCAAACTGACCTTGCAGTCCAGGGCATTATCTTGCAGCGTCACACCAGGACTCCAGATTAGAAAATAGTGGTTGCTCAATTAGAAAATGATTGCTGTTGTTGTACATCACACACACACACACATCAAAGTTAAGTGCACATTGTTGTTCTGTGACATTGAGTCAATTCTGACTTGTAGTAACCCTTTATAAGAGTAGAACATAGGGTTTCTTAATTTCTGATGTTTGTGGGAGCAGATCACCAGATCTTCACTCCTGTAGAGTTTCTGATAGGTTCAAACCTGGAAGGATCCCTTGTGGCACAATGGTTAAGTGCTGGGCTTCTAACTGAAAGGTTGGTGTTTCAAATCCACCTGTGACTCCATGTGAGAAAAGATGGAAAAATCTGCTCCCATAAAGATCACAGCTAAGAAACCATATGGAGCAGTTCAATGCTGTTGTAACTCAACAACACTCAAACCCATATGCAATAATAATACCTATTCACAATACTAGAACCAACTCGATGGCACATAACAACAACAACAACATTAACAATACTAAGAAACCATGATTAGTGTAATGGGTTACACACTGGGCTGTCATCCACAGTTGGAATCCTTTAGATGCTTTGCAGCAGAGAGATGAGGCTTTCTGTTTCTATAAAGATTTACAACCTTGGAAACCTTATGTAGGGTGGCTACAGGTTGGAACTGAATCAATATCATACAACAATACCATTATCAATACTACCTTTCCAACTGCGTGGATCAAAATGAAAGTAGAATATAAATACTACACATACTTCCAAAGTTCTGAAACTGTACTCTTAAATATTCTGTGCCATATTACTATTCTGAGATAATTCAAAGTTCAATTTCCAAAAGGAGTTTTTATATACCAGGAGACATGATTAAACCATGAAATTTTCAGAGATTATTAAACCTGGTCAGAGATTGGGGTGGGGTGGGGTGGGCAGTGTGTACCAAAGAAAACATTTCTTAATCATTTGGGTAAAAGATTTTTGGGAAAAAATTAGAAATGCTGCCAAACTGCTTGCTAGTAGACAAATACTTTGTGGATCATAAATTCTCTTAAAATGCTTTAGGCAAGCTTAATTAGATTTTAAAAAGAAAAGAAAAAAAAAAAACAAAACAAACTGCTCTTCTAAGATTAGTTGATCCTTTCATTAGGTGGTCACAAAATGGAAAAAAAAAAAAAAAAAACCTTGGTTTTATTGGATTTATCAAATTATGGCCTAAAATATTTCTCTACATTTGATATCTTAAAAAGAAGCCTTGTGCAGAGAGTTTAATATCACCAAGAAGGCTAGAGTAATCTCTGTATAGCCAGAGTTTGGCGGTAGCAGTTTTTAATTTCTTTTCATTTTAAAACATCATCTCAAATTGTTTTGCTGTAAATGCTCATTTGCTCTTACAAATCACTTGAGTTTGTTTATTCAGTCAATCTAGAGAAATATGTAGCCTGGACAAAGGTGGAGGAAGTGAAGATGTGTGGATATGTAATTATGTAAGATATATTTGGGAGAAAAAATCAACACAACTTACAGTTGGATTTAACATGGTAGAGAGAAATGTGAAAAGCAACTTCCAAATGTCTGGCTTATTCAAATGAAAAGATAATGATGGTCATTTACTGAGTTAAACACAAAAGGGTCGCCAGATCAGCATCAAGAGACATAATCCGTTAACGTGAGATGTTTTTTCTGTAATGTCCTCAAATCCTGTTGGTTTGATTCCAACTTGTGGCAACCTATGCACAGCATTCTTATCAATGTATCCAACATTCTTTTCAATGGAGAAAATATTGAAGTTGCCAAGGACTTCATTCTTGCATCAACTATCAACACTCATGGAAGCATCAGTCAAGAAATCAAACAACATACTGCGTTAGGCAAATCTGCTGCACAAGACCTTTTTAAAGTGTTGAAGAGCAAAGATATCAGCTTGAGGACTAAGGTGTACCTGACCCAAGCCATGGTATTTTCAGTAATCTCATATGCATGCAAAAGCTGGACAGTACATATGGAAAACCATAGAAGAATTGATGCTTTTGAGTTATGGTGTTGGAGAAGAATATTGAAAGTGCCATGGGCAGCCAAAAGAACCAACAGATCTGTGTTGGAGGAAGTACAGTCAGAGTGCTCCTTGGAGGCCAGGATGGCCAAACTTCATCTCTCATACTTCAGCTATATTGTCAGGAGGGGTCCTTCCCTGGAGAAGGATATCATGTTTAGTAAGGTGGAGGGTCAGAGAATAAGAGGAAGACCCCCAGCGAGATGGATTAGCAAAGTGGTAGCATCAATGGTCTCAAGTGTAGCAACAATAAGAGGTTGGCCCAGGATCGGGCAGTATTTCATTCTGATGTGCATAGGGTCACTATGAGTCAGTACTGACTCGATGCCACCGAACAACAATAACAACAATGCACAACAGATCAAAACATTGTCCCAGCCAGTGACATCCTCACAATCACTAGCTTGTTTGAGTCCATAATTGTGACTATGTGCGAATCAATTTCACTGAATCCCTCTCACCCTCGTTGGCTCTCTGTTTAACCAAAATATGATGTTGTCCTCTAGTGCTTGATTTCTCCTGATGACATGTTCACAGAAAGCGAGTAGGACAATCTTCTCTTATGATCCGTAAAATTTTCAGAAGTAGATGACCAAGTCTTTCTTTCTAGTCTGCCTTCATCTGGAAACTGATGAATTTACCATGGGTGACCCTATTGGTATTTGAAATTCTGTGGCATAGTTTCCAGCATCACAACAACACACAAGTCACCATAGTTAGACAAATAGAAAGATGTTGTTTGTTCTTGAGAGTATTTAGCCAAAAGTATCTCATTTCCACTATTCTTATATATTAAAAATTAATGCCATTTTTTTCTACTATGGATCCTTATAGAAAGTAATGGTATCACAGGGTAAATTTACAAATTTATCAGAGAGTTACTCCATATAATAATATTGTACAGCACTTACAAGAACTAAAAAGGACAGTAAAGTGGAGAGAAGATAGTGAAAGAAAAAATCGGCACACTTTATAATATTGCCCAAGATTAATTCTAACAATGCTCAGAATTTTTATCTCACATGTCTTAAAATTGTACTTACTGAGATTTAAACTATATTCATAAATTTAACAATGCTTCCAGTTATGTGATTGAAAGGCTTTACCCTTACAAAAAACTGACACCAAGCATCCCATCCGCAGCATTTTTTACTCAGCTGGGTTTGATAATTCATTGCAATGGCCACATGGGACTCTTATAGATACAGAGTTTATTAGGGAAATTAATAGGTTACATTTCAGGATTAGAAATGCTCAGGGCATAGTTCTTTCAGTCAGGTGAGTCTCTCCTCAGCTATGTTCACAGACATTCCTCTCTCTGGTACTTGATCTCTCAGCCATGGGCCTCTTGGCCTCTGCCCTGCTCCAACAATGTTGGAAAGTTCTTTCAGCGCTGTTGTTAATTGATCAATGGGTACAGAACTCTACCATATGCCTAAATCCAAAGGTTTTCAGCTCTAGCTCTCTGGGTCAAAACACCCATATCCTATAATTAAGTGCACGAGACAACCCATTCCACTATATTACTTCATGCCTAAAGGCACTCAGCTTTACTTGTTCCATGGGATGGGAAGTCCACTGCTCTGTCTCATGCCCTGACTCTTGGTTCTGCTGCTCCTTTGCCATTCCTACTTTCTACACTTGGCTCAAGGAGTTTCATTGTACAGGGATCTTGGGATCCAAAGAATACATTACACTCTTGGCTCTTCTTCCTGGATTATAGTGTGAACCCTTCTCAGATGGCTCGTCTTATACTTACATTGTTGTTGTTTTTGTTAGGTGCCATCGACTTGGTACCAACTCATAGCAACCCTATGCACAACAGAGCGAAACACTGCCCAATCCTGGGCCAACCTCACAATTATTGCCACACTTGAGTCCATTGATGCTGCCACTTGGCCAATCCATCTCGCTGGGGGTCGTCCTCTTTTTTCTCTGACCCTCCACCTTACGAAACATGAAATCCTTCTCCAGCAACTGGTCCCTCCTGACAATATGTCCAAAGTATGAGAGACAAAATTTGGCCATCTTGGTCTACAAGGAGCACTTTGGCTGCACTTCTTCCAACACAGATCTGTTGGTTCTTTCGGCAGCCCATGGCACTTTCAATATTCTCCTCCAACACTGTAATTCAAAAGCATCAATTCTTCTACAGTCTTCCTAATTCATTATCCAGCTTTCACATGCATATGAGGTTTTGATAAATACCATGGCTTGGGTCAGGTGCACCTTAGTCCTCAAGCTGACATCTTTGCTCCTCAACACTTAAAAAAGGTCTTGTGCAGCAGATTTGTCTAATGCAATATGTCATTTGATTTCTTCACTGCTGCTTCCATGAGTGTTGACATACGTACATTAGAGGTCCAAATTTTTGTAATTAAAAATAA
>NW_006408540.1:5409199-5414407 GCF_000296735.1 Chrysochloris asiatica
GGGGGGGGGGGGCGTGCAGGATGCATTGACAGGATGATAACTATGCCAATGAAATGATGGATGATGGAATGAATGTAAAACTGATGTTCTCCCATGTAGACTATCACACAATTCACAATAAAACATTTAAAAAAGAAAGAAAGAAAAATATCAGAGCTATGACTATACATTTCACTGTCATGTTTGTAGTTTTTGAATAAAAGCCAGTATGTTCTCACATCTATCACAGACATCATCAGTTATGGAGTGTCATGATTGAACATGGTACAAATATGAGCACAGATGTTCAGGGTTGAACTGTGCAAATTAACTGAATGGCTTTTCATTCATTATAGAACGGCTATCTATAATCCTTATTCTTGGGAAAGATTACTTATTTTCCCCAGGAATTTTGACAAATCTATTTCTTTTATAGAAGAGGATTTTTCAGTTGAGAATTCTAAATTTTAAAGGATTTGCTTATTTGATATGGCACAGTGGTTAAGTGATCATATACTAACCAAAAGTTTGGCAGTTGAAACACACCAGCCACTAGACAGGAGAGTGAAGTGGTGGGCTGCTACAGCCTTGGATACCCATGTGGTAGTTCTATTCCATAGGGTCACTAGCATTTAGAATTGACTTGAAGACAATGATTTTTGAAACATCATGATGGAAAATGTATATACATTAAAATACAATCATATTAAATAATGTTGATCAGATTTAAAAATACATGAAATAAATTTTATTTTAATTTGCTGCTTTTAATTATTGCTAATTCTGAACACTTGAGACTTCTGTGCTGACTACATATTTTCTTCTGTAAATCTCCTGTGAGTGTTTACTACTTTTTGATTTTTATGAGTGAAAACAAATCTTTAGCTGTCATTATAGTGTAAACTCATTTTTTTTCTCCAAACTTTTAATTTTTAAAACAGTTAGAATTCTGTTTTTAGTAAACTAGGATACATTTACAAACTTTTATGTTAGTAAGTGAAGGGGGAACAATCTTTGTCACACAAAAATATAGTTATTTTTTGCATTCTCATAGTCCACTTCTGCTTGCTTTAGCACTCAAAGAATGGCCTTGGAATTCCAAATTCCTAACATGTAACCATCTTTGTTCACCATAACCATAAAACCCCTGCCTCTGACTATGGAGCATGGAGAATTCCACTGGTTCTAGAGCCACACAACACCTGCGCAATGGGTGTTGTTTTTGTTCAGTGCCATCGAGTCAGATCTGACCCATAGCAACCCTGGATAGGGTTTCTGAGGAGCAACTGGTGAGCTTGAACCATGAACCTTGCAGTTCAAATGGCTTTCCAGTCTGGAGCATTAATCCATAGTGCACCACACCAGGACTCCTATGGTTAACTTTCCATTAATCCACCTCTTTATTACAGTCCTGTATCTGCTTTCTTCCTTTGGATTCATGATACCTTCCATATCTGGAGGCAAATTTCAAGCTACTGTTCAAATAGGAGTTAAACTGTGGGTTACAGGTATTATTGAAAATACTTGGAAATATGTTAACAAACAAGTTACTTTGCTGATTTGAGGACCCACACATCCTATACAAATATGGATTGTTGCTGTTAAGTGTCGTCTAGCTGGTTGCTACACATAACAACACTGAGGAGCAGCTGGTGAGCTTGAATCACTGACCTTATGATTCAAACTGAATTTATAGTCTAGCACAGTAACCCACAGTGCCACACTTTTATTTGTTTTGAGTTTTTAGCTCCTCATCCTGGATGCGCACTGCCTGCATTATTGGGATAGCTGTTCAGACACTGCGGGGTTCTGAGACACACATTACCCATATTGGGTCTCTTCCTTTCCAGCCTCCGGTACATCTGGGGCTAGAGGGAGGAGAGACTGTGTCTGGTCTGTGAGGAGAGAGCATAGTTGACTACTTTAGGCCCTTGGCTCTGAGTCCAACATGTCAGTCCTTTATTAGAAAGGGGCTGAGTCTTCAAGCAAGATTGAGTTTGACCCCCATATCACCCAAATCTGAGCTCCAATGCCCCTGGTTTTATCCCTAGCTCTGTTTCTCTGTTTTCATTGTTGTTGTTGATATGTGCCATTGAGTTGGCTCCAACTCATGATGACCATCTGTGGGGTTTCTGAGAGGTAGCTGCTGGGTTTGAACTGCTGACCTTGTGGTTTGCAGTCCAGTGCTGAGCTTACAGGGCCATAGCAATCTTTCTTCATAGCATCCTATGTATTCATTTATTTATTTTCACACTTTTGTTTTATATGGATGTCTTTTGTTTTATATGATAACATCAACCCACTCTCATCAAGTCAATTTCAATCCATAGTAACCCAAGAGGATAGAGCCGAACTTCTCTGTAGGGTTTCCAAGACTGTAAATCTTCACAGGAGCACGCATCATGTTTCTCCCTCAAAAGGACTGGTAGATTTGAACTTCCAACCTTGCAGTAATATTTAACTCACTATGCAACTAGCATGCCTTGCTTTATATGCTTTTATTGTTGTTAAGTGCCATCAAATTGTTCTGGCACATAATGACCCAGGATAGGATTTCCAAAGAGTGGTTGGTGGGATGAACCCCAACCTTGTGGTTGGCAGTTCAGTGCTGATCCTACAATGCCAAACCAGAAAGAACCTATGTCTTGTGCTGTAACAAGGAAAGGCACCCACCAGCTCTGAAATCTTTTATTCAGTTAAATAAGTTTTAACCTGCTCTGATGTTCTCAGCCATAGCCCTAGGTCAAGTACTTTCCTGTTTTCCCCACTGCTTGTTCAATGTATTTTTTACGTAAATCTATCAGACACAGTTTATACAAAATAAACCCAGGTCCTTGATCTTTGTTCCTTAACAAGGAATATCAACCTCGCATAATTTGTACATGATGCTGCGTCTTCCTTAATTTTCCATACTTATAACTCTCAACATCTTTATCATATTTGATTCCTCATATTGGAAACACTTTTTTTTTTTTTCCTTATGTATTTCCAAAGGATTCCTCCTAAATTATCAAGAATTAATCATCATTCCCATATGGGCTTCAAATGTTCTAGCTGTAAAGACTAACATGGCTGATAGCTTAAAGTCTATCAATAAATAGCACACACACACACACACACAAAAAAAAAAAAAACTATGGGAATCATATTTATATACTTATTCAGTTTCAGTTTTGGAACATGTTTCTGGGAACTTGCTTTAAAATACAAACACTGATGAATGCCACTGATATATCAACAAGGCAGAGCAATTGTACAAAGAGTCTAAAAAAAAAGTATTTCAATTTCCTCACATAAAAGAAAGAAAGAATTTAGGATCTCAACAGAAACGAAGAAATTTTACAAAATAGATGTAGAAATAAGATATGGACCTAAATGTATTATTTCTTAATTCTGATTTTTGATCTTTTGGTTCTCCTTTCACTAGTGCCAGTTCCACTAATTTATCTCAGGACATTCTTACCCAGCCTCTTTTTGCCTTAGATCAATTTTACAATAGCTTTTTAGAATTCTCTTTTAAAATTTCTCCTCATTCTAATACCCAGATTAATCATATCAGGTCATGATTTCAAGGATGCTAGAAACATTTCTGAGTGGTAATTTAGAAGTCCTTAACAAAGGAAAATTGTTTACTTTAGAGGGCTCCATGTGGGTTCCATAAAGCAGAAGAGTTAATTTAGTGGATGCAAGTTAGAACCACCTGGACAGGCTTTTAACATATTTCCTGGCTAGTTCCATCCAGGCCATTTTACTTGGGATTTAGTTCTGGGCTCTGTAGTTTTGAAATCATCCAAACAAATCTAATATACAACCAGGTTTTAAAACCACTATCAAATAATTGGTCACAGAGATAACTATGGAACCCTGGAGTCCTGGTGTGGCATGGTAGGATAAAGCACTGGACCACAAGGAAGGTGGTTCAAACTCACCAGCCATTCCTTGGAAACCTTATAGATGGTCAGTATGAGTTGGAACCGATTCAACAGCACTTAACAACAACAAGGTGCCCTGGTCATGCTGTGAGCTAGGCATTCAGCTGCTAACCACAAGGCTTCTGGTTCATAACTACCAGTCATTCCACAGGAGGAAAAGGAGACTATCTGCTCCTGTGTACCTTTATAGTCTTAGCAATACTGTATAGTCTCACTGTGAGCCAAAATTGACTCAGTGACAGTCAGTGTGGTTTTTGGTTCTGGTAATCAGTTTTGAAACTAAAGAAATATTCTCTGAAAGTCCATTTATAAATTTATATTACGAATCAAATGCACATGCACAAACATAAAGGTACTTCAAAAAGTTAGTGGACAAATGGAATTAAAAATAGACAATAGAATTTTTTGTGAAATGTTGAAGCACATTTATATTTACACAAACAATAGGGGACTTCAAAAGATTTGTGGAAATATTTCATTGTCTTTTCATTGCACTTTTGAAACATCATCATATATGCAAATATATATGTATGTATACATAAAATATTGTGTGAATGTATAGCTGTGTGAGTGTGTATATATATGTATATACATATACATATATATGTAGAGAGAGAGAGAGTGAACGCTCTGGTAGCATAGCGGTTACGAATCGGACTGTGAACCTAAAGGTCAGCAATTCAAAAGTACCAGCTGTTCCACAGGAGAAAGATGAGGCTTTCTGCTGCCGTAAAGATGTACAGCCTCGGAAACCCTGTACAGGGTCGCTATAAGTCGAAACCGACTCCACGGCACATAACCACTGCCATCATGAGCGACCTTATGCACAACAGAACAAAACACTACCCGATCCTAGGTCAACCTCACCATTGTTATCCACTTGAGCCCATTGATGCTGCCACTGCCAATCCATCTCGCTGGGGGTCGTCCTCTTTTTCTCTGAGCGTTCACCTTACCAAACATGATAGCTTTCTCCAGCGACTTGTCCCTCATGACAATATGTCCGAAGTATGAGAGATGAAGTTTGGCCATCCTGGCCTCCAAGGATGTGTTCTTCATTTTTTATTTTCTGACTCCAGGTCTTTGAACATTTTATTGTAATATTTGACTTTGTCTTCTCAAGCTAACCTTTGAAATTTTCAGTTCAGTTCTCGTACCTCCTCATTTCTTCCATTTGCTTTAGCACCTCTAAGCTGGAGAGCACATTTCAGAACCCAGGATCTCCTGTTTACTAGACAGGTGCTTTAACCAGGTAAGCCACGGCGTGGGCCTCTCTTTATTTTAAATATATATGTGT
>NW_006408540.1:5414912-5422864 GCF_000296735.1 Chrysochloris asiatica
ATATATATATATACCAAATATGTTATATATGTTTAATGCACTAGACTGCAAATTCATTTTGAACTGAAAGATTGGTGGTTCAACCTCACCAGTCGCTCTTTAGAAACCCTCTGCAGGGTCACTATAGGTCAGGACTGACTTGATGGCCCTTAACAACAACAACAATATATATATATATATTGTTGTTGTTGTTAAGGGCCGTGGAGTCGGTTCCGACTCATAACGACCCTGCACAGGGTTTCTGAGGCTGTTAATCTTTACGGGAGCAGAATCCCTCATCTTTCTCCCGCAGAGCAGCTGGTAGTTTCGAACTGCTGACCTTGTGGTTCGCAGCCCGATTCGTAACCACTATGCTACCAGAGCTCCTTTATATATATAAAATATTTGGAAGATAATTTTGCCATGCAAGTCCTGCAAATATTAAATAAAAAATCCAAGTATGGAAAGATGTACCAATAATTCAGTTCAATAGCGCTCATCCAGTGTTAACTAGAGCAAGTAAATTTACAATAATTAATATACATGACATTGTCATAATGAGAAATTAACACCATGCCTTCTTCATTGATGACATTTGCCCAATTTTCTAGCTGTAAATTTATGTATACATTATATTTAGTAATCCTCTAAATCCTTGAAAAATAATATTCAATGTTTCTCAGAAATCCCTTTGCTCTGCCCTTAGATGTCATTTCGATTACTCATGATTGTTGCAGGAAAGGAATGATTGCAAGATGGTTTGCTATGATAAATGTACAACTGTTTCCCACCGTTCTCTAACATGAATATTTTGTGGGTCCTTTGGAAATTCCTTCTTTCTCCAAACCTGAGGCATACTTCCTCTATCATCCCCTGGGGCAAAATATGAGAAAAAAGTCTACTGCTCTAAGGACACTGTATTTGATAGACAGGACTCTTCAACTGATCCTGTCAAGATGACTTGATCATAGCTGCCTCCTGTAATATTCCCTCCAATGCAAAGGAAAATGCAATGAACCTGGTAGCACGATGGCTACCAGCCTAGCCTTCTCTTCAATCTATAATCACAGATATTTCTACTTTAGCCTACCTTTCATATTTTGATTTTTTCTTTATCTTTTTTTTTTTTTTTTAATGTGTAAGCCACACATCCATGTCTGCGTTCTCACAAAACTCAGGGGACACTGTTGAAGTTTTCCCAACAAATTTTATCATGTTCTACACTAGTCACAAAAATTCACTGAGCATGCCCATCCCAAAATTTGGCTTATACTAAGATTAGAAATTAACTATTATACTGAAAACACTATTCAAAGAATGACGGATCACAGGGTCCTTTTTTGCAACCTTATGTAGAACGTGTGTATATTTCTTGCCTATATATATATTTTTTTAATTCTTTGGAGTCTCTATAAAGGTCTAATATTGTAGAGCGTTCCTACTTAACATTACCTTCAAGGTAAAAGTAAGTACTTACAAATAAATATCAATTTTCAATAGAATTACTTATCTTAATGACACTTTATGTCACTACAATTTGAAAACTGGCTTTTTAGAAGTCAGAAACTTCAAACTGTTAAACATTCATCAATATTAAACCTAACAGTTTGTGAGTAGACAATTATATTTATAGAGACATGTGCTTATAATGCAAATGAAAACTGAGACCTTATCTGTGAGGACTATATATGAGCACATGGACACCTCAGTCTAATTGTTTTCCTTCTTACCTGTGATATCCAGTAATTCTTTCTTTGCTTAAGTACTTGTTTCCAACTTCTATTTCCTTGTTTCCAACTTCTATTTCCAGGATTCCACCATCACTTCAAAATTTTAAACCACGTTATTTTCTGATAAAAACAAAAAGCCTTAGTTCCAGCAGCAAAACAGAGGGCTGATGCTTACAAAGTTAATCATCCTTAGAAAAGGGTTCTCTGTAGCATACAATTTCTCATAATAGATTTAACTCCTATTAATTTTTATAAGCCTATATTCTAATTTAATAACTAACTTGTTTGTCTAGAGAAGGCACCAATTCTTCAAACTCTTTGAAAGACTCCTAAATAATTTTCAATCTAATCCCAAATGCTTCCCAAAGACTAATTCTTGATCAGATAAATTTTAACTTCCTTAAAAATTCAAATCTATAATCAAACAACTTGTTAAGTAGAAGAGAGGCTTTAAATTAATCATATTAACGCAAGACTATGCTTTATAATATTTGAAATTAAAAAAAAAAAAAAAAAGTGAACTTCTGATGTGGCCCTGTAGGATAAGTCAAGGACTGCAAGGTTGGTTTGAACCACAAGATCAGTGGTTCAAACTCACTTGTCACTCCTTGGAAACCAACTGGACAGCACTTAACAACGGCAATAACATAACTGAAAATAACAAGCTATATCTGCAAAAGCTAAAGATTGCTTGAGAAAAGGCAGAGGAGAAATGCCAGAGAACTAAAATGGTTTCAAGATTTCATTGCACTAGGGAGAAACAGGAAGGGAAATTAAAGTGTCCTAAAGAAATGTATTTCCCCGTAAGAGAAGAGAAACATGGTCTATACATAAACATATGGAGTTCCCGGGTAATACAAATGACAACGAGCACGGCTACTAAGAGAATTACTTGGTGGTGTGAGTCCACCCAGAGGGACCTGGGAAGAAAGGCCAATGATGTACTTCTCAAATATCATAGTCATTGGAGACCCTATGTTGTATACTTCTACTCAGAAACACATTGGATCACCAAGAGTTTGAATTTACTTGACAGCAATTGGTTGGTTTTGTTTGTTTTTTTTTTAATGAACATTAAGGAAAAGAAAATATCCATTAATGGAAAGGTATATTGCAGTAAAACTCCCAGATTAATAGTTGTTTTGTTTAAACGGACTTTGTGGTTGAAACCAACCTTACAGTCCAGTGCTTAACCCAACAGAGTCACAGAAAGAAAGTGAAATGAAAGCCAATTTATGTAAAATAGCCAAAAATAATGACAAGAAAAAGCTCAAGTTTAAGGTAAATAAACATAAATGCATATCGTGAATCAAAGCATGCATATTACTTTTTACATTAAATATGGAGTCCTGGTATGCCCCTGTAGGATGATGCACTGGACAGCAAGGTCGGCGGTTCAATCTCACCAGTCACTCCTGGAAACAATATACAGGGTCCCTATGAGTCGGGACTGCCTCGACAGCACTTAACAACAGCAATAACAAATTGAATTATTTTATTGATATCAATTATCAGACTAGATCAAAAAGTTCAGAGGTCTTAGTTGTGAAGAACACAATTCACTCTGGCTTCTTTAAGCTGAAGAAAAATTAACAAAAGCAATGGGATTCAAAGTTTTTGGCTTCAGAAACCCTTTATAATAATACTTAGGCTTTACTGAGGATCCCAAAGAGATTTATTTATGTGGGTTATGCCAATCAATATTTATTGTATAAGAAATTAAAACTGACAATGTAATAAATAATAAAGAGAATACATAAGCGTAGGTTGCAATAGCTATCATAAGAAAGGTGCTGTGATGTTCCATGTAATTTCAGAAAAATCCACTTGGTGTGGCTCTATATGACAAGCACTGGATTTCTGACCACAAGCCTGGTGGTTCAAGCCCACCAGCCATACCTCATAAACCTTATACAGTATCACCACTTGACAGAACTGACTGAAAGGCATTTACCAACAACAGATGAGAGAATATAACTGAAAAATTAAGTAAGTGTTTTTTTTGTTTGAGTAGATTTGATCTTGTAGATCTTATGAAAGCTTCTTAGGGATGCCCAGGTTTCTCAGCAACACACTTTGAGAAGCACCGGCTTGAAGAGGATTCAGTAGCTCACAGAACCTCCACACGACAAAATGAGTTAGCCTCTAAGCTATAAAACTAGAGATAACTTCAAAGTGCTGAGAGCCATTACCTGAAGCTCCAATATTACCACTACTCATTAGTATGTACTTTTAGAACTGGACAATAAAAGCCCCAGATGTACAATTTGTCAAAGATAAAACTTGTCAAAGATGCAAATGTGTGTACCATAGCATTTTCATCTCTCTGTAAGAAACTACCCCTTCCCACTATTCTACTTCTAGTCATGTTTCTGCCACATCATTTGTCTGCATGCATATGCATTCACTGAAGGAATGTTAAAGATTATTCAAGATAATGAGGGACTCAGTGCAGGAAATTATCAAAATTCAGGAAAATAAAAATTTAGAGAGAGTAGTAAAGAGAGTTGGGGCAACCACAAATTACAGAATAATAAACCACAGTACACCCATTACCAATATACTTGTTGTGTGCCTTAGAATTGATTTTGATACATAGTGACTCTGGAAGACAGTTGAACTGGCCCATTGGTTTCTTAGGCTGAGCTATTTATGTGAGCAGACTGGCAGGTCTCTTTTCCCACAGAGCAGCTGGTGCATTCAAACCACCAACATTCAACTTTCCGGTGTTTAAAGGGGATGGGGTGAACCAAATTTTAGTTTCTTCAGAATTGTTTTTCATACTGGCATGTGGTTGACATATTCCATTAATTTTTACCTGACATTGAAGTATCAGGAAGTTCCCAAGACCTATAGCATCCAGGAACACTAATTCATGCCAATATGACATGTAAGAAAATCCATTTTCCCTTAGAAATCAATATCAATTATGCCAGTAACATAGAAACAGTCCCCATTTGAATATGTATGTGTGTGCATCTAATGACATAGCCAAGACAATTGTAAGTTAAAATTTAATAGAAGATAAATGTAATGTTCCTCTTCTGGGCACTTGAACTCTAAATTAGTAAGGGTCAAAATAATGAGATGAGAAACTATTTTTTCAATCTCTCATTAGAATTAACCATGAGAAGTATCAACAGAATTATCTTAGTTCCCAGATATATATATATATATATATAGTACATATGTACAATGAATGCCATGGGGATCACTTTTTTTGGATAAGCAATTATCTTGGACCTAAGAAATGTCAGTTTTGACTGTCTGCATTTATGAAAGGTATAAGTAATTCCAAATTGTTTCTTGGAGAAGTAAAATTAGTGAGAATGAATCTATGTCCATTATGCAGTAGAAAGAATCCAATATAATTATAATTACTAACTGGTTATTCTATTGCATTGAAGGTTGAATATTGCCCTCTTACAGTGGAAAACCATGTTATGAATAAATACATATCCTACATTTGCTACAAATGACCTATTTGTTTTATTTCATTGATTAGGCTGATAATTATGAGGTATCTTGTTCACTTGATTATTTAGAGAACACTGTCAAAATTCCTTAGCATCATTTTGGTGAGAATTCACAAGGAATACAAATGTTCTCACTGTCCATACTCATTTTAACATATGGAAGAAGTGCAGCCAGAGTGCTCCTTGGAGGTCAGGATGGCTAAGCTTTCTCTCATACTTTGGACATATTGTCAGGAGGGTACAGTCGCTAGAGGAGGATGTCATGTTGGGTAAGATGGAGGGTTGGAGAAAAAGAGGAAGACCCCCAATGAGATGGATTGGTCAGGTGGCATCATTGATGGCGTCAAGTGTGGCAGCGGTAGTTGGCCCAGGATCGGACATTGTTTTGTTCTGCTGTGCATGGGGTCGTTATAAGTTGGTTCCGACTCGATGGCACCTGACAACAACAACAACTACAATTCCTTCAACTATTTCTCAAACACCCTCATTATCCATTATATTATTTTCTGTCCATTACCATCTACATAAACAATTATCCAAAGTCCATAAATTATTATTGTAAATAGGTATCATTAACATAT
Source organism: Chrysochloris asiatica (assembly GCF_000296735.1). NCBI lineage: Eukaryota > Metazoa > Chordata > Mammalia > Afrosoricida > Chrysochloridae > Chrysochloris > Chrysochloris asiatica. Next base: position 5,420,679 of record NW_006408540.1, read on the forward strand.
CCAGACAAGAGAAACATAGTTGTATTGCTTAGTATTTTTTTCACTTACATATTTTTCTTTTTTAATATCTTTTATGAGCAGTTCTACAATGTTAACAGTGGTTTACTTTTCACCTGTGTCAGCATATTGTGCAGATTCATGTCTTTTAAATAGTTGAATACATCATTATCAATTAATTAGTAAGTTACCAATCAGCATAAGTATGAATGGTGAAAGTCTAGGAAATAGAGAAGAAACAGTGTAATGGAAGCAGGGTATTTATTCATGAAATTACTTATACTGTCAGTATTTATTAAAAAAACTAATTCTATGCAAATACATTTAACATTATGATAAATAATAGTAGGACACCTTAACAAGTTGTTGTTGTTGTTAAGCACCATGGAGAGTAAGTAAAATATTGCTTAGATTATTTGAGGTTGGCAATCAATCTCTACCAGGTTTCAGGAGTGAAAACTAGGATCTATTTCTCAAAAGAATCTAGTTTAGTGTGGGCATTCTAAAATTTTAATAATTAATGTATTTTATTCTGATTGTCATGGGCATTCCAGTCATCCCTAGATCTATTGGGTCAAAAAGGGCAAATGGCTCAACTACTTGTACTTCACTAGGGTCAATTAAGGAACCCTGGTGGCACTATGATTAAATACTCAGTTGCTAACTGATAGGTCAGATCAGCTCTTTGGGAGAAATCTGTGACAGTCAGCTTTGTGAAGATTAAAGCCTTAGAAACCCTACGAGGCAGTTCTACTCAGTCCTATAAAATCATTATGGGTTAGAACTAACTCAATGACCATGGGAATTGGGTCAGGTAGAGGATCATCTCGTATTCTGTTAAAGATGATAATCTTATAGACTATTTGATAAATAAATTAGAGGAGTATAAAAGCATGTTCTACAACTCACTTTTTAAATTTTTTAAAAAAGATAATCTCATTAACATGGTAAAAATGTATGATGGGGGTCCAACATATTTGGTGTGGACTACATTGTGTCACAAAACAGAAGTATTTATGTAGTGCTTAGGTATGTCAGTGAGTCTGTCTAAAGCAGGTTAAGGCAAAGTTCTTTTACTTCTTCATACTAAGGAGAAGGAATAGGATACATTTGCTAGATCTCTTGTTGCACACAAAGTAGTGAAACTTTGGTTATGATTCATTTCAAAAGTCCTCTGGGACCACAGCTACAAAGGAGGCAACACTTAAGCCAATCAATTTAATTTTCAAAAAGCTATCTTTCAGTTGCCTAGAATGAGCCAGAGAGTTATGTGACTGCGATTTATACTTTGAATGTTTTGATGATACTCCTGACCCTTGCAGTTGATCAGGGATTCTGCATCACTACTGGTATCCAATTTTAGAAGAAGTGGGGAGCTGCAAGGACTTCTAGTCATCTTTCTAAGGAAAATATCCCATGTTTTACAAGACAGAGCGAATTCTTCCAATTGCTTAGAACACAATTCAAAATCTGCACTTAATAGAGGAATAAACTTAATGGCGAGAAATAAACAAAGAAAACCAAATTTAAAAGAAAGAGTTTATGGACCTACTATTGTTGCTGTTAAGTGCCTTAGAGTTGGTTCTGACTCACAGCAATCCTGTAGACGGTTTCTGAGATTGTAAATCTTAGGGGAGCAGAAAACTCACCTTTAACCCTTCCAGCAGCTGGTGGGCTCAAAATGTTGGACTTTAAGTTCACAGTACAGTGTTTGTTTTATACAGCCACTGTACTTCATGGACCTATTGGGCCTCTTGTAAAAAGGATTTTATTCAGTGATTCAAATTCTCATCAGATTCCTAAAAACCCTTCACCTTAGGGCTGAGGTTGATCTGAGAGCCAGTCTCCAATAGACTTTGAAAGCAATTTCTCTTTACATAGGAGACCCTGGGTGGTACAAACAATACACTCAAATGGTAATCAAAGATTGGTGATTTCCGTTCACCTAGAGGTATCCAGAAGCATGGTGATCCACTTCTGAAAAAATCAGCTATTGAAAACCCTAATGGAACACAATTTTACTCGGACACATGTGGAGTCAAATATGAGTCTTTTGATTCTATGGGCAATAGTTGTTCTGGTCTTGTACAATGGCCAGTTATCCTGGTAAATGGCTAGAGGACTTTTTGGAAATGAGTACAGAGATTATTTACAGTTGTTGTTGTTGTTGTTGTCAGGTGCCATCGAGT
>NW_006408540.1:5424734-5430484 GCF_000296735.1 Chrysochloris asiatica
ATTGGTGCTACAAGTCTCTTGTTCAATATCCACATTACAATCAGAGACGCTTACTTAGTACCTGTGTTCCTTCACCTATGCAAGACCCTCAGGGAACAGTTATTACAGGGCTTTTCAAGTTTGTTGATACTCTTTCATAGTGTATTTGCTAATTTTTTATTTTATTTTTTTTGAGAAGGGTCTGTTACAACCTCAAACTCACAGCCAAAAGTTAAAAGTTTATACTAAAGTTCCCCACTCCCACATTGATCTAAGCAAGTTGTTGGAGTCCATCCTTCACATTATAACAAAGAATTTTGGGAATTGCAACTTCATTTACTTTAGAACACTACTGAGATAGTGTCAGTTAACAAGGTCAGCAGAAATTAGAATCATTCCTAACTAATAAAGTGTGCTCATTGGAATCAGAGACCCTGCTAAGTACACACATAGTGGTAATTTTAAACCAATCTACATATGTGGGTTGTTGTTGTTTTCCCCCTCCTAGTTCATCACCCACTGCATTCACTCTAATTCATATTTCCTAGTTTAAATGCAGACATGAATTTAAAAATATTTATAATTATATTTGATGTGTACATCTTATTCAGCGTTTGATCATGTAATTGGCCCCCTGGATCTAAAGGTAATGAGATTTGGAAAAAAATGGTATATGCAAAGAATTGACTTTTCATTTAAAGTTGAGTGCCTCAGGGAAAGTCATTACGGGAACTTTGAAAATGACAAATCCAACTCTCAAGATAGAAGAGAGGAGAAGATTTGGTGATCCTCTGAGTCAGTTACATTCTTACTTGGGCACATCCCAATATTTAACTGCACTTTTCCACAATAAACCACTTAAGTTTCACTGAAAAGATCTCATGATATTAGAGTTAAACCATCATAAATCTACCATCCATGGATTTGATTTTAGGCACAAGATCCCTGTAGGTAAAATATGTAAAGGCATTCTTTTTAGGAAAGTCTAACATAGCAATTAGGAGCCGTGGTATGGTGCTGTGGGCTAATGCATCATACTGCAAAGTCATTGGAACTGCAAGGTCAGTGGTTCAAGCTCCCCAGTTGCTCCTTGGAAACACTATCCAGGGTCACTATGGGTTGGAATCGACTCGAGGCACTTAACAACAACAACGATATAGCAATTATGAGGATTACTGAGGACCAGGCAGTATTCTATTGTGGATAAGGTCACTATGAGTCAGAAATGACTTGATGGCACCTAACAATAACAAAAGCCACCATCATGAATTTCAAGAAGTTTCGTAAGATGCTGGACAAGGCAGACAGGCTACATAGACCCTCTACAACAAAGATTATTGTTGTTAAGTGCCGTTGAATAGATCCTGACCCATAGTGACCCTTTGTAGGGTTTCCAAGGAGCAGCTGGTGAGCTGGAACCACCAATCTTGCAGTTCAAACGATTTTGCAATCTGACGCATTTGCCCACAGCACCATACCAGGACTCCACAACAAAGATATGGGACATCAAATGAAACAGGTACAAATGACAATCCTGGAACCCTGAACTTCAGAGAAAAGGAAAGAAAAATAGATTGAATACTTTCTGGGAGGAGAAGCTGGGCAAAGGTGGTAAATGAAGGAGACATATAAGTGCAGTCTGACAGTCAAAACCAGCATAGCCATTTGAACTTTTGTGAGCAGCTTTGGAGGCAAACGACAGACTGAGGGTGCAGATTCACACTGGTGACTAGTGAGAGAAAAGATGTTATTCTTCTTCCACACATTTTCTTGGTGACCAGAGGTGTGGCCGGGCCCTATGATCATCTGTTCCCTATGCAGACTCTGCTCTCCAGGATTTAGAGTTGTGCTGTTTTGAGCTGTGACAGTGTGGGTGGGTGGCAGCTGCTTCACCTGGATGACAGGATTCAGGCAGGCTCTTCTCCAGCTCTGTAGAATTTGCAGAGCTGCTAGGCTAGGCTTAAACTATCAGAAACTCTCAAAACCAGCCGCCCTGCCTCTAGCTTCCCTCTGGACTTAACAGACACTGAATTCAGCTACTTGAAGGCCTGTATGAACTATTCTAGATTCAGTGTCCTGAACAGAAAGAACACCTAAGCCTATAGGAAATCAATTTTGGGAGAGGGCTGCTCCATTATATCCCTTCCCCAGTCCCCTCATAACATCCTAGTCAGAGCTGTCCAGAGTTTTCTCCTCTGTGACTAACTAGGATTTGCATTGTTTTATATAAATAAATAAATATATATATTGCCTTTCATTGTTTTTGTTTCTTTATTTTTTTCTTTTCTCTCTTGCTTTCCTTCCCTTACCTTGATTTTCATCTTTTCTATCTGTTTTAATTGTTACTTCTTATGTTTATCTTTCCTAGTTCCCTTCTCTTCTTCTTCCTTCTATGTTTTTCTTGATTTTCTTTGCTGCTGTCTAGTCTCTTTCTCTTCTCCTCTTTCTTATCCCTAATTTAATTTAGTGATTTTCTCTTAGTATTTTATCTTATTTTTCTCTTCTACTGGTTTATTTTCCTGTCCCAACCTTCACTTTATAGTTATTGTATTGTTTTTCTTCTTGTTGTTTTTTATCCTAATTTATTATTTTCTTTTTTCCATTGTTATTTGCTTGTTTGTTTTCTTTTCTTTTCATTTCTTTTGTGTGTGTTTCTCTTCTTTCTCCACCCAATGAAAAGAAGAACTCTTGCCCATACTGCCTCACTATAACCATATCCCCTACAGCACCATCCACAGAGTTAAAATTAATATCATCTCCTATACCACTTCACCAATGATTGACAGCAGCCAACACCAGCCAAATTTTTCTTCAGTTCTTTCAGCTTCAGAAATGCAAATCGTGGTCTTCCCTTTTGGTTTTCAAACTCTAGATCTTTGTACATTTCATTATAATATTTGAGCTTCTGTTCTCAAATTGCCCTTTGAAATTTTCTGTTCAGCTCTTTGACCTATGCATGTCTCACATTTGTTTTAGCATCTCTATGCTAGAGAGCAAGTTTCAGTCTTTCTGGCTTCCACTTTGGGCTTTTCTTTCTTTCTTGCCTTCTTAAGGATCTTTTGCTTTCTTCCTGTATGATGGTCTTGATGTCATCCCACAACTCTTCTGGTTTTCAGTCACCAGTGTCTAATGCATCAAATCCACTCTTGAAATGATCTCTAAATTAAGATGAGATATGTTCAAGGTCATATTTTGGCTCTCGTGGACTTGTTTTAATTTTCTTCAGCTTCAGCTTGAACTTGAAAATGAGAAGTTGATGTTCTGTTCTATTTAGTTTGCCCTGAACTTGTTTTATCTGATCATATGAAACTTTTCCACAGTCTCCACAGATAATAAAAGATATAGTTAATTTAATTTCTGTGTATTCCATCTGGTGAAGTCTACGTGTATACTTGTATTTTATGGTGTTTAAAAATGGTATTTGTAGTGAAGAAGTCATTTGTCTTGCAAAATTCTATAATGGGATCTCCAGCATCACTTCTGTCAACAGAGCCATATTTTCCAATTACTAATCCTTTATTTTGCTTCCAACCTTTGCATTCCAATCACCAGTTATTATCACTACATCTTTATTGCACGTTCGATCAATACCAGATTGAAGAAGTTGGCAAAATTCTTCAATTTCATCATCACTAGTATTAGTGGTTAGTGCATGAATTTGAATAATAGTGGTATTAACTGGTCTTCCACATGGTAGTGGTGGTGGTGTGCTGTGGAGTTGGTTCCAACTCATAGAGACCCTGTACAGTGTTTCTGAGGCTGTAAATCTTTGTTGTTGTTGTTGTTGTTAAGTGCCGTCAAGTCGGTTCCGATCTATAGTGACCGTATACAGGGTTTCCAAACCTGTACATCTTTACAGGAGCAGAATGCCTCATCTTTCTCTGGCGGAGCGGCTGGTAGTTTCGAACTGCTGGCCTTAAAGTTCACAGCCCGATTCGTAACCACTATGCTACCAGAAAGCCTCATCTTTCTCTCATGGAACAGCTGGTAGTTTCGAACTGCTGATCTTGAGGTTAGCAGCCAAATTTGTAACCAATATGCTACCAGGACTCCTTGATCTTCCATGCAGGCATGTGGATATCATCCTATCATGGACAGCATAGTACTTCAAGATAGATCTTGATATATTCTTTTTTATGATGACTTCAGTACCATTCATCTTCCATTTGTCATTTCTGCCATAGTTAGCCATGTGATTATCCAATTCAAAATGGCAAAAAACATTCCAGTTCAGCTCAGTAATGCCTAAGATATCGATGTTTACGTATTCCATTTTATGTTTGACAACTTCTAGTTTTCCTAGACTCATATTTCATACACTCCATTTTCCAATTATTAATGCACATTTGTAGCTATTTCTTTTCATTTTGAGTTGTGCCCATCAGCAAATGAAGATCCTGAAAGCTTTACTCCATTAGTGACATCATAGCCAACTTTAATCTGAAGAGGCAGCTTTCTCCCCATCTTAGTTTGAGTACCTTCGAATCTGAAGGACTAATCTTCTGGTACTATATCTGACAACATTAAGGTGGTATTCATGAGATTTCAATATTGAACATTCTGGTGCTGTCTGCATTTCAGTGCTATTTATAAGGTTATCAGTAACTAAAGATTTGGAAGTAATCTGCCTCTACTTTTTCCAAGTATGTCTTAGTCTGGAAGCTCAGCTGAAACCTAACAACTATGGGTGGCCCTACAGACATTCAAAATATTGGTGGCATTACTACCAGCATCACAGCAACACACAATCCTCCACAGTGTTACAAACTGACAGACAAGTATTGGAAGAAATGTTTAACCTATTATAATTCCAACAAATGCATGAAAAAGGAGAATAAAGAAGTGTTCTGCCATATATCATAACAAATTATAGAACCACTCAACCAATTAGATTTGAGAATTGCTTAGAAAAATATGTAGATTAATGAAATACAGATTTCAGAAAATGTGAGAGCTTAATAGATAATATCAATGATAATTCAATGAAATGAGAAAGAAGGCATGATTTATTAAATAGGTAGTGATTACAACTAGTTACCATTCAGGAAGACAAATAAGGTTATATCTTGTAAGATATCTCATATAAGATATCAAATTAAATTGCAAATGGAATATAAAATATATTTGTTAATATTTCTGAATAAATTCTAGAAGACTAACACAACAAAGGATAGGGGAGAACTCAACCAGGGTAGTAAACTTAAAATGTATTAAATAAATCATAGATTTAATAAGTTAGAATACAAAATAAGTTATCATATGGAAAATGACATTAATGATAAAGTTACAGAATGTATTAGGTTAAAAACCAAAGAAATTGAGGTATAGAATACAGGCAGAAAAAATAGATTTGTGTTGTTCAAAATCTTACAAATTTATTAAAGGGAACAAATAAGATATTTCTATAATATAATGTGAAAGGACAGAAAAATTTCATTGTTATAAAATAAATTCTTATTTGTCAAAAACAAAAAGCAGAGTGAGGTAGAGGGACAGTGAGACAGAGAGGAATAAAATAATGTTTAAAGTCATTAATCATAATTATAATTCAAATTAAAGTAACAATGTGATGACAGTATATATTTTGTTGTTGGTAAGTGCTGTCTAGTTCATTGTGACTCATAGAAACTCTGTATCAGGTTTCCAAGTTTTTAAATCTTTGAGGGAGCAAAAAGTCTCATCTTTATCCTGAGGTGTACTCAAACTGTGGACCTTGTGCTTATCATATGGAGCCACTGTGCTCTACTTTAGTACATATTATATATATAATA
>NW_006408540.1:5430899-5432927 GCF_000296735.1 Chrysochloris asiatica
AATACAGAAACATACAATAATCAATTAAATACAAATACACCATAATGTCATAGACACAACAGAAGATTTTATATCACCCAAAGAAACAAGTGAGAGAGGTGCTAACAAATGATCAAGAAACAGAGCCAGAAAATATTTCTGAGGAAGAAAAGGCATTGGAGCTATGTGAGAAAGAATTCAAATAAACAATATTTAGGTCTTTCAAAAGATTGACAGAAAGATTGAGAAGTAAGGAGAACACAGAAAAAAACTTTTATAAGAATTTAGGAAAATACTACAAGAATAAACAAAATAAATTTAAATTTTGAAACTACATAAAACCCACAAATACAAATTCAGAAGATTAATTAATACTAAGATCTCAGAAGTGAACAATATATTGAAAGGACAAAGGAGCAGATATAAATTGATGGAAGCCCATATTAGTGACCTTCAATATAAATCTCTCAATAATAATAAACTAGAAGAGTAATCTGGAAAAAAAGCAGAAGAAATACTGAGATTTATGTGGGACTACATGAAAAGGAATCACCATTTATCAGAACTGAAGAGACAAAAAAAAAAAAAAAAAAGGAGAAAATTGTTGAAGAATTGCAAAAAGAAAACTTCACTAGCATCATGTAAGATGAGAAGATAACCATTCAAGAAGCTGAATGAATCTCAAACACAATAAACCCCAAAAGAAAATCATCAAGATATATCATAATCAAACTTTCCCAAACCAAAGACAAGAAAGAACTCTGAGAGCAGCTTGGAAAATTCAAAAAGTTACTTAAAATGGAGAAACAATAACACTAAGCCTTGATTTCTCAGCAGAAATTATGAGATGGCATATATAAAACTCTCAAAGAGAAAATGCCAACCAAGAATCCTACATTCACTAGAGCTGTTCCAATATTTCAGTTAAATTAGGGCATTTTCAGATTAATAGAAATTTAGGAATTTGAAATAATAGAACAACTTTAGAAAAAATATTAAAGAGGGAGAAACAGCAACAGCAGACAACAGTTGAGATGAACGTCCATGACAACACCACCCAGAACTCAGTCCAGATTTAGAAGAATAAAAAGTAAAACAAACTTACAAGACTAAAAACAGGGAAACAGATGTATCAATTAATAATGAAGTCAACTATAAAGTAAAAAGAGGGAATAGTGTAGATACAGAATTTCCAAGTGGTGATAAAATAAAGTAGATTTTGAGATAAAACAGGTTGTTTTAAATAAACTCAAAGGTTTATTAATTAATTAACCTATAAGATAAACTCAAAGAAAATTAATACACCTTTACATCAAATAAAGAAGAGGAAAATATTGACTTAAAATTTGGTGCAAAATCATTTTGGATTTTAGTACAACATATTACAGGAAAAAATATGGATATAAGTTTGTAATTTTATATATACACACTCAGAAGAGGCTGTTAGTACCCAAATTATTCCGTAGTGGTTATGAATCAGGCTGCGAACCTTAAGGCCAGCAGTTCGAAACTACCAGTCGCTCCACGGGAGAAAGATGAGGCGTTCTGCTCCCGTAAAGTTTACAGCCTTGGAAACCCAGTACAGGGTCGCTATGGGTTAGAACCGACTTGACGGCACTTAAGAACAACAACATATTAGCAATGGATTTTTTTATATGTTTTAAGGGCCATATAAAAATAGAGTCAAGGAATATATTAAATTGAAGGCCTAGATTAAAATGTTTGGTTTAAAGAATTTTCTATAACAAATTTCATGTTTATGTATGAAAAGTTATATAAAATTGTCTTACATGTATTGTAGTAAATAGATGATTTTGAGACTCCTAAGTGCTTGATTTGCTACATTCTTTCCTGAAATAAATACTGTATTTTCCTCAAAAAAGAAAGAAAGAAAGAATAGGAAAATCAGAAATATTTAGGCAGCATTAAAACACCATCAGGTAGGATAAATTCAAGGTCATATTTTGGCTCTCGTGGACTTGTTTTCATTTTCTTCAGCTTCAGTTTGAATTTGCATATCAGTAATTGATGGTCTGTTCCACAGTCTGC
>NW_006408540.1:5434233-5454653 GCF_000296735.1 Chrysochloris asiatica
CGTCTCTCATACTTTGGACATATTGTCAGGAGGGAACAGTCACTGGAGAAGGATGTCATGCTGGGTAAGATGGAGGGTCAGAGAAAAAGAGGAGGACCCCCAAAAGATGGATCGGCCAGGTGGCATCATTGATGGGCTCAAGTGGGGCAGCAGTAGTGATGTTGGCCAAGGATTGGACATTGTTTCATTCTGCTGTGCATGGGGTCGCTATCAGTCGGTTCTGACTGGATGGCACCTCACAACAACAACAACACAACACCATCAATGAAGAAAAAGAAAAGAAAACCCACAAATAAAATGATTTCAGTGTAGAAATGTATATGAAACAAAGAAACTAGCAAAACCATAAAAATAAAAAAAAGCAAAATGACAGCAACAACTTTATATCCATCAATAATTACACTGATTGTAAATGGCTTAGAGCATCGAGTAGTGGAATTGATAGAAACTTTGGTACATACACATAGTGGAATACTGTACAACATTGAAGAATAATGGCAAATCTGAAAAACAACTCATAACATGGATGGACTCTGAGGACATAATGCTGAGTGAAATTGTTGTTGTTGTTAAGTGCTGTGGAGTCGGTTCCAACTCATAGTGACCCTGCACAGGGTTTCAGAGGCTGTAAATCTTTACGGGAGCAGGAAACCTCATCTTCTCCCATGGAATGACTGGTAGTTTCGAACTGCCGACCTTGAGGTTAGCAGCCCAATTCCTGAGTGAAATTAGTCAATCATAAAAGGACACATATTGTATGATATCACTGTTGTAAAAAGTTTAGAAAAGGTTTTCTTGCTAAAAGAAACATTATGTGATGGTTACCATGGGTGGAAGGGAAGGGAAGGGAAAATTATTCGCTGGATAGTAGGTAGACAGACATTAACTTGGGTGAAAAGACGATATACAAAAGGGAGGTTGGCACAGGAAAGGTGAGGTGGAAGACACATGGAGGAGTGCAAGAGTTAAACTGAATAAAAGCAAATACTATTAACTGATGGTAAATGGATAAGTTCTGTAAATCTTCACTCACTTCAGAACAAACAGTTCTTTAACAAAATGAATTTTAAAAATTACTAATTTTTTTAAGTGAATCATTAATATTTTGCTTAAGGGAATTTCTCTCTCAATTTTTTTTTTTTTTTTTGCTATAGAAAATTATGATGCTAAAATTTATAGATACTATGATAAAAATTTGAAAGGAAATTTCAACTAGCAACTATTCTAGAAAAAGCCAATAACACATTAGAAGGTACTAGATAGAGAAGGGAGAAAATGTGGAACAAATCTCAAAATTATAAATAATCAGGGTTTACTGGTCTGAAAGAGATTTGAGGAACCGCAGAATATAGCCTCAGTCACTGTTCAAGTCTAGAATTTAATTAACCCTCATGGCTCAATTTCTAGTCAAGCAATAGATAGGTATATTTGTTGTTGTTGTGTGCCATCGAGTCGGTTCCGACCCATAGCGACCCTGTATAGAGTTTCCAACGAGCAGCTGGTGAGCTTGAACCACTGACCATGTAGTTCAAATGACTTTGCCGTCTGACGCATTAGCCCACAGCGCCACACCAGGACTCCAGATAGGTATATTATTGTTGTTGTTGTTGTTAAGTGCCATCGAGTCAGTTCCGACCTATAGTGACCCTGTCTAGGGTTTCTGAAGAGCAGCTGGTGAGCTTGAACTGCCGACCTTGTAGTTCAAACGACTTTGCAGTCTGGCGCATTAACCCACAGTGCCACACCAGGACTCCAGATAGGTATATAGGAGGCAACGATACTAGTAAGGTATGCTCACCATGGGATGGCCAACAATTAGAGACCAAAAGGACAGCATTTACCTAAGGGAAAAATTCAGAATGGTAGGGAAGGGAAGTGGAATAAAAATAAGAATCACAGGGAGGAAGTGAGGAGCTGAAGTTATGTGGAAGAGATTGTGAAAGTTACAAAACAAGAAAGAAGAAAAATATATACATAGAGGAGGTGACTAGTAAGGATGAAACAAACGGTATGGTTGGTTGAATGTAAAATTGATGTTCTGCTCTGAAAACCTTCATTCAATTAACAATACAAAATTTAAAAATAAAATACCAATGGACTAATGGAACACATGAACATCAATCTCCATAACCCTGAGACCAGATGAATTAGATGGTGCCTGGCTACCACCAGCAACTGTTCTGATAGGGATTTTAATCATTGCAATTAAATGAATCATACGATTTGTTGAATGTAAAACTGATTATCTACTCCATAAATCTTCATTCAACTCACAATAAAAAGTTTTAAAAAATATGTATAGATATTTTATGCATAGATGCATGATATGCAAATGAGTGTGAAAGAGAGAAAGAAAGAGACCTTCTGAACATTGGGAACAATGTCAATTTACATATAGAGTGAGTTGTTGTTGTTGTTAGGTGCCATTGAGTCAGTATTGACTCATAGCGACCTTATGCACAGCAGAATGAAACACTGCCCTATCCTGGGCCAACCTCACTATCGTTGCCGCACTTGAGTCCATCGATGCTTCTACTTGGTCAATCCATCTCATTGGGGGTCTTCCTCTTGTTCTCTTACCCTCCACCTTACCAAACATGATCTTTCTACAGTGACTGGTCCCTCCTGACAATATGTCCAAAGTATGAGAGACTAAGCTTAGCCATCCTGGCCTCCAAGGAGCACTCTGGCTGCACTTCTTCCAATACAGATCTGTTGGTTCTTTCAGCAGTCCATGACACTTTCAATATTCTCGTCTAACACCATAACTCAAATGCATCAATTCTTCTAAGGTCTTCCTTATTCACTGTCCAGCTTTCACATGCATATGAGGTTATTGAAAAGGCTTGGGTCAGGCACACCTTAGTCCTCAAGCTGACAGCTTTGCTCTTCAACACTTTAAAAATGTCTTGTGCAGCAGCATATAGGTTATGGAATGTTTGTGAGCTAAAATGTATAAACAATCTAAACATTGAACCAAAATATTTGGTATGATAATAATCACATATATGCACTTATGTAGAATATACATATGCCTGTATGTGTTAGTTTTAAAAAAGATAATTACTTACCCTACAAAGAGAAGAAGCTAATTTCAAGTTACTAAGAAGTAAATTGGTGATGAACTGGATAAAGTAGATGAAAGCTATTTTTATCAAGAAGTTTGACAAAGGTAGGGGAAAAAAAAAGGTGATTTAAGAATATATTTGGTTCCAGGGAAGTCATTTATGTAATCGAGGTAATCTGAGCTTATTTTTCAGTAGAAAGAAATCAAATGATTCAGTATATGTATAATGGAAAATTTACAAAAAAAGAAAAGAAGAAAAATATGCACATAGAGGAGGTGACTAGTAAGGATAAAGGATAAAGATTCCTTTCTTACAGATAAAAGTTAAAGACTAGAGGAAGGGTGAAAATAAGGGAATGCTTTGGGGTGAATAGAAAATAGTAAGACAGGGCAGCTGCTATTCTACTGCCTGACATCCTGCCTGTTTCTTTCAAAGCACTACCTCAACAGAAGTAAATGTACTTTTCATTGTCCAGGGACAGAGACACTGTTGAGATAGAGAAAATAGAGATATTGATGAGCAACTCTGGTAAAAGGCAGCACCTATTGAGAATTGTACATACTTCAATATAGGAAAGGCATGTTAATCTGGCTGAGTAAGATTGCCTGTAAATTATAGTATCAAATTACAAAAAAATAATATAAGTATTTGGTAAATGCTACAAGGTCAGCAATTCAATCCCACCAGCTGCTCCCCGAAAACCCTATACAAGGTTGTTATTAATCAGAACTGAATTGGTGGCACTTGACAACAACAACAACCAGTATTTAGTGCTATTTAGTTTAGTTTCTTTCATATAACATTAAATTAATTCCTGAGTGTCTGAAGATCATGATTGTTGTTAAAAGCCATTGAGTTGGTTCTAACTCACAGTGACACTTGTATACGGTTTCCAAGGAGCAGCTTGTGGGTTTGAACTTTGTGGTTCACAGTACAGTGCTAGCACTGGAACACCACACCAGGAGTTTGATATTTGGTTTCTGCCTGGGTTTCATATGAATATTGATTTACATAGTCTTCTATTCAGCATTTTGCCAAAATCTGTATCTGTATTTCATTCAAGTAATGACCATGTATTTAGGAAAACTATCAGTGGATGGAAAACATTACCCATTTCTGGAATGAAAGATGAAGGAAATACAGAAAGAGGTAACATTAATGTGGGTGGAATCTTGAAAAGAGCAAACTTTTAAAAAACCTGTTCCAATGAAAGCAGATATATGTCAACAACAACAACAACAACAAAAAGAGTACAAGGATGGTGCCCAGGCAAAACCAACCCTAGAAATAAACACCATCCCTACTTGAATTTTTTATGGTTGAAATGATTAATACATTAATCTGAATATAGACAAATATCATTTATTTATAAGACTATGGCTTATTTATTTAGATACAGTTATATGAGTATTTTGAAAATAAAGGTATGACAGGTCACCTTTTGAATCAAGTTAAATTGGAAAGTGGTAGATGTTGACAAGGAGGTTAAAGCAAGAAGACACTAACAAAGGAAAAAAAAGTTCTGCACTGTCCTATAGGGTACCTATCAGAATTGAGTATGCAACAATAAATTTGTTTTCGTTTGTTGGAAATTTCTGTTTCTTAAAACAATAGTCAGATTTCTTTTTCCATTTTTTATTTTATTTACTCTCATATCTACTCTGAATTTCCAGTGCTTTCTACTCTATCACTTGACTATCGTAATCATAGTTTGATTTCTAGGATTACCTTTCATTTGAGTATACATAAGATAATTGTGATATTTAGGGTTCATTTAAATAAGGATATATCTCAGCATACTATTATAATCATCACTTAGTTTTACACATCTTCTACTTTATTTTGAATGTCCATCACTGGGGTTCTAGTCTGATATTTACAATTAGAAATGATCATTTTCTTATTGATTTGTGCAAATGTGCAGGGTTAAATTCCACACCTCTATCTTGTATGTCAAGAGATCTGGTGGTGCTGTGGGTTAGGCATTGGGCTGTTAACTGGCAAGTTGGTGGTTCAAACCCACATCCCACTACATGGGAGAAAAATGAGGTTGTCTCCTCCTGTGAAGAGGTGCATACTTAGAAATCCTATATAAGGCTGATATGAGTCAAAATGAATTTGATGATTGTGGGTTTGGGTTTGTTTTTGTTTGTTTGTTTCATCTGGCATGTTACATTCTTGAGACTTTACAATTCTATTCAAAATTTGAAATAACACATGACCTTCATTATTCTATCAAGGTACCTATCAGTCCCATATATACTTTGAACATATAGCCATGCAAGAGTTTAATTTAACCATAGATTCTTACTACTATTTCTTAGTAGCAATCTAGTGAGAATATTTTAAACAGTTACTCTGGATATAGATCTATTTACTTAAATAAATTTCTGCAAATTTGAATCCTAAATTTCCTATTAATAACAAATAGTCTATAATCAAATAGATTAGTCTTTCCATCAAGATGAAAGCTAGTGAAGTTCTGTTGTAGTATTCAAAGAATTCAAGGGTAAAAGCAAGATAAATATTTTACAGAACGTGTAGGTGTCATCATGAAGAAATTATATGAAATATCTCAATTTTCTAGTCATTGAGGTTTTAATATATTTATTATAGAATGAAAATTGGAATGTGTTCTATTGAAATTTTGCTTTAATTTTCCCAAAACATCTTGGTTTTATTGGAAAATGACATTCTGCACTGTAAGCTTTATGGACTAATAGAGATCATAGCTTTTTGTATAGCTTTCAGTATAAAAATAATGTTGTCATCTACTCTAATTAAGAGGTACTGTCTTGGGTAAAAAGACAGAAATTGCCTGGTAAAAGAAAATGTTCTCATTTTAAGGATTCCCTTCCCCCTATTAGGAGAAAGATACAGGTGTGATTAGGTTTTTATGTTAGAATGAAATTAGATATAAAGTAGAAAAATAAAATTATACATTAGATATAATTGGAAGCAAAAAAGAAGGGTATGCATAATTCTTCTTACACAAAAATGTTTAGATCAATTGTTTAGAATCTAATGTAATTATCTAAAGAGTCAAGTGGAATAGAAAGTTTTAATCTTATGCTGAGCAAGGCCTTTAGAGTTGCTATTACACAATTATTTTGACTTTTATATGCTAGTAATGGGCAATATCTCTGACCCTGATATAATTGCTAAGTGTTGGATCATTCGGTCCCTTTATGCATAATATTACCTCATTGTTTTTCTATTAAATTTATCCTTTTCTCAGCTAACATGACAATATTTTTTAAAATATGGGACCCAGATAAAGTAAATAAGTATATAAGTACCTCGAATTGATATTAAAGCAGGGACTATCTGAGATATTCTCTAGCTATATTAATGCTTACAAGTTATCAACAGCATGAAGTTCCACTTGGGTTATTACAAAATGTCCTAAATTGGTTGTTCAAGATTTGGTTGACTTGTTTGGGTTAGTAAATGTATTGAAAGAGAATTTGTAACATCACAGAGGAAAAAAACAATTCTTTCTCATTTTGAAAACTTTCCAGTTGATCCCTGAAAGTTGAGGAATGCAATGGCAAAATGCTTTTATTAAGTCTAACATCTATTATGTATTTATAGTTTTTATAATTGTTTTTGTTGTTGTTGTTAAGTACTGTTGACTTTATTCTGACTCATAGTGACCCTGTACAGGATTTCTGAGGAGCAATTGGTGGGTTTGAACCCCCAAATTTATGGTTCGCAGTTCATTAACTTATGGCGCCATACAAGGAGTCTATTACCTATGGTTGTTCTTGTTAAATGTTGCTGAGTGGTTCCAACTCATAGCAACTCTGTATAGGGTTTCCATGGAGCAGCTGGTGAGTTTGAACTGCTGTCTCTGTGGTTCAAACAGACCTTGCAGTCACGTATTATCTTACTGTGCCACATCAGGAATATTCCTAATGTCCCATGCCATTCTGTCTGATTTTCAGTGCATCAATTCACTTCAATTTATATATTCTTGTTGTCCTTGAGTTGTTGCCTCATGAATACTGGCATGCTTGAGTCCACTCATCTGTCCTCATTATATTGGACAATATTCTGTTGTGTCCAATAATGTTTCCATTGGCTGATTTTCTGAATTATATCACAGAGCTTTCTTCCTACCTTGTCTTAGTATGGAAGCTTTTTCAATGTCTGTTCAACACATGTGACACTACAGATATTTGAAATACCAGTGGCATAGCTTTCAGCATTGTAGTAACACAGTACAATAAATTGACAGACAGGTGATGGCCAATCCATATATCTAGTCCTAATATACCACAGAACTGGGCTATCCCCTCTTGTTCCTTAGAGTTTATTTTCTATATAAATATCTTCCCCACATCTCAAAGCATAATTACTCACAGGCTTTCTCTTGTTGTACCTTGAGTGGTTCCTTACTGGTGTCATACTATATCACTGTCCTCTCATTCAATATTGCTTTTAAATATTTCTTCTGTAACTTATCTGTTTTGATAAGCTAGCTGATATTTCATTTTCTTTCATGCCCTAGAATTTTATAGCATTAGGCTACCTATAGTCTGATTGAAATCAGATTTAACATTACTTTCTCAACCTCTTTGGACTATATATTAACAGGGAAATGATAGTAGATCTTGAACTTCAAAGGCAATTGAGTGAAATAATTTGAAAATGACTCCTATTACTTTGGGTCTGACTCATGAAACAGCTGAAGAGGGTAGTAAAGGAATTAAAATTAATGAGCCTTCTCCTGCTTCCTGAGGAAGACACCTAAAAAGTTCCCAACTGTTATGTATTACAAGTTAAATCTTCAGAGTTAAATTTCTGGCTGCTTAGCTGGAGGCTGATTGTGTAACAGTGAGGTTAAGGATAAGTTAAAATATTTTTCAAATGGCTAATATCTATGGAATTCTTTGGGTCACTATAATCTTTAAGTATACCATCTATACACCAGTTGGTAAAACTTCACTCTATGAACGGAGCTTGGGAATGTCTGTATGAAAGGTGCATGCATCATTTATGCCAGGTCTGAAGCCTCAGGAGATTCTATTGGTCCACCCTTACATCCCAGCTATCACATGCAGGTGACCCAATGACTCCGCTGGCACCATGACCTGACCCAATCCTCTCAGCAGCTCCCTTGTCACCAAGCCCATGAAAGGCTGGGAAAAAAATTAGAGACAACATTGACCATGGTGACCTGGCAAGATTGCTGTGGGGCAAAAGTCATATTAAAATACCAAGGTAGCAGCAAGATATGAGTAAATTAGAACAGGGTTCAAAGGACAGATATAAAAAATGACGAAGCACTTTAAAAATAGACTTATGAAGAAGTGCAAGAAACAACAACAAAACCAACAACAGATTTAAATGGAAAGATTAAAGGAATTTAAATTATTTAGCCCTGAGGAAGAAAGGCTAATGATAAATAGAAAAACTTTCTTCTTTATTTACATGGAAATCAAGAGAAAATGATCTGCTAATCAGACAATTAAGAAAATCTGGCCTTACATTTTCTTTGGAAAGAAGCACCTGACTACTGTGGATAATTTAATTGTGAACCTTTGTAATATCTGGACAATTGGATATAAATATCATCTCTTCCATTATGTACCAGTTGCAAATTCCAGAAGTGTTTCAGTATCTGATTCTTCAGTGCTCAAGTATATGGTTATGTTGGAAAGCTGAGACTCCCAAAACACCAACCTTAAAGTTACATATGAAGTTGGGAAAAGTGCACCCAGACTGGAAGTAACAACTTTTTAATGAGCTACTAAAGATTTATGTAAACATTTTAAAGATAAAAATATGAATAAGAACAAGGTGATCCCTATTAATATTTTTAGTAATGAAACACCACATTAGGGATCTCCATTTTTTTTTAATGTGGAGAACACTGATAAAGCAAGTATCAAAAGTGCAGGTGAGCTCTGCAATCTGCTTTCATTTGGAGCAACATATGCTTTTGGGTGGACTGATGTTATCAAGGCTAATGGCTTCGTGTTATTGTTCTCTGTTCCAGCCTTGCTTTTCACTCTTAACTTGTAGGACAGCTTAATTGGTTGACTTGTTTAAAGTGCTTAATTACTCATGTGATGGCTATTACCAATACAAACTGTCTACAGGATACACAGACATCTATTGTGTCCCAGCTGATGTTACAATACTAAATGGAACCTGATTACTGTACATTGCTTTTCAATGCTGTTAATTTGCATGTTTGAATAAGTCTGTTGAGACTCCATTTTATAGCTATTGCTCCATGTACGCTGCTTGGGATCACTTTGGGAAACAGTGTGTGATTGGCTTTTTCTATTCACCAAAATAGAGGGTTTGGAGATACTGACACCAAGGTCATTATGCATTACACTTATGGGTTTTGTGTCCCATTGCATACTGGATTACTGTATTTGCTTTTTCTGTTTTTTTGGTTTGTTTTTTTTTCCTTAGTGCTCAGTTTGTACTTATTACTGAATATTCCTTTAAATGTAGAAGCTACTCTTAGTACATTAGTAAAATTGGAAGGCTTAGAAAATGTTTTAAAACAATACAAAACAAAAAGATATTAATTAAGAGAGTTGATAGAGTTTCAAAATTAATTTCATGTTAATTATAATGAAGATGTCCTTTAAAACACAAAAGCTAGGTAGGCAAAATTTTTTTGCTGTTATTTCAACTACTAATGGCCAATCCTATCAGGTTGTGTAAGAAGTTGGCAAGATAATCCCTTTAACACATACTATAAACTTAGTTTTCCCATTTAATTTGTCAGGCAATTAAACCATAAATTAAAAAAAAATGATTTGCTAACATGTGAAACAATTTTTAATGTAAAAGTTAGTTGATGTGTTTAATGTAGTGTGATTAACATTAAATGCCCATCTAAAGGAGCTCCGGTAGCAAAGTGGTTACGAATCGGGCAGCGAACTGCAAGGTCAGCAGTTTGAAACTCTGGAGAAAGATGAGGCTTTCTGCTCCAGTAAAGACTTAACAGCCTCGGAAACCTTGTACAGGGTCGCTATGAGTGGGAACCGACTCCAAGGCACGTAACCAACCAACCACAAGAAATTTTCAGCATTTTCTGTGCTAAGAATTTGCCTGGAACTCACACAAGTGTTAGAAATTTGACAATCATGGGGCAACCATTAACCAATGGAGGTGAGAACTAGTGGATAAGTGATCCCTTGTTCCATCTGTGAGGTAGTCAATAAGAAGTACATTTTATAAAATACTTTTCAGAACACTAAGACAGAATTGAGCTTCATTTACCCTCAGAGATGACAAACTTAACATGCCCTTGAGTTGGTTTCATTATCTTCCCTTTTTCTATTTTAAGGAGAAATATAGACTAATACACATGTCTCATTTTTAAAGCCTGTTTCCTCTTCACAATGAGTGGAAATAGCGGAGTTTACGTCATGAGATTTTTATAAGGAATAAAGGGAATAATGCTTGTTAAAAAAATTTATGTGCTGTACACATTAAAGAATGTAGAATGTATGCAATGATAATAAAAGCTTTGTTTATTTTTCAGTAGTCCTAATTCTCTTTTCAATTGCACTTGCCAGAATTGTTCTGTCAGAATAATAATGACAAAATGATTTCAACTTCTTGATAGTTTTGATGAGATTGTTGTGCAAAGGAAGATTTGAATGAATGTGAGGCTGTTGTTGCTGTTAAGTGCCATCAGGCTGGTTCCAACTCATAGCAACTCTATGTGGCTTCCAATGAGTGACTAGTGGCTTTGAACTACTAACCTTGTGGTTAACAGTGGTGTTTATCCAATGGCGCCACTCCAGGATAATTGGGGGGAAAGTTAGCTTGAATCCATGGACATCAAAAGACAGAATACAACATTCACAAATCATTATTTATTTTATGTTCTTGTTCGTTCTGGAAATATTTGCATTAGGAAACAACAGATAGCCATTGAAGACAATGCATGCACAATGCTGTATTCTTTAGGAAGTAATCTCCTACATTGCAGATTACATTCTATAGCAATAGTTTCTAATTATAATCACATATGTTGTTATTAGGTGCAGTAGAGTTGGTTTCAGCTCATGGCGTTGTTGTTGTTAGGTGCCAATGAATCAGTATTGACTCATAGAAACCTTAAGCACAACAGAAAGAAACACTACTTGGTCCTGTGCTGACCTCACAATCATTGCTACATTGGAGCCCATTGTTGCTGCCTCCATGCCAATCCATTTGCTTTGGAGTCTTCCTCTTTTACCTGACCTTGCATTTTAGTGAATGTGATACCCTTCTGCAAGGATGGGACATTCCTGAAAATATGTTTAAAGTATGAGGGATGAAGTCTGGCCATCCTGACTTCTAAAGAGCATATTACCACCTACTTCTTCATTCACAGATAGGTTTGTTCTTTTGGCAATCCATGGTACTTTTAATATTCTGCTCCAACACCGCAGCTTAAAAAATCAATTTTTTCTACAGTCTTGCTTACTCACTGTCCAACTTCAACAGGCATATGAGGTTACTGAATATAACATGATTTGGGAGACATGTACCTTAGTTCTCAAACTGTTATCTTTGCTCTTCAATATTTTAAAGAAGTCTTGTTATGCATATTTGCCTAATGCAATACATCTATTGATTTTTTGACTACTGCTTTCATGAGTGTTGATGGCTGATCAAACCAAATAAAGACTTTGACAACTTTAATCCATTCACCATTTATATTTGCTGTTGTTGTTAGGTGCCATCAAGTCGGTACTGACTCAAAGTGACCTTATGCACAGTAGAATGAATTTACTGCCCTATCCTGGGCCAACCTCACTATTGTTGCCACGATTGAGTCCATCGAAGTTGCCACTTGAGTGATCCATCTCGTTGGGGGTCTTCCTCTTTTTCTCTGACCCTCCACCTTACCAAACATGATATCCTTCTTCAACGACTGGCCCCTCCTGACAATATGTCCAAAGTTTGAGAGATGAAGTTTGGCCATCTTGTCCTTCAAGGAGCTCTCTAACTGCACTTCTTCGAAAATGGATCTATTGGTTCTTTTGGCAGTCCATGGCACTTTCAATATTCTCCTCCAAAACCATAACTCAAAGGCATCAATTCTTCTACAGTCTTCCTTATCCACTGTTCAGCTTTCAATGCATATGAGGTTATTGGAAATACCATGGCTTGGGTCAGGTGCACCTTAGTCCTCAAGCTGACATCTTTGCTCTTCAACACTTTAAAAAGACATTGTACAGCAGATTTGCCTAATGCAATACGTCGTTTGATTTCTTGACTGCTGCTTCCATGAGTGTTGATAGCCAATCCAAGAAGAATGAAGTCCTTGACAACTTCAATCTTTTCTCTGCTGATAAAAATGTTTTTTATTGGTCCAGTGGTAAGGATTTTTGTTTTCTTTACACTGAGATGTAATCCATACGGAAGACTGTGCTCTTAGATCTTCATCAGTAAGTATTTTAAGTCCATTTCACTTTCAGCAAGCAAGGTTGTATCATCTGTATATCACAGGTTGTTAATGAGTCTTTCTCCAATCCTGATACCATCTTGTTCTTCATAGAACACAAAGCTTCTCCGATGATTTGCTCAGCATACAAGGATGGTGAAAATATACAACCTTGTCACACACTTTCTTAATTTTAAATCATTCAGTGTTCCCATGTTCTGTTAGAACAACTGGTTCTTGGTCCAGGTACAGATTTCTCATGAGCACAATTAAATGTTCTGGAATACTCATACTTCACAATGCTGTCCATAGCTTGTCATGAGCCACACAATCGGAATCCTTTGCGTAGTCAATAAAGCACAGGTAAACCTCTTTCTGATATTCTCTGCTTTCAGCCAAGATCCATTGGACATCAGTAATGATATCCCTTCATTCCACAGTCTCTTCTGAATCCAGCTTGAACCTCTGGAAGTTCTCTGTCAATGTGTGCTTGCAGCCATTTCTGTATTAACTTTAGCAAAACTTGACTCTCATGGGATATCAAAGAGATTGTACAATGATTTCCACATTCCATTTGGTCACCTCTCTTTGTGATGGGCACAAATATGGATCTCTTCCAATCAGTTGGCCAGATAATTGTCTTCCAAATTTCTTGGCAAAGATGAGTGAGTGCCTCTTGTGCCGCCTCACTTTCTTGAAGGGTTTCAATTTTTATTCCATCAATTCCTAGTGCCTTGTTCTTTGCCAATTCCTTCAATGCACCTTGGGCTTCCTCCTTCAGTATCATTGGCTCTTGCTCTTGAAACAGTTGAACATTAACCATTTCCTTTTGGTACAGTGACTCTGTGTATTCCTTCCATCTTCACTTGATGCTTTCTGCATCATTCAATAATTTGCCCAGAGAATCTTTCAATAATGAAATTCGAGGCTTGAATTTTTTCTTCAGTTCCCCTAGCTTGACAAATGCCGATCGTGTTCTTCCTTTTTGGTTTTCTGACTCCAGATCTTTGCATATTTTGTTGTAATATTTGTCTTTAGCTTCTTGAGCTGATCTTTGAAATTTTCTGTTCAGCTCTGTAACTCCTCATTTCTTCCATTTGCGTTAACATTTCTACGCTGGAGAGCAAGTTTCAGTGTCTCTTCTGACATCCATTTTGAACTTTTCCTTCTTCCTTGTCTTCTCAGTGACTTTTTGCTTTCTTCATGCTTTCTTCATGTATGATGTTCTTGATGTCACCCCACAACTCTTCTGGTCTTCAGTCTTTAGTGTTTAATGTATCAAATCTGTTTTTCAGATGAACCCTAAATTCAGGTGGGATATATTCAAGGTCATATTTTGGCTCTCATGGACTTGTTTTCATTTTCTTCAGCTTCAGTTTGAATTTGCATGTGAGTAGTTAATGGTCTGTTCCATAGTCTGCCCCTGGCCTTGTTTTGAATGATGTGGAGCTTTTCCATCGTCTCTTTCCACAGATGTAGTCAATGTGATTTCTATGTATTCCATCTGGTGAGGTCCATGTGTATAGTCATCTCTTATGCTATCTTAAGAAGGTATTAGAAATGAACAAATCATTGTTTTTTCAGAATTCTATCATGCATTCTCCAGCATCATGTCTAATACCAAGGCCATATTTTCCAATTACTGATCCTTCCTCTTTGCTCCCAACCTTTGCATTCCAATCACCAGTAATGATCAATACATCTTGATTGCATGTTTGGTCAATTTCAGATTGAAGAAATTAGTAGAATTCTTCTATTTTATCCTTTCTGACTTTAGTGGTTAGTGGGTAAATTTGAATAATAGTAGTATTACCTTGTAGGTGTATGGATATTATCCTTTCACAGTCAATGTTGTACCTCATGAGTGATCTGGTTATGTTCTTTTTGACAATAAATGCAACACCATTCCTCTTCAATTTGTCATTCCTGGCATAGTGAACCATGTGGTTGTCAGATTCTAAATGTCCAATACCAGTCCTTTTCAGCTCACTAATGCCTAAGATATTGATGTTTATGTGTTCTATTTCATTTTTGACAACTTCCAATTTTCCCAGATCCATACGTCATACATTCCATGATCTGATTTTCAATGGATGTTTACAGCTGTTGCTCTTCATTTTGAGTTGTGCCCCATCAGCAAATAAAGATTCCCATGGTCTTTTCTCCCACAAGCTTTACTCTATTTTTTTATCATGGTCAACTCTACTTTGAGGAGACAGGTCTTCCCTAGTCACATTTTGAGTGCCTTCCAATCTGAGTGGCTTGTTTTCCAGCACTATATCTGACAGTGTTTCTCTGCTATTCATAAGGTTTTCAATGACTAAATATTCAGAAGTAGTTCATCGCTCTTTGTTCCTAGCCTGTCTTTGTCTGGAAGCTCATCTGAAATCTGTCCACCATGGGTGACCCTGCTGGTATTTAAAATTCCGATGGCATAGCTTTCAGAATCACAGCAACTCACAAGCCACCACAGTGCGACAAACTGATAGACAAGTGGTGGCTTTTTGGTTTTAAGTGGAAACTGTCACTTTAAATTTTGAGGAGATCTGTGTGCATGCATAGTAGAACTGTCCAGGGGTGGGGGTGGGGTGTCCATTTGCTTAGGCATCCCCTCTAGTCACCAGAATGGAGGTGCACAGACAGTGAGAGGCCAATGAACAGATACTAACAACAAAAACAAAAAGAATGTCGACACCTGTATCTGTCAGATGTTCGTGGCTGCTCTGATCCTTCCTCCACTTGGTCTCTCCCAAGATGGTGGCTCCAGGAGCAGCTGAGCGTCTTGCATTAGAAAGCAATGGATTTCTTTATTATGCTACAAATGCCCCTAGCTTTAAGCCTTCCAAGCTTCTAAATATTCATTAATATGTGCTTCAGTGTTCTAGTATCATCCCCTGAGCCTGTTTTGTCAGGTATTCTGTGTTGTTGCTGATGGAGCTCCTAACTGCACACTTTCACAGTCTGACATCTTGTAGCAACAATTAGGGTTTAGGTAGTGTATAGAAATCTATATTTCCTCAGAACAGTATTTGATTTGGATGATGAGCCTAGTTTGTATAACCCTTGTCTAAAGGACTAGTTGTAGTATGTTACTGTTGTTAGGTGTTATCAAGTTGGTTTCAAGTTACAGTGACACAATGCACAGAATGAAACACTGAAACTTCCTTTACCATCTTTATAATTGTTAAGTTTGAGTACATTGTTGCTGTTACTATGCTATTCCATCTCCCATGAGGGTCTTTTCTTTTTTATCAACCTTTCAATTTATGCAGCATGACATCCTTCCCTAGGAACTGGTCCCTTCTAGCAACATGGACAAAAAGAGTCTCCATATCTTAACTTTTAAAGAAAGTTCTGGCTGTACTTATTCCAAAACAGATTTGTTTGTTCTTTTGGCAGTCCATGTTTTCAGTATGCTTTACAATACCATAATTCAAATGCATTGATTCTTCTACAATCTTCCTTATTCATTGTCCAATGTTCACATACATATGAGGTGAATGACAATACCATGGCTTATGTCAGGCACACCTTAGTCATCAAACTGACATCTATGTTGTTTAATACATTAAAGAGTTTTTTGGATCAAGTTTTCCTAATTCAATATATTTTTTTTTTTATTTCTTGACTGTTGCTTCCATGAGTGTTGACTGTGGATCCAAGCAAAATGAAATATTTTCTGAACTTCATAATTTTCTCCATTTGTCATGATGTTATTTATTGGCTGAGTTTTGAAATTTTTATTCTCTTTTCATTGAGGTACATTCCATACTGGCCTTCATCAGTGTTTCAAGTCCTCTTCATTTCCAGTAAACAAGGTTATGCCATCTGCATTTCTCAGATTATTAAGGTATCTTCCTACTATTCTGAATCACATTTTTCAAATAATCAAATTTCTCAGATTATTTATTCAGCATAAATATGGAATAAGTATTGTGATAGGATACAGCACTGATGTACAACTTTCCTGATTTTGAATCAATCGGTATCCCCTTGTTCCATTCTAGCAACTGCCATTTGGTCTATGTACAGTTTCCTCATACCATCATCCATCTTTCAGTTTGCCATACTGTGGTGACTTAAGTATTTCTGTAATGTTGGAAGCTATGCAACAAATTTCTTAAAGCCAGCAGGGGATCCATGGTGGACCAGTTTCAGTGGAGCTTACAGACTAAGACAGACTAGGCAGAAGAAACAGAGTACTTCAGAAAATCTATCCATTAAAAAACCTTATGAATAGCAGCAGGACATTGTCTGATACCATGCCAGAAGATAAACTCCTCAGGTTTGAAGCCACTAAAAATATGATTGAAGGAGTGTTTCCACCTCAAAGTAGAGTTGACCATAATGGTATGAATAGGGCAGAGCTTTTATGACATTCATTTTCTGCTAGAACAAAACTCAAAATGAGAAGAAACATCTGAAAATATCCATTTATAATTTGAACATGGAATGTATTAAATATGAAGCAATGAAAATTGGAAGTTGTCAGAAATGAACTGGATGACATAAAGATCAATATCCTAAGCATTAGAAGCTTAAATGGACCGATATGAAGACTCCTTCCCTGTCAGTTGGTATTTTGAGGTATTATATCCATAAGTATAGGTCAAGTTCATCAAATTATAGCAATTTACACTGATTTCCTATATAAAAAATTATTATTTTTTAAATCTTCCTCTAGTTCATTTCTGATTATGTAGCCATCCAGGCTAGATCAAATGGGTACTACCTGCAAGTCTGGATATTTTGTGCATCTCCCCTCACTTCATATCAGCTGGACGCTCCACTCTCAGCTCTAGCCCTCTGTGGCTATGTCCTTGTCCATGGGCTCAGGAGTCCCCAGGTCTCACCACACTTTGGACCAACTTCTTCCACTTCTCTCTCTTGTCTCCAGGTCAACGGGAGTCTATAGAACATAGTTAAACTCAGGCTATTTCTTCATTGTTGCCTTTCCCTCTTTTCCACTCACCAGTAGACCAACATGGTCACCAGCAAGCTTAATTGCCTGCTCATGTGTTCTCTTTGAGTTTAAGTCTTGGAAGGCAGTTTGTCCTGAAGGAACTTGATTGCTTGCCTTGATGGCTCCCCAGCAAACAACTTGCTTGTTCTTGTAGCCAGTCATACTGCCATTTTTGTTTTGGATTTTTCCTTATGATCTTTCTTTGAAGATGTACCTTGTATTGCTCTAGTTGTTTCAGGCTGGCCTGCTTGTCCTTTCTAGTGGGAATGTCCCACCTCAGAAGGTTCTGGATGGGGCATTGACCAATTCTTTTTGATATAGTGACTGTGTATTCCTTACATCATTTGACATATCTAGAGAACATAAAAGCTATAGCAGAGCACATCAGAAGTTCTGTATGATTTTGGTAACATAATAAATTGGAACTAGTGCATTAGAGGGTTAGAAGGATAAATCCAATAAACTGATAATGCAAATAAGCAGATGAAAATACAGTAAAACCTGGAAATGCAGCCAGAACCTATATAAGATGGAATCGTGTCAAATAAGGAAAACTCAAATATTTTCCACTAAAATAAGCAACAGAAAATACTATGACTGCATCCTGTCAAGGACCAAAAAAACCCCACAAAAAACAAAACTTGCAAGACCTGCAAAAACAAGGCAGTTATGTCAAGTTTCAGATCTCATAGTTTTCACTTTAAATGTAAAATGATTGGTTCCTTAAATGAGTAGCGGAGGGTTATTTTTGTTTTGTTTTGTTTGTTTTAAGTAGTTCTATGCTTAGCATAAACACAGGACTGAGAACCACAAGGTCTGAATTTCTAACCCTCTAGTCGCTCTGCAAGAGAAAGATGAGACTTTCTGCTCCTTAGGAGATATAAAGCCTCAGAAACCCTATACTGGGTCGATATCAGTCAGAAAGTACTGCAGGGCACTTAAAAACAACAATATTCATATGCATATATTTTGATACTACCTTTATTATTTCCAGATTAGAATTTTGATTGTTGGATAATCATTTTTTATTTCAACGTTATTCCTTTTATGTATATATTTTTGGTTCAATACTTGTATGGATAATTTTTCTTGCATTCCTGAATGACAGCATATGAGGAAATCAAAACAAAACAGAATCTATATGCATATTTGCAGATGGAAACGGGAGGAATTGAAATACTGTTTAGTTACAAAATCTACATTTTTCTTTTATATTTTCTCTCAGTGTTCTTTGCCCTCAGGGATTGCCCAGAGACTCAGAAGCAAATTAAAATTTGACAAAACTACATCTTTTTAAATAATTGTACTTTAAAATGCAGGTGGCAGGCATCTGTTCTATATTCTGAGTCAAATATTTATATGTTCATATCTATTTACTCTTTCTGTTTGTACTATGTATATGTTTGTGCCAAATATATATATTTGGAGCCTGATGTGGCTCTGTATGATAAGCACTGGACTGTTATCCAAGGTCAGCAGTTCAAACCTACCAGCCACTCCTCAGAAACCCTATAAAGGGTCATTATGAGTCAAGGCTGACTCAATTGCACTTAATGACAACAATACTGAAAACTATTAAATTAAATGCATATATTAAACATGTATTTATATTATGAATGCATATAGAATGTCATGTTATGCTGTGTTGTACAGGATGTCCTTTCAAAAGGACTGTATGTTTGGAAAGCTAACACTGTAGTCAATTGGCCCATTGTATTTGATAACAAAATATTGTGCCATTTTTTGTCTGTTTGTTCAATTGACTGAATCAACTCATTTTTATATCATATTGATGAAACAATGGATCATAATGTTGTCATTAATTATACTGATGTCAACCATGAAACAGTGGAAAGTCTATTCAAAGTGGCTCTCAGAATGCAGTGATTATCAAGTCACTAGATCAATTTCACTTCAAATAAATATGACAAGACTATCGAAAGTATTAGACACCATATGTCACATCTAATTATCTCAGTTACATAAATGACGTTAGAAGGAAAAATATTGATTTTGTATTAAAATACTTAAGACACTACTAATAATACATATTAGTTTATCTCACACATATAATTGGTTGTGCAAAGTAAAAGTAGTAATAAAAATCTGTAATATGAAATGTTTGTTTTAAATGTACCCAAAAATGAACAGGATAGAGATTTACTTAACTGGAAAGTTTCCATTAGAATTTGATACTGAATTTATCATTATTTACTGTGTGAACTTGGATAGTTAATTCCATTTTTTTCATTCTTAGTTTTTCTCTGTATGTTGTGAAGAAGACCAAAAGAAAGCAAGACACATGCCTCCCAATGTTGCAGTCATGATCCAATGAGCTGGTATATATGAAATTCCTTCATTAATTGTACACAAAGCATAAGTATTGTGATGGTTATTGAATATGTTTGAAATCAAAATTGATATTGGAACGGGACTCTTTCCTTATTGAGAAGAATGAGTGCTGAATATTCTTACAGATTGTTAAAGCTGCAGAAAACTACCTATAGCATGGCAACCTGTGCTAGAGAAGGCTTACATTTGAAAAGGTAACTGAGTAACAATGATCCTGGTATAGTATATTAAGAAAATTAGCCAATTAGAGAATTCATTTATTACATAATAGGATTATGTGAAAATCATGTATTTTGTTCCCTGAAGGATTTGAACGCTTATAAACTGGTGTCTCTGGTAGTGTAGTGGTTACGAGTCGGGCTGCGAACCACAAGGTCAGCAGTTCGAAGCTACCAGGTGCTCCACGGGAGAAAGATGAAGCTTCCTGCTCTGGTAAAAATTTACAGTTTACCGGCTTGGAAACCCTGTGCAGGATCACCATGAGTTGGAACTGACTGCATGGCACACCACCACCACCACCATGTATTATGTAATATATGTATTATGTAATATATATATAACCACCACCACCATGTATCATATAATATATATATTATATGTATGTGTGTGTGTGGTTATATATCTA
>NW_006408540.1:5454884-5474386 GCF_000296735.1 Chrysochloris asiatica
ATCCTGACGTAACTCTGTAGGATAAGCACTGGACTGCTAACCACTATGTCAGCAGTTTAAACACACCAATTGCTTCTCAGGAAAAAAATATATAGGTTCACTATGAGTTGAAACCAATTAGACATCACTTAACTACAATAAGGTTGAATCAATTCAATGACAGTGGATTATTTTTGTTGTTCCTAGCCTTCATTTTTTTTTTTTTTTCGGGGGGGGCGACTTTCAATTTCATTGTCATCTATGCAGATACCTGCTAATTTTATTTCACCTCCTCAGAAATTAAATGCATACTTTTTTATACTAGAACATGGTGTGCTGTGGAGCCAGTTCCGACTCATAGTCACCCAGTTCCAAGACTGTAAATCCTTACGGGAACAGAAAGCGTCATCTTTCTCCAGTGGAATGACGGGTAGTTTCGAACTGCTGACCTTGAGGTTAGCAGCCCGACGCACAAGCACTATGGTCCATACCAGAGCTACTTTAATATAATATAATGTCCTTTAATTTTTATTATTGATTATCAATATCGGACTATAGAAATATGCCCTTATCTATTTTATTTAATATTGAGTGCGTGCGTTCATTTCAATTTCTGAGTACTGGTCTACAATTCTGAATGCTACTTAAATTTCTACACAAAACCAGGTGAACTGCAATAACATAAGGGATTATGGGGGGCGGGGGAAACAACAGGGACAGCTACAAGATGATATAGTTGGTCAAGGCTGTGCCTGTTAAAGACCACAGTTATTGCCTTCACATAAATCTTGCACATAAATAGTGACAAAGACACACATATCTTAATTTTCAGGTTAATAAAATAGGGGCGTATACTGTCTGATGCTTTAATTAATATGCATATATGTTAATAACATACTAGAATCAGTTAGCCAAAAATGAAAAAAATATGTTAACTGGATAAACGTGAGAGAAACTGGTCCTTCTCACAGCTTACTCATGGGAACTTAAATTGTAGCAGTAAACAATTAAGGAGGTAAATTCAGATATCAGTAGTGGTTTAGATGTTGTTATGCTGCTAAATAAAGGAGTTTCCAAAGTAAGATGGAATAGGGAGAATACCCGGTTGACCTACTTCCAAAAATCAGCCAGTGAAAACCCTCTGATCACAGTGGTTTGATTTGAATCCCATTATAGGTAGCGTAGTGGTTACGAATCGGGCTGCGAACCTTAGGGTCAGCGGTTCGAAACTACCAGCCGCTCCGCGGGAGACAGATGAGGCTTTCTACTCCCGTAAAGATTTACACCCTCGGAAACCCTGTACAGGGTCGCTATGGGTCGGACCCGACTCGATGGCACTTAACAACAACAACAACAACAAATAGGAATTGCAGAAGATGAGGTAATGCTGCTTTCAAGTTCGTTGACTGCGACTAATAATATCAGAGTCTTAAAAAAGCACCTTTTTTAGACTCAGAAATATACTTCTAAAACTTTATTATGAGGAAATTGGCAAACTAATAAACAAAAGTATTTGTATTACGATGTTTTCTGAAGTTTCATATATAAGCAACAATTTGGAGACAACCAAAATGTCAATATATGGGGACTGGTCTCATCAATTGTTATATTCATAAATGAAATGTCATCTAGTACTTAACACTCTTGTGGGTTTGTGGTGTGGTTTGAGGTAGTGTAGAGAGTTTTTAAAGTGAAGATGTTGTTGTTGTTAAGTGCCATCGAGTCGGTTCTGACCCATAGTGACCCTGTATAGGGTTTCCAAGGAGCGACTGGTAAGCTTGAATCACCAACCTTGCAGTTCAAACGGCTTTACAGTCTGGCGCATTAACCCACACCACCACACGATAGCATACTTAAAAATTTATTTAAATTAATTTCCATTTTATAAATCATTTTCATAATGCTTTGTATCAACTGGGCATATTAAGCTGTTTAAATGATGTATTCTGCTAATTTATTAAACTAATGTATTTTTAATTGTTGAATGTTTAGAAAACATGGATAAGTATATGCTTATAAAAATTCCTCATAGTTATGTTATTCAGATATAACCAGTTTTAGTATTTTGTCTTTTAATGTTACATAATTTTACTAAGTATGTGAGATATAGAGATAATATCTTAATCTTTACATTTTGCAGTTGATACACTATATTAAAAAGTTAATCTGTTTTCAAATACCAGTATAACTCAATGTATCATACTTTAAATACAAAGAGAAATACAAGTGTTAGGAGTCCTGCACTTTAAAAGCAGGTGGTGTTTATTGCCTCATGCTTTTAAACGTTTTTCTATCTTTACTAACAACAAGGTGGGTGGGACTACAAGCTGCTATATATTTAACACTACTCTTTAATTTTAAAGAGCTTAAAATATTTTGGTTGGTTTTTTTTTTTTTGATGACTAATCCCTAAGGTGATTCACTCTCAACGGCATAGAAACATTCAGTCTTATTTTAAAGACAGAAAAGCTAGCAGTTTAATCAAGATTGTATTGTTGGCAGAAAACCAAAAACCAAAACCAGACTTTTGTTTAATTTTCAAAAGAATGCATTGGCAGGATGACAATTTACCAAGTATGCAACTGTAGGTGTAGTGATATCACCTTTAAGACCGTGTCTTCATAGAGCAACTGATTTAGCTAGCTTGATTTAAACCATTTAGATGGGGAAACAGTTATGTTCTATGAATAGAGAATTTTACTGTGGTGTTCCTTCCAACTCATAGCAACCCAGTATAGGGCTTTCAAGGAGCTGCTGGTGTGTTTGAACTGCTGAACTTGTGGTTAGCTGTCCAGTGTTTATCCTACGGGGTGATAGCAGTACTCAAAATATACCCTTGTTGTTGTTGTTGTTGTTGTTGTTGTTGTTGTTGTTGTTGTTGTCAAGTGCCAGTAAGTTTGTTCTGACTCATAGCAACCCTGTGTAGGGTTTCTGGGGAGCAGCTGGTATTTTCTAACCACTGACCCTGTGGCTAGTAGTCCAGTGCTCATCCTACAGTGACATACCACCTATGTTAATAAAGAGTCCTGGTTGCTAGATGGGTAATCGCAAGGTCAGTTGTTCAAACTCACTAGCTTTTCTAAAACAGACACTTTCTACTCTCTTAAAGATTTACAGCTTCAGAAACCCACATTGGATTTCTGTGAGTTGGAACCAACTCAATAGCAGTGGATTTGGTTTTTGGAGAGGTGTTAATGGGATACTCATGATCTGGTAAAAATTCTTTTACATAAAAGGTCTGGTCTAAGGACAAGTATCACATTAATTTCTAAAGAATATGGAGGCATCACCTTGTCCTTCAGTAAGGAAATGAACTTAATCTCTATTTATTGCCTCACTCCTTGGAAAGATAAAAAGAAAATTTTATGTTATATTCCAAGACTCTGATTCTCAACAGGAGGCCTGGCTTTTTCTCTGTAGCTAGATTATTTTGGGGAGGTTCTTACATTTAGAAATGATCTGAACATGTTGTATCCTCATACATGAGAAATAACATCACCCAAAATTAACAGACTTCACATAATGTAAAATTCAAGTAATTTATTAACCATAATGCTGGAGGTGCAAACCCAGATGCTTCGTGGGAGAAAGCTGAGGCTGTCTGTTCCCATAAAGATTTATAGATTCAGAAACCTTCAGAAGGACCCCTATAGGGTCACAATGAATCGAGATTCGCTCAATGACGTTGGATTTGTTGGTTTGTGTAGATTTCATTGAATCTTATAAAAAATGTGTTTTTCTATTTTATCTGTGTGTTTTTTTATTTTTTGTTTTAATTCACTGTCTTTTGTTCACATTGTCTTAGGCAAAGGCTTATTAAAAAGACAAAAAAGAAAGAATAGACCAAAATGAGTGTCAGGAAAGACTCTGATTTTGACAATATCCTTAATATAACATGCAAGTAAATTTTTGCTAAAGATAATTCTAGACATGGCTGCAACAGTACATTGACAGGGAACAGCCAGAGGTTCAAACCATATTTAAATGACTATGTGGAATGAGGACAATTAATGCTGACATCAGATGGATTGTGGCTGACAGTAGGTAATATCAGAAAGATGTTTACATTTACTTTACTGTCTATGCAAAGACTTATGACTATGTGGATAATGACAGTCAA
The DNA here is from genome assembly GCF_000296735.1 of Chrysochloris asiatica. Classification (NCBI taxonomy): domain Eukaryota; kingdom Metazoa; phylum Chordata; class Mammalia; order Afrosoricida; family Chrysochloridae; genus Chrysochloris; species Chrysochloris asiatica. The sequence continues at coordinate 5,458,984 of NW_006408540.1, forward strand.
TGGGTATACCAGAACACGTAATTTTACTCATGAGGAACCTGTACATAGACCAAGAAGAAGTCATTCACAGAGAGCAAGGGGACACTGAATGGTTTAAATTGGTAAGGTGTGTGCTAGGGTTGTGTTCTTTCACCATACTTATTCATTCTGTGTGCTGAGCAAATAAATGGAGAAACTGCACTATCTGAAGAAGAACATGACCTCAGGATTGGAGTAAGACTCGTTAACAACCTCTGATATACAGATGATACAGCCTTGCTTGTTGAAAGGGAAGAAGACTGCCAATACTTACTGAAGAAGATCAAAGACCACACACAGCCTTTAGTATGGGTTGCACATCAATGTAAAGAAAACAAAAATCCTCTCCACTGGACCAATAAATAGCATCATGTTAAATTTAAAAAAAAACAATTGAAGTTTTCCAAGCCTTCATTTTGCTTGGGTCCACTATCAACGTTCATGGAAGCAGCAGAGAAGAAACCAAATGACGTTTGTATGAGGCAGATCTTCTATCCAAGACAAGAGCAAAGATATCTTTTTAAGAACTAATGTGCACTTGAACCAAGCCATGATCGTTCCAATAGCCTCATATTCATGTGAAAGTTGGACAATGAATAAGGAAGATCATAGAAGAATTGATGTATTTAAGTTATGGTGTTAGAGGAGAATATTAAAAGTACTATGGACTGAGAAGCACAAACAATTATGTGCTGGAAGTAAAACAGAATGCTTCTTAGGAGCTAAGATGCTCAGACTTCATCTTTCATTCTTCAGACATGTTATCAGGAGAGCCCAGTCCCTGGAGAAGGACTTCATGCTTGGTAAATTGGAGGGTCAGCAAAAAAGAAGGAGACAACCAATAAAACAGATTGGAACAGCGGCAGAAGCTATGGGCTTAAGCATTCCAATGATTGTAAGGTTGGTGCCAGACTGGGCAGTGTTTCATTTTCATGTGCATAAGGTTGCTATCAGTCAGAATGGAATCAATGGTATCTAACAACAATATATTAATATACCAATGATCTATGAAACTGAAAATATATTAAGATGAACCTCCATAGAAAAACATAAAAAATGCCTTGATGAAAACCTATAGAATTATGGCTTTATTGTACACAGAGGAAAAAGCTAGATGATTAGGAGATGTAGATCTGTTGCAATAAGAAGATATTTATGAAATGTTTGAAAGAACACTTTCACCTGGAAACTTGCATTAGGCTGTGCTTTGCGAATTAGAACTAAAGTCTTAAGTTGTTGTTGTTGTTAAGTGCCGTCGAGTCGGTTCCGACCCATAGCGACCCTGTACAGGGTTTCCGAGGGTGTAAATCTTTACGGGAGTAGAAAGCCTCATCTTTTTCCCGCGGAGCGGCTGGTAGTTTCGAACCGCTGACCTTATGGTTCGCAGCCCAATTCGTAACCACTACGCTACCAGAGCTCTTAAGAGAAATGGAATATTCTGCGTATTTCAAATCAGAATGAATTTAATTTTGACTCTGTTATTCTTATGGTATGTTGGTGGCACAAAGGTTAAGCACTAGGCTGCTAATCATAAACTTGAAAGCTCAAACCCACAAGTGACTTCGTAGTAGAAAGGACTAGCAATCTGCTCTGGCAAAGATTACAGTCTAGAAACTGCTAAGGGAAAACAAATTTGTTTTGTAAACTTTCACGAAAGCTACCATAACATGTTAAAAAATTGAAACAATGACTGTGGAGTAGGTTCTACTTTATCTCATGGGTTCACTGGATTCAGAACTGACTTGATGACACCTAATAAGAGCAAAAGCTTACTTTTAGTTATCTTTGAAAGCCTGAATTATTGGAACCTAAAAGTCATACTTTTATAATGTTTTTGCTTTTCCCAGAAAATGCATTCTTATTATTTACATGATGTCTCACTTATTTGCTTTGAAAATTTTTGATATATTGTTCAGTGAAAAACAACAACCTTCCTTTTTCATTTGTTTCAAGATCCTTGCAAATTGTCTCTCTCCAGATAATTCATCACTACAAAATAATTTGATGATTTAAGAGAAAACATACAAAATCTACTGAAAATATGCATGTATATAATGATTTAAAAAAAAATAGATCCATTGACTTTTAATAGATCCATCCTTCTTAAAATATATTAACATTCAACAAAAAGAATTACAAAATACTGGTAAAATAAATTGAGGGTATCTGACAAATTATAGTAAATGTGAGATACACCAGAAAGTTTTAGCTGCTGATATATGAAGGTAAATTTCAGAAGAGATTGCTGCAGATTTTTAATGACAAAAGTCAAGCTTTCATTTAATAGTGAAAATGATACCTGCATAATTGTGTGATATTTCTGGAACAGAGTTAAGGGAAAGTATGGTCAATGTATTACTTAAAAATCTGAGCATTATTTGAGAGAGTCCCCCATGTTGTCCTATGGAAGATGTAAAAAAATGAAATTGTGTGGGGTAAGTTTGTAAATGATAGTGTATCTTGCTGCATCAATTAGTATCTCCTTCAAGGTTTGGTTTAGTACCATACCACAGTTTCATTTTTGTATTTCAAGAGTTTTATCTGTGACTTGGATAAAGGTTGTTGTTGTTGTTAAGTGCCGTCGAGTCGGTTCTGACCCATAGTGACCCTGTACAGGGTTTCTGAGGGTGTAAATCTTTACAGGAGTAGAAAGTCTCATCTTTCTCCCACAGAGCAGCTGGTAGTTTCAAACCGCTGACCTTAAGGTTCGCAGCCCAATTTGTAACCACTATACTACCAGAGCTCCTTGGATAAAGGTATACAACATGATTATCCAATATGCAAGTTAAATGAAGGAAGGAAATAGTTTATGATATTAATTGAAAAAGATCTCAATAACTCTGTAAAAATGCATGTAGATGTAAAAAATATTATTGTAATGTTTAGTGCCATTGTTTGTTCTGACTGTATAAGGTTTCTGAGGATGGTGAGTTTGAACCACCAACATTGTGGTTCAAACCAACCTTATAGTTGAGTGTTTATCCTACATTGTCATATCAGGTAAAATAAATGTACTTGCCTGAGTGCAAAGGAACAATTGCACAAATTGAGAATCATTGCTTTGGTGGTTTAAAAAATATGTGTGCAAATTCTTTGTTACTCATCCTTTCAAGATGTGGGTCTTACTTTTACTCTCCTTGAGTATCCACTGAGCCTAAAGATTCACATCTAATGACTAGAATATAACAGAAGTGAGTTATGCAATTTCTGATACTTTGTTTTTAAAAGGTTATGGATAGACTTCCTACAAGATGGCAGATTGAGTAGACACACTGTGTGGACCATCTACAACAAAGTTTTGAGAGCCAGCCTGCAAACTGCTCCATGAGAGAAAGATGATACTTTCTGCTCCTGTGAAGATTTTAAAACTACAGCCCCCAGTGAGCTCCAGGCCAAGGTGAACTCTGGCCCCAGGTGAGATATGGCCCCGGGTGAACAACAACTCAGGTGAGGTATGGACCTAGGTGAACACAGATACCAATGAGGCCAATAGGAACTCCATCTAGGGCCAGGAACTCTATTGTTACATCCCTTCCACAATCATCTCATGAGCTCTTTAAATTTAAATTTCAGTAGTCTTCCAGAGTTATCTTCTCCTCCAGGTTCAACAACTGCACAGATTCTTTTTACAAATATGACAACCCTACAATTCTCTGGAGACAACAGACAATTTTAACTCACCTGAAGAAACAAGAGAGAATCGCTCAAACAAATGAACAAGATAAAGAGCCAGATGACATTTCTGAGAAAGTAAACGTAACAGAAATAACTGAAAAGATTTCAAAAGAATAACTATCAGGTACCTTCAAAGGACTAATAGAAAGATCAAGAAAAGCATGGATAACACAATAAAGACATTAAAAGAATAAAAAACAAAAACAAAACAAAACAAAAAAACACTACAAGAACAGATATACACAATAAATGCAAATTTTGAAATGATACAAAACCTACAACAATCCAGATTAATTCTAAGATCTCAAAATTGGAGACTATATTGAAAAGGCAAATAATTTGTGGCAACAGAACCCTGAATTTGTGAACTTTAAGATAATGTTTTCAATACTAGTATGCTAGAAGAACAATTAGAAAAAATAATGAAAAAAAAAAATCTGGAGAAAGCCAAAGAGTTATGTGGGATACCATAAAGTGGAACAACTTATGGGTGATTGGAATTCCAGGAGAAAAAGAGGCAAGCACAGAGAAAATTGTTGATTAGTTATTGAAAGAAAGCTTCTCTACCATCATGAGAGGTGAGAAGATAAGCATACAAGAAGTTGAACAAATCCCAAACAGGATAAATCCCAAATGAAAACATACCAAAATAAAACTTTCCAAAATCAAAGACAAGGAAAGAATCCTAAAAGAAGCTGAAAAACTAAAAGTTACCTACAAAAGAGAATCAATAAGACTAAGTTCGGATTTCTTAACAAAAACCATGCAGACAGGAAGGCAATAGAATGATATATATATAAAAACTCTGAAAGAAAAAGAGTACCAACCAACAATTATATTCCCAGCAAAGCTGTCCCTCAAATACAATGGAGGAATTTGGATTTTTCCTCATAAACAGAAATTAAAGGAATTTTAATGACCAGATCAACTTTGTAAAACATGCTACAGGGTGTTCTTTGGACTGAGAATGAAAACAGCACACAACAACCTGGAATTCATGACAATATCACCCAGAACTTGATCCAGTTATGTTGTTGTTGTTGAATGCCATAAGTCAGTTCTGACCCATAGAGACCCTGTATAGGGTTTCTGAGGAACAGTGGGTTCAAATGTTGTGGTTCAAAACTTTTTTGCAGTCCAGTGCATTAATCCACAGCACCACACTAGGAACTGCAGATATAAAAGTATTTAAAGTAAAACCAGCCTACAAGACTGAAATGGGGAACTAACGATTTCAATGTATAATGAAGTCAATTAGATTTTAAGATAAAACAATGATTTAAGCAGGGAAAAAAATTAATAAATTACAGTGCAGCCCCCAAAGAAAAATAATACACCTGTACATAAAAATGAAAACAGAGGAAAATCATAAAGATTTAGTACACATTAACACTACTGAAATGAGAATGAAAACAAAACTCACAAATAAAAGGAACTCAACATAGAAAATTATGTGGAATGAAGAATTCTTCAGCACTATTAAAAAAACAACACACACACACACAGAAAAATGACATCAATTTATATCTATATATATGGTGGTGGTGGCTACATGCTGTGGAGTTGGTTCTGATTCATAGTAACCCTGTACAGGGTTTCCAAGGCTGTAAATCTTTACGGGAGCAGAAAGTCTCATCTTTCTCCCACGGAACAGTTGGTAGTTTCAAACTGCTGACCTTGTGGTTTGCAGTCCGATTCGTAACCACTATGCTTCCAGATCTCTGTATACACACACACACACACACACACACACACACATTGAATGTAAATTGATTAAATGCACCAATCAAGAGGCAAAAAGAGCAGAATGAATAAGAAAACAGGGTCCTTCAATGTGCAGTCTGCAAGAGACATATCACAAAGATGAAGACATCCTCAATGCCTATCAACAGGAGAATGGTTTAACAAATTTGGTACATACTCAAAGTGAAATAATACAAAATGTTGAAGAGTAATGATGAATCTGTGAAAACACTTCACAACATTGTTGAATCTGGAGGACATTATGCTGAGTGGAATTAGTCAATCACAAAAGAACAAACATTGTATGTTGTAAAAGTACAGAAAAAAAAAAAAAAGGTTTTCTTGATAAAAGAAACACTCTATGATTGTTATCAGGGTGAGGGAGGGAACATTATTCATGGGCTAGAAGTTAGACCCATGTTAACATGGGTAACAGGGCTGGCAATATACAAGAGGAAGGTTAGCAGAGGAAAGATGAAGCAGTGTGAGACACAGGGAAGGATGTAATTGTTAAAGTGAATAGAGGTGAATACTGCTAACTGTTGGTACATGAAGGGGATTGCAGCCATATAATGAGCAAAGTATATGGTTTGTTGAATGTAAAACTGATGATCTGGTCTGTAAACTTTCACTCAAATCACAATAAAAAGTTACTTTAACCTGGGGACCACTGAGCCTATGGACAAGGACATAGCCACAGAGGGCTAGATAGTGAAGTGTCCAGCTGATATGAAGTGAAGGGAGACACACAAGAATGTCCAAACTTGTAGATAGTACCTACTTGACCTAGCTTCAATGTCTTGATGATCAGAACTCAACTAGAGGGAGATTTAAAAAAACCTATGTTTTTGATAAAGGAAACAAGTGTAACTTGCTACAATTTGATTAACCTGACCTAAGTTATGGATGTAGTAGCTCAAAATACCAACAGAGAGGGAAGGAGTCTTCACATCAGATATCATTCCTAACCCCTCTGTATACAGGGTTTATAGCAACATAGACATTGGCTACCTAAAATGGAGGGGCTATAAAAGCATGAAGTGACTGGTTTACAAGTTTTCAAGAGAGAGATAAGTTTCAGAGTGTGTGGGGGAAGGTAGAGTCCCCACTAAATAGTTTTCATCTTATCTAGATGGGTCTGGTGAAAAGAGATGTGGATAAGATTCTTATGATTCAATAGTGAGTAATTGTTATCATGGCTAATTGCGACTGTCACAACTGTAGAGATATAAGTTTTATAACAAACAGGGAGTAGTTAATCTTAAAGTCCTAGGACCATCAAGGGATAAGAGCATGAATGGAATTTGGGACCCTATCCAGAGAAGCAGTGACACCAGAGGTGGAGACAGAGATGAGGACATGGAGAAATAGAGCAGCTGAGGACTCTAGACTCATGGAAAGAGAAAGTCTGTGTGTTGGCAGCCAGGTGCTGGTGACCAGGAGGCAGGCTTGCTGAATGTTCCCTTTGGCTGTTTAAATGGTTCCTGAGTGTTCTATTCCCCAAACAGAGGGAATAGAAGCAAATACCATTGAATGATGTTTCCATGAGATTATCATTGCCATGAAATGATGAGTTTAAAAACTGATGTTCCCCCATGTAAACTATCATTCAATTCACAATAAGAAAAATAAATTTTAAAAAAAAGTTATTTTAAAAAATGAAGCATGAAGAATGAAGAAATAGAGATAGATAGAAAAGTATCCAAGATTGGAAACAAAGGCCATTATAATAGCTCAAGGGAGGGAGAATGAGAAGGATGTTATTAAATGTATTATGAATGGGATTACTTTAGATAGAACTGATACAAGTTTAATTTGTATCTGAATGATTTTTAATTTCCCTCCCTCTTTCTCATAATGGGTAGCTTCTTCTTCTTCTTCTTTTTTTTTTTAATAAGTTTTTATTGTGAGGTTTACATGGAAGAATAATCAGTTTTTACATTCATCCTATCGCATTTCCTTTCTTTGCAATGATTACAATCCTCTCCTTGCATCATCAAATAACTAAAGGATACACCCCTCAGCCATCAGCACACAACTCTTCTCCCTCCCTGAATCCCCAGCCACTCCATCTGTCCATGTCATCATCTCTGTCTCCATCCCAGGCATCACTGCCTCTCTGGGTATGGTCTCACTCTCCGCTCTTCTCACTTGATAGTCCCAGGGACCTCTGCTCATGGGCTGCAAAATCAATCTCTCCCCTCCTTTTGTCAAAAAACATCTACCTCTATATTTCCTACACTCATAGTCAGTTCTGATGGCAGTTATTCACTATCATACCACAAGCATCTTATCCCCATTTCCATTCACCAACCACGTCCCATCAGATTGGAAATCATTCAGTGGAGATTCTACCTTCCCCTGCCCCATTGGAACTAGGCTCCTTCTTGAAAGCTTGTAAGCCAGTCAAAAAATAGGACCTCCCCATTTTGGGTATCCAATGTCTAAGTTGCCCATCCCTGTCAACCCTGCATACTGAGGGGGTGGGAATGATCCTTGTAAAGATTTTGCTCCCTTTTTTGAGCTATTACATCCATAAGTATAGGTAAATTTCATCAAATTGTAGCAGGTCACTCTTTTTTTTTTCCCCCTCTTCTTTCTTCTAGTCGAGTTCTGATCATCCAGCCATCGAAGCCAGGTCAAGTGGGTACTATCTGCAAGTATGAGTATTCTTGTGCATCTCCCCTCACTTCATATCAGCTTGATACTTTACTCTCCTCTCTAGTCCTCTGTGACCATATCACTGCCTCTGGTCCCAGGACTCCCCAGGTCCTGCCATACTGCTGGGCATCCACGTCTCCACCCAGGTTCACAGGGGTCTACTGAATGTGGTCAGACTTAGCTAGCAACTTCATTGTTGTTTTTTCCCCTTATCAGTGACCAACGTGGTCACCAGCCAGATCATCTGCCTGCTCATTTATTCTTCTGAGTCTCAGTCTTGGAAGGGAGTTTGCTCTGAGGGGTCCCGATCACTTGCCTTGATGGTTCCCAGGTGAACAGCTTACTTATTCTTGTAGTAGTCAATCAGACTGCCATTATTATTTTGGAATTTTCCTGCTGCTCTTTCTTTCACAAAGTGTCTTCTGTTCTTCTGGCCGCTGCAGGCTGGTCTACTTGTCCTTTCCAGTTTAAATTTCCTACCTCAGGCTATGCTGGCTGGGGTTCTGGATTCCACCTATGGTCATATGCACTATAAAGGCTCCATAGGAAGCCTCTTTCACTGGGCAACTTCTAGGCACCTTTAAGGTATCCCAATCAGTTGTAGTATGAAGATGGACTTACAAGCTTTCTGTAGTGATATTTCTGGCTATTCCTTTCTCCCTCCCTCTAGTGTCTGTTTTACAATGGTAGGCAAGGGAAACCAAGATTCAAAAGACAGCTAAGCATCTTAACATTATTCCCCTCTTTTAGATGGGCAGCTTCTTGATATTGTATATTTCATATTTGATTTCGCAGATTCAGAGAATGCTTATTCATTCACTGCTTGACTCAGTTGACTAATAGGTTTCAAGCAATTTAGTTACCACAGATTCAAGAAAATGGTTTAATACTATCACAAAGGCATGATAAAGTGAAAAAGTAGGCAAAAATGGATTGACTTAGTATAGAAGCAGTTGGTTTGGTGCTGTAGGATAAGTACTTGACTGAACCATAGGTAGATGGTTCAAACCTATCAGCCGCTCCTCAGAAACCATATACAGGGTTGCTATGAGTAGGAATCAACTGAATTACATTTAACAACAATAGCAATAAGAAATAAGGAATGAAAGATTATCTTTTAACATATTATGATAGTAGTGGAATTTTTTTAGGAGCAATTAAGCCCAAATTACAAAGTAAGAAAATTCAATTTTTAATACTTAGCCTTTTTGTATAAAACTAGTGACAAAGCAAACAAATGAAAAAAACCCTTTAAACCTAATTTTTTAAATTTAGATTAAGGTCAGTTTCTAAAGTAGCTAATTATTCATTAATTTCTGAAAAAAAGTATGTTATTGCTATATCCATGTACATTTATATAACACTTTTTAATAGTAAACTAAATCATCATGCATTTTACAATTTTGTTTATTAGCTATTTTGAGAATTAAATTAATCACTTCAACTAGCAAAGAATGAACCAGTCATTTTTGTTATTTTATTATTAGATGGTAACACTATTACTATCACAAATAACAATGATTCATAGAAAATGCACATATTTCCAGTTCAAAATGAAAGATTATAACATAACATAAATCATAAAGATATGACTTATGTCTCATCATAAACAGCTTTACAAATAGTTATTACCAGAAGATTCAGCTTGTAGTCTACATGATTGGCAGAAATCTCAAAAGACAAGGCACATTATTTCTAGGGCATTTTTTGCAGGCTACCAGGAATTTCTGGTGTGGAGCTCTCTGTTTAAAACTGGACTGCAAACCACAAGATCAGAGTTTCTAACCTACCAACTGCTGCTCAGAAACCCTATACAGGGTTGTTATGAGTCAGAACCTACTTGGTGGCACTTAACAATAACACCAACCATGAACTGAATACATAGAATCCTTTGGTAAGTTCAATTCTACTTAGGTCTCATAGATAGGCATGTGAAAGAATGTTAGGTCATTGTAGCTGTCATGAAGCATAAAAGCAAGAGTCTTCATGGAGTTTTTCTTGATTGAAAGTGACTTACCATAATAAGAAAACAATTTTAAGAAAAATGAAAAGTACCAAGAGAAAAATGAAAGAGGGGAAAAAAGGAAGAAGGGAAAGACTAATAGTATTTGGGGACATATGCTTATTCTTGGTAAGAGGAGGGAGATTAGGAAAGAATTTCCTAAAATTACCCAAAAAATTTTAAGAAAGGAATCTTCCCAGCTCTGGATTTTTCAGATAAATGTTAGCAATCATAATCTAAATGGATTAAAACACACACACACACACACACACACACCAATATTTTGACTTAGTCCATCACATTAATTACATAGCCAACTTATCTATAGCTAATTACTTTTTGACAAGGGTGCTAACAAACACTATTGAATGAGTAAGGAAGAGCCTCTTGAATAAATGATGCTGGGAAAATTAGATTTCCACATGCAGACAAATGAATAAGGAGTCCTGTCTGTCACTATACATAAAAAACAGTTAAAAATTTTTAAGGACCTAAATGTGAAACTGAAAACCATAAAGTTCTTAGAAGGAAAGATAGGACTATCTGGCAGGCTAATTTTTTCATAATAGAACAACTGGTAAAACAAAAACATGAACTGCAAAAGACAAAGTAGATAAATAGACATCATCAAAATTAAAATTTTGGTCATTAAGGGACTTTGTCAGAAAAGTGAAAAGATAACCTATATATTGATATTATTCTCAGGAACCATATATCCAATGGGAGCGTGGTGGCTCTATACAATAAGCACTGGATTTCAAACCACCAAGTTTGAGCCTGCCATCTGCACCGCAGAAGAAAGATGAGGCTTTGTGCTCCCACAAAGATTTAAAAGCCCCAGAAACTCTATACAGGGTCACTATGGGTCAGAAACCATTCGATGGCTCTTAACAACTAAAAATAACATGTACTAGATAAGAGTCTAATATCTAAAATATATTTAAAACCTATACAATTAATTGAAATGACAAAAGCTAAAATTTAAATACATGTGAAAGACACAAATAGAGATTTTACCAAAGAATATATTCAAAGGCTAAAAAAATATGGGACAGCTTCAAAATATCCATGGAAAAATGGAATGAAAAGATGATGGATTTTTTTCCATGAAAATTTTAAAGTCTCCAAGTACTTCAAAAGATATTCATCATCTTTAGCTCAGGACTTCAAACCAGTTCAAAGATGTTCTGTCCTGACTAATGTAGAAAAACCTAAACAGACCTGATTTGTAAAACGTGTGTGTACCAGAACAATAAAAGAAATGATAGAAACTTGAAGCCTTCAAATGCATACTAGGAATAAACCTGATGAGGGAGGCTGGATTATTTTCAGATCAATCTTGACAAGCAAAGCAAAGTCAGAATAGATCTAAATTTGCAAAATGTGAGTATATCAGAGGAATATCAAGAACAGGATCACATTTTACAAATTTAGATCTATTCTGACTTTGCTTTGCTTGTCAAGATTGAACTGGGAAGAACCAGTTTGAAGCACTACTTTAGTCATCAGAGATATGCAAATCAAAACCATAATAAAATACAACTTTAGATCCACAAGGATGGCTAAAATTTACAAAAGGAAAATAATGGTAGTTGGTGAGGGTATGGAGAAATTGGGAAATGTATCCATTGCTGGTGGGAAGACACAATGGTACAAGTGTTGTGGAAAATAGTTTGATGGTTCCTCAAAACTTTAAAAATAAAACCACCATATGACCGAATAACCCTACATCTAGGTATATAACCAAGGGATTTAAAAGCAAACAAATGTTTGTATATTAATATTTATCACAGCACTGTTCACAATAGCCAAAAAGTAAACAACATAAACATCCATCAACAAATGGATAAAAAACATGTGGTATGCATATACAATGGAATACTACTCAGTCATAATGAGAAATCAAGTCTTGATACATACTACAACATGGATGAACCTCAGAAACATGCTGAATGATATAATCAATCAAAAAAGACAAATAGTTTCTGTTCTTGCTTATATGACATGACAAGATTCGGTGTATATATAGAGATTGACCAAAGTTTGTTTTTGGTTCCCAGTGGAGGGAGAATGTGCAAGATTAGAAGCCATTGACTGGGAAGCAGCAAGATTCTGTTTATAGTGACAAGAAATTTGGCATCAATTAAGGCTAAGGGTTGAACAACAGGATTACTGTAAATAATACCACTATTTTGATCACCTGAAATTGTGTTATAAATATTTTTTGCAATAGCAATAGTAACAAAAACAAAAGAGTAGCTACTGAGGCTGTTTATATATAATCAAACACCTCATGGGATTTGTTTTCCTGTTTTAAAGATTTAAGGAGATGGTTTACGAGGACATATTGGTTTTAGTGTTTTTGTTCTATCTTGTAGTTCATTATGTAGTTTCTGAGTCTTAAAAGCTCTGAGAAGTTGTCAGAGTACAGCAACTGATGTCTATTTGTGTGGTGCAACAGACGTAAAAGGAAAGTCAATATCCTGAGAAAGAACTGGAATTCATAGCTAATTACCTTCTGTGTTAAAGGCAAGAATAGAATGGTGCCAGCTACCATTGATGAAGTTTCTGATCAACTATTAAATGTTTTAAATTTGCTTTGTGAATTCAGTGAAGGTTTACAGAGAAGATCATCATCTTACAAATCATACACTTGGTTTTATCTCAATAATTGTAATCCCCTCAGTGTAACATCACTTATCCTATTTACTCCCTGTTTCTTGTTTCCATTTCTCCTTCTCTCCTAACCCTTATGAAATAAATTTTGCCTTTTTGGTCTTGAATTGTTGATCATTCCATGATGTGCACACCTCACCAGGGTCCCTGTCATCCCTATACACTTATCTGTAGATTCCAGAAAATCAAACCATGAGGGTTAGTTCACTTCCAGACTTGAAAGGTGATCAAGGGCCATAATCTCTGGGCCCAACCAGTCTCTATATGACCAATAAACCTGGTATTTTCTGTGATTTAGCTTCACATTTTCTCCAGGTTTATCCAGGACCTTATAATGTGGTAATTTTATGAGCAGCTGGTAGTGATAGATGAGCATCATTTAGTTCTAGTCTCAGGGTCATGGAGATTGAAGTTCATATGGCTCATTAGTCCATTGGGCTAACTGGTTCCAATAATCCTCAATTTTCAGCACTCTTCTTTACTCTGGACCAGGAGAGACCAACAGTTGCAGTTTAGACACATGACTTTTAAGATTCCATTCAATACTCACCAAGATAGGATGTAGAACATTGCCTTTGTGGACATGTTATGTCGGTTGACCATGGTGTCTCCCTAGACTATGGTTCTGAACCCTAGGCATCTCTTTTCTTCAAGTTGTTTGTTTAGATCTAAGAAATTTTCATAAATTTGTCTCCTATTTGCTCTACAACATTCATGGATGTATTTCCAACAAAAGTAAATACCCATGTACAAATACCCTTTGTTAGGTTTTTGGGAATGTACTCCCACCCTACCTCCCACACCCATCAGCCTGTGTGTCTGTACTTGTATTTACCTGCAGATCGCCGTTACTGCAGTAATATGTACGTCCTCTGTTGCCTCTAATTCTTGCACTCCTCCTTATGTCTTCCTGTGCCAACAAACTCCCTCTTAGTGCATATTGCCTTTCCCTTCATCCAGTCAACATATGTCTACTCTATAGACAGTGAATTACTTCCTCTTCCCTCCTACCACCAGTAACCATCAAAAATATTCACTTTAGTGTAGAAACCTTTTCCCAACTTCTCATAATAGTAGTCTCGTACAACATTTGGTCCCTAGTTATCGACCAACTTCCCACAACACAGTGTCCTCCAGATTCACCCATGCCACAAGGTGTCTCACAGACTCATTGTCATTCTTCAATGATACACAACATTCCACTGCATACATGGACCAAAAGCTATCCATCTATTCCTCAACTCATTGTCATCTAGGTTAATTCCATGCTTTCGCTATTGTGAACAATGTTGCAATGAACATGGGTGTGCCCATGTTTTTGTGTGTATCTCTTACTTCTTGTAATTATCAATAGGTATGGCATTGTAGGATAAGCACTGGACTGCTAACCACAAAGTTGACTGTTCAAACCCACTCACCAATCGTTTGGAACTCTCTGCAGGATCACTATGAGTCTGAACGGACTAGACAGCACTTAAAAGCAATAACAAAACAATGAAATGATTGCTGTCATTTTGCTGTGTTTTTGTTTTGTGGGGTTTTTTTTTTTGTTCCACATAATATTCTGTGCTGAGTTCATTTGACTTGTGTGTTTCCTGGTCATTTTCTTAATTGTTGTGGCTTTAATGTTACCTATATCTACATGAATTTCCATTTTATTTACTCTGATGAGAAGGTTTATTAACTTTCTTTGAGGTTACCCTGCAATTTATTAATTCAGGAAATCCATGGTATGTTAATTTTTTTTCTCCAATACCATACTCAAATTATTAATTTCTTTACAAGATTAAGACAGCTTGTTCTGTCTTGAAATCTAGTTGATTTCTTCCCATTTGGAAGTTCTTTGAGTATACTAGTTCCTCTTTTTGCTTTTTAATTGTTTTCATTACAAATTGACATTGCTGATTCCCTATTGTTAGTCTTACATGTGTTAGCTGTGGATGCTTCTATATCTACATTGTCTTCTCGGTCGTATTGTTATATATGTTACTCCTAGAATGTTTTCTGCTCTTGTTGGCTCTATGTACAAAGAACTTCCTTTGTTGTTGTTACTAGGTGCCTTTAAGTGAGTTCTGACTCATTGAAACATTATGCACAAAAATGCAAAACACTGTCTGGTCCTGCACCATCCTCATTATTATTATTATGCTTGAGCTCATTGTTGCTGCCACTGTGCCAATTCATTGACTCAAGGGTCTTCCTCTATTGCAGTAAACCTCCACTTTACCAAGCATGATGTCCCTCTCCAGGCACTGGTCCCTCCTAATAATATTTCTATAATATGAGAGATAGTATCTTGTCATTCTGGGTTGTAAGGAGCGCTCTGGCTGTACTTCTTCTAACACAAATGTGTTTGTTCTTCAGGAAATCGATAGTATATTAAATTTTTTTCTCTAAAACCATACTCAAATGCATCATTTCTCCTGAGTTCTTCCTTATTAATTTTCCAACTTTCATATGCATTTGAGGGTATTGAAAATACGATGGCTTTGGGCAGGCACATATTAGTCCTCAAACTGACATCTATACTCTTGAACACTTTAAAGAGATCTTGTACAGAAGATTTATGTAAGGTAATACATTGTTTAATTTCTTGACTACTGCTTCCATGAGTGTTGATGATTGAGC
>NW_006408540.1:5482114-5483835 GCF_000296735.1 Chrysochloris asiatica
ATTCAGGTGGGATATATTCAAGGTCATATTTTGGCTCTCATGGACTGGTTTTCATTTTCTTCAGCTTCAGTTTGAATTTGCATAAGAGCAATTGGTGGTCTGTTCCACAATCTGCCCTAGCCTTTTTGACTGATGATATGGAACTTTTCTATTGTCTCTTTCCACAGATGTAGTCAATTTAATTTCTGTGTATTCCATCTGGTGAGGTCTATGTGTCTAGTTTTTTGTGTTGTTTTGTTATCTGAAAATATCTGTGTAGCAATGTATAAATTAGTGCTTGACTGAATAAATAACAATAGTGACATGTAAGACTAAGCTTCATAATTCTCTTTCCTGGTTTTATAGATATATATTTAGGTCATTCTTTTCTATCTGCTCCATAACATTTCATTGTATGGAAGCTTGATAATTTGATGAATAATTGCTTGTGAAGAGATATTTGCATTGTTTTCAATGTTCCTTTGTTACAAAAAATGCTGAAAGGAACAATTACCATTTTTGTATGATAAGGTCCTAGGAATGGAGTTGCTGAGTTCTGCATCTATAATGGACCAACAGATTCTGTCTGTATTTTCTTAAAAAAATTATTTGTAGTCTTATCTAATAACATGTTTAGCAAGTATTTTTTTTATATTAGATATACACTGCACGGAATGTAGCATTAAATAAAAATGTAAACATAAAATTTGAGTTGTTTTTGTTGTGTGCCATGGAGTCGGTTCCGACTCATAGCAATCCTATGCAGGGTTTCCGAGGCTGTAAATCTTTATGGGAGCAGAAAGCCTCATCTTTCTCCCACGGAACAGCTGGTAGTTTCCAACTGCTGACCATACGGTTCACAGCCCGATTCGTAACCACTACGCTACCAGACTTGAATAGTCATACATATTATTATAAATTTTCCCCCAGAAAGTTTTCTATTGTTTCAACCATGCCCATATGTTTAGCCTTGAAATTCAGGTCCCTTGGTCTGTCAAAGACTGTTTATGTGCCATCTGTGTGTGAAAAGTTGTGTCTAGGAATATTATTTATAGACTGTAGTATGGGGATTATTGCAATATTTTTATGTATTTTATAGAGGTGACAAAATTATTTAAAATGAGAGCTTTGCTTTTTAAAATCTAGGTTTTTTTGGACAGTCTAACATTAGACTCAATGTTTCTGCAGTTAGACACATTGATAAGTTGATGTTTAGGTATTAGTGTTCTACTCCTCATAAGTTTCTTAAAATAATCTTCTTGACCTGAAACATACACCTATGTCTGACAGTTTTTACATTAGGAAAATGGCAGTGTTACTTTTATTATTTACTCTTCTTCAGTAGGATGACACTTCCTACTATTCCACATGATAAGTTGTTAAACAAAATTTGGTGGTTTAAATCCATCGAGAAATACCTCCAAAGAAAGATTTAGCAATCTGCATACTTGTGAAAAATCAGCCAACTAAAACCTTATATGTATGAGAATGTTCTACTCTAACAAACACAGTGTTTCCCTGAGTCAGAATTGACTCCATGGCAACTGCTTTTTTGTTTAGCTTTGGTTTTCCTCTATTTGTTGTGGTTGATCCTCCTGTCTGGAATTCTCCAACTGATCTTTGTTTATATGTGCCTGTTATCCAGACTTTGGCAGAAATGTCACAAATTTATCAAGACCTTCCCTCACTACCTAATTTAAAACAGCCATCCTATTACTTTATATTACTTTATCCTATTTTTT
>NW_006408540.1:5485010-5506831 GCF_000296735.1 Chrysochloris asiatica
AAAGATGAGGCTTTCTGCTCCTATTAAGAATTACAGCCTTAGAGACCTTACACAGGGTGGTTATGAATTGGAATAGACTCAGTGACACTAACAACTATCATACTATTTTAATTAACTAATACTACTTATCATCGGGAGTCCGGTTGAGGTACTGTAGGATATGCACTGGACCACAAGGTTAGTTTAAACTGCAAGGTCAGCAGTTCAAACTCACCAGCTGCTCCCCAGAAACCCTATACAGGGTCACAATGTGTTGGAACCAGCTTGACAACACTTAACAACAATTTATCATTAATTAATGGTTTTTTCATGTTAATTTGTAAGTTTATTTTTATTTTCTGTTTTCCTGCTCTAGCATATAAACCTGTCAATGACATAAATTTAATTGGGTTCTTGTGTCCTCAGTGTCTTAAACAGTGTCTGTCACACTGTTTAAGGTTGTTGTTGTTAAGTGCTGTCGAGTCAGTTGCAACTCATAGCGACTCTGTATAGGGTTACCAAGGAGCAGCTGATGAGCTTGAACCACTGACCTTGCAGTTCAAATGGCTTTGAAGTCTGGCGCATTAACCCACACACAGTGCCACATCAGGGCTCCCTGTCACATGGTAGGTATCCAATAAATATTTATGAAATAAGCACATTTCTCTAACACAAAGTTATATTATAATCCACATCATTATTTTCTCAATATTTGAATAGAGTAATTGGATACATTCAAATGAAGTTTTAAGTCATGACTTTTTTAAAGCATTGTGAGACTATAAACCCATTTCATGGACATATTGTTGGAAACAACAATCAATAAACTTGGCCACCGTGATTACTTCAGAGATTTAAAGTTATGTTAGCCAAATGAAAGCTAGTATAATTCATTTTGGTTACTAATGTAACAATTTAAGTAAATATAATCTGCTTCAAGGAAGCTCAGTGGCTCCATAAGATAAGCACTGGACTGTGAACTACAGGTCCATGGTTAGAGCCCACCAGCCGCTGCGCTCCATGGGAGAAAGGTGAGACTCTCTGTTCCTGCAAAGATTTAAAGCCCCCTGAGATGATGTAAGTCCAAATCAACTTGGCAGCACTTACCAAGAGCAACAACAAATCATTTCCAATTACAGAAATGGAAAATAAATTGTTATGTTTTTCTAATTTTTCCTATTCTCTCTCCCATCAGCATTCATTTCCTGATTAAAATAAGTATTTCCATATTTCTCTTCATCCAGGTTTCTAACCTTCACTGTGAGTATTTTCAATCCTTCTTTTGTGTATTGATTCTTCCTTCCTATTTACTCCCTTAATCCAAGATGATACATTTTTCCAGCTCTAGAAAATCTTTGAATTGTAGCCAAAAATTCCTGTGATGTGACAATAATCTTACATATCAGAAGTTCTAAAAAAGATGGACCTTGCTGTGTCACTGTAAGATAAGCACTGAACCTCAAGGTCGATTTGAACTGCAAGGTCAACGGTTCAGATCCAAAAGCCGTTCCTTGGAAACCCATTTCAGGATTGCTATGAGTTGGAACTGATTTGACGGAACTAAAGTAAACTAGGGATGCTTTTGCAATAGGGCAAGAATTTTAAAGGATTATTAAATTGGCCATACACACATATAAATTATTCAGTAAATATCATAAATAAATACCCAATGCCACCAAAAGATAGAGAGAAA
This sequence comes from Chrysochloris asiatica, assembly GCF_000296735.1. Taxonomy (NCBI): domain Eukaryota; kingdom Metazoa; phylum Chordata; class Mammalia; order Afrosoricida; family Chrysochloridae; genus Chrysochloris; species Chrysochloris asiatica. The sequence goes on from NW_006408540.1 coordinate 5,486,683, forward strand.
CTGTTCCATAGGATTTCTGGGTCAGTAAATCTTCAAGGAAGCAGGCTGCTCATTTTCTCTGTGGAGTGACCAATGAGTTCATACCTCTGATCTTTCAGTTAGCAGCCCATTGCTTATCCTCCTGGATTCCTCAATAAATATACATTGTAGAAAAGGTGTTATGTTGTTGTTGTTAAGTGTGTGGTGTCAGTTATGACTCCCAGAGACCCTGTATAGGGTTTTAAAGAAGTGGTTGGTAGGTTTGAACCACCAACCTAATGGGTAGCGTTCCAATGCTTATCCTACAGTGCAACATCAGGACTCCGTACAGGACTGTATTGAACAGAATCAATAGAAATGTTGCAGTCTTTTTGGGTAGATGGAACTCAGATGTGTTCTTCATAAAACTTGCGGAATTTCAGCTTTGTTTCAGAGGATGGGAAAATTTTTCAATTTAGTTCTCAGGGTACAGTGCATGAAAATTATGTTTTTGAGTCTTGATTTGGCACCGTGGATTAATGCACCAGACTGCAAAGCCATTTGAACTGCAAGGTCGGCAGTTCAAGCTCACCAGCTGATCCTTGGAAATCCTATACAAGGCTGCTATGGATCAGAATCACCTCGACGACACTTAACAACAACAACAATACAATTTGAACATAAAGCTTTTATAATTTGGTTTGAATTTTAGTTGTAGTTTAGATATTTGGTATAGTCAAGGAAAAAAGATGAAATACTGTTAAATTAAAAAGTGGCATTTTGAAGTTAGAGCAAATGATAATTATGGAATTATATGAAAGCTACATACTAGGTGAAATTTTAAAAGCAATCTAATTATAAACTGAAAATAAGTTGGTTTGGGAGAAGCTATGCAAAGCAATTTGAACTGCAAGGTTGGCAGTTCAATCTCACCATCTGCTCCTTGCAAACCCTATACAGGGTCACTATGGATCGGAACTGACTCAACAGCACTTAATAATAACATACCAATTTAAAGGGCTTTTGGCTATGGTGAAAACAACAACCGAAAAAGACAAGATAGAAAAGGGTAGTTTAGATGGCAAAAGAGGGCTGTCTAAAAGTTGCCTACAGTTACTTGGAATGGTTTACAGTCCCATGTAGGTGGAGCAGATGACCTTGTGACTATAAATGACCTTGTAGTCCTGGTTTGCTGCTTCAAGTGGGTCGGTGATTCAAGCTCACCTGGCCACTCCTCAGAAACCCCATACAGGGTCATTATGAGTCAGAACCAACATGATGCACTTGCCAACAATGAACATGATAGTCAATGTTGTTGTTACATGCTGTTGAGTCAGGTCTGGCTTATAGCAACCCTGTCTAGGGTTTCTGAGGAGCAGCTGGTGAGTTTGAACCACCTTGCGGTTCAAACCGACCTTCTGGTCCAGTGTTTATCCTACAACGTTACACCAGGAAAATGTATCATATTTAAAATTTAATTTTTAAAGGCAAAAACCAAATAATGCTGACTCTCATTTATTCTTAAGTTTTATCATACTTCTCATCTCTGAAAGAAGAAAATTAATTTCTAATAAGGAATAATAGTTACATATCAATACTGACATTTATTAAAGCAAACAAGCATAGCATCCATTATGGTGTCACTGTCAAGAATTTAATTTTCTCTCATAAGTTTAAACAACTTTACCAAAAGAACTTGGGTATTCTGTAATAAAGGATGGCTTAGTGATTTATCAAAAGTTATACCTAAATAAGAATTTTGATTATCAGAAATCATATTCCCAGAAATTATGGGCATGATTCAATTTTCCTTTCTATTCAAGAATTTTAATTTGCTTTGCTTTCTAAAGAAAAGTCTATCTGAAATTTAATTTCAAGAATATGATATTATTTTATTATATTAACATTATTTTTATTGCTTACAATGCAATATCATTGTATAAATTATAGAAATCATAGATGGATGTAGAAATATGCCAGAACAACAGAAACATGCAAAAAAAACAACAACATAGAAATAATTATAAGTTTCATAAAATGTAATAGTTATTTAGTTAGAAGCTGAAACTTGCTCTGTACTGCTTCTTGACTAAGAAGCCATCCAGAAAACAGGCACAAAGGCATTCCATGAATATACTTGTTTGAGATCTTAAGAAATGGGGTTAAATATGAGAACAAAGTTGAATGTTGCAAAGTTGTGAATCATGAGAAAGGTGTAATTGGAAAACAAAAATTTTAAGAGTGTTTATTTTATAGGAACAGGCAATAAGGACCTAATTAGATTAAAGCATCTATCATGGAAACACCTATTAATGAGTTAGTTGACTGAGGGCTAATAGTGAATGTCATATTCAGCGGATTCCTAACACAATTGTAGGAAGACAAAGATTTATTTAAATGGATTATTGATTTATCTTTGGGAGTAAAGGACCTGCTAGGTGACTTAGTTATTATCTTTGATACCTATCTCTGCTTATTCATTCAATAAATATTTATTTAGAACCTCTGAAGTGTGACCCCCAAAAAATGCCCATAAATGCAATATATTTAAATGTGGTAAAAAGACAGAGAATATGATGATTAACTTAACAAATAGATTATCTAATGATAGATATTAAAGAAAAATATTGAAAAAGAGAAGGAGTATGTAAAATCCAAAGGGTATGAGTAAGTTTTAAATTTTTAAATAAGCGATCAGGAAAGTCCTCACTGAAAACTAAATTTTCATGAAATAAAGAAAAACCTTGAAGGAAGTGAAGGAGCTAGCCATGTAGAAACCGGCAGAACAAGATTATAAGTAGAAGAAAAAGCTATTGCATATGATCTGTGGTCAGATATTGCCTGGCATGTTCAAAGATTAGCAAGAAGACAAATGTGACAGTAACACTATGCGTAGAGAAATGTAATAGATGAGATCAGAGAGGAAATGGGTTGTCGGATTATGTGTGTTTTTTCAAGTTGTGATAGATGGCAGGATCATTTCTAATCCCTTACTGTGTTCAATATGGTCATATGACTTCATTTTCTCAGAGAATATCAGTAGACGTGACATTATACCACTTTCAAGTTTAAGGTTTAAGACACTTTTCTGCATTTACACTTGTGTTTCTGCCAGTGCCATGAGAAGAACATGGTTTAGTGAGACCATTGGTCACAGAAAAAGAAAAGTGAAACATATATAGAATAAATCTGGGGTTTGACACCAGGTCTATTAAATCCAGCCAAAAAAGGTAAAGAGATGTTCTTTCTTTTGCAGATAAGCAAATAAATTATTGACATCGAACCACCAAGTTCTACAATCATTTGTTACCCAGAATCATTGTGAAAACAGCTGACTATTACATGTGCCATTGGAAGGATTTTGACTTTTCCATAGAGTGAGATGGAAAGCACCTGCAAGGTTTTGGGCAAAGAAATCAAATGATTTAATTTACATTTTAAAGTGCCAATTAAATCTGCTGTAATGAAAGTAGGGAACAAGGGAAGAATCCAGGAGTCTGGTTATATGTTATTGTGCTCCATGTGAGAAATGATTATAGCTTAGAATATGATAATGCAGGAGGGAATGACAAGCACAATGTGGTAAAATCTGGGTCTATTGTTACATTAGAATGTGTTAGATTTATTTATATGAGAAAGAGGGAGAGAATTTATGTACAATCGGAAGGTTTTTAACCTGAAAACTGAAAATATTCAATTGCCTTCAACAGAGGTGAGGAAACTACAAGGAGATCTAAGTTAGGGAAACAGGAAATACCAGGAGTGAATATTTACATATGTTGAATTTGAGAAGTTACAAATTCAAGTGTGTATATCTAGAACAAAGATAGCTGTGTTTGAGAGATAGGGGTAAATTGGAACTGAAGTTATTACACATGGACCTTGTCTTCAAGAACTTTCACTGGCCAAGGAATAAGCCATATGATCAGTTAAAGCTGAACCTTTGACTAACAATCTCATTCACTAACATTTTTCTTTCTGTTGCACTTCCAATTTGACATAACCAAACATTATTGGGAAATATACAAAGCCACGTTAACATTTCCTGTGTGTTAGCTCTCTGTCATGCACCATTCTAAGTCCCTTCTACATTGGAATTCACTTTTTTCTTATAACACCCTATGTGCTACACCATAACTAGCAGTGCCCCATTAAGTTTATTCTGACTCATGGCCACCCCATGTTTTTCAGAGTAGGACTATTATTGATAAGGTTTTTAAATCTAATTTTTTGGAAGTAGATTAATACGCTTTTCTTTCTAGGTGACTCTGGGTGGACATTTCTGTTAGTGGCTGAGAACTTTAACTGCTTGGTCAACCCTGAGACTAGGGATTATTGTTTATATTTTACAGATGATTAAGCCAAACCCTGGCAGCCTGTTACAGAGAGGAGTTCTTAACCACATGGTAAACTTCCCAATTTCTTTTGTATCATCTTTTCTAATCGTTCTATTGTTAGAATGATAATACGATAAATAGAAAAGGTAACAAACTATGGATAACATTGCAAAGAATGGGTATTCCAGAATACTTTTTATGTTTAGGAGGAATCTGTTTATAGACCAAGAAGCAACCTTCAGAATGGAACAAGTGGATACTGAGTGGTTTAAATCAGGAAAATTGTGGGCCAGAGTTGTATCATTTCACCATACTTATTCAATCTGCATGCTGAACAAAAAGTCATATAACTTGGATTATATGAAGAAGAACATAACATCAGGAATGAAGGAAGACTCATTAACAATCTGAGATATGTAGCTGACACAACCATGCTTGCTGGAAACAAACAGGATTTAAAGTACTTATTGATGAAGATCAAAGACTACAGTTATCAGTATAGATTGCAATACAATGTAAAGAAAGCAAAAATCCTCACAACTGTATCAGTAAATAATATCATGATAAGTGGAGAAAAGATTGAAATTATCAAACTTTCATTTTTCTTGGACTCACAACCAACACTTGTAAAAGCACCAGTCAAGAAATCCTCAGGTCATTTTAACTCATAGCAACAATAGGTACAACAGAATGAAACACTGTCAGGTCCTGTCTAAAGCAAAAGACCTCTTTAAAATGTTAAAGGACAAAGATAGTTTTAGGACTAGGTGACCTGACCCAAGTCAAGGTATTTTCAATAGCTTCATATGAATGTGAAAGGTGGACAATGAATAAAGAAGATTATCAAAGAATCAGCACATTTGAATTATGGTGTTGAATAAGAATATTTAAAGTATCCTGGACTGCCAGAAGAACAAATAATTCTGTCTTAGAGGAAGTGCAGCCAGAATGCTCCTTAGGTGCCAGGATGGTGAGATCTTGACTCTCATATTTAGGAGATATTATTAAAAGAGACCTGTCTCTGTAGAAAGACATCCTGCTTGGCAAAGTAGAGGATCAGAGAAAAAAAGAAAGTCTCCCAAGGAGATGGACTGACACAGTCACATCATCAATGAGCTAATTAACAATGTTGGTGAGGATGATGTAGGACCTGGCAGTATTTCATTCTGTTGTGGAAAGTGTTGCTTTGAGTTCAAAATGACTTGACGATTTCTTGACTGCTGCTTTTACAAGTGTTGGTTGTGAGTCCAAGAAAAATGAAAGTTTGATCTTTTCTCCACTTATCATGATATATTTACTGATACAGTTGTGAGGATTTTTGCTTTCTTTACATAAGTGTTGATTGTGGGTCCTAGCAAAATGAAGTTTTTGACAATTTCAATTTTTTCTCTATTATTTGTCCAACTGTGAGAATTTTTGTTTTCTTTATTTGAGTTGCAATCCATATTAAAAGCTATGGTCTTTGATCTTTATCAGAAAGTATTTTAAGTTCTTTGTTTCTAGCAAGCAAGGTTGAATCATCCGTATCCCCTTGTTCTTTTTGAACGGTTGACTCTTGGTCTATGTATAGGTTCTTCATGGGCACAATTAAGTGTTTTAAATAAAATGAGAGTATTTTGAAACTTCTGCTTATTGTTGATGAGTAAATATAGAATCAGATTTGCAGCTAGATTGGAGGAGTCAAAATAAGGACCACACTTAACAAACCTTAACATTTTATGTGTACAAGTGTGAATCTATGCCTGTTCTTAATAATAATAACTCTGTTCATATACTGTCACTTAATCTGTTTAAAATCCATTAATGCTATTTCATGTCATTCTGCCTTCACTGGGAATATTGCTATAATCTTTACACTCATTTGATCTTTTATTATGAACTGAATAAGAAATTTTTAAAGATGCAGCTCTTATCTTATTAAAAATTTTCACTATTTCTATAGTTATTACTGATATAATGAAGCTCACTTTCATTAAGTCATACAAAGCACCATAATACACAAGCTTTATATTCATGAACATAATTAATATTGAAATCAAACTGGAATTCTTGTTCAGATTTCTCTCACACACTCACCCACTCATAGAAATTTAATTGAATCTATGATTATCAACATGTTATTGTTCTAAGTGCCATAGAGTCAGTTTTGACTTATAGTGACCCTGTATAGGGTTCAAGAGGAGAAGCTGGTGGGTTTGAACTGACGCCATTGTGGTTTACAGTCCAGTGCTGATCCTACAGAGCCATATCAGAAGTCCAATTATCTACATAGTCCAACTTAACAAGACACTAGTCAAACTGTTGTTAAGTGCCGTCGAGTGAGTTCTGACTCAGAATATCCGAGGAGCAGTTGGTGAGTTTGAATGGCTGACCTTGTGTTTAGCCGTCCATTGTTTATCATATAGTGCCATACCAGAACTCAAACTAGTGAACTAAAAATTTGGAATAAATGACTTATCTCACTTCCTCCATATGTTTTCCTTCCTCCTTCTTTCCCAACCCTTCTGAATTTTGTTCTTTTGATCTCAAATGGTTAACTATTCTATGGTATGTACACCTTACTAGTGTTGTTATCCCCTAAACTATAGATTAACTAAAATTGGAGCCATGAAGTCATTTCTAAATCTAAGGCTGTACTTACAGGTTTCCTTCTGTTTCTTTCTGAATAGTAAGCCTGCTCTTTTGTTTTGTTTTGGGTTTTTTGGTGATTTTGAGTTTTGCTCAACTTTTATCCCACTCTATACAGGACTTTCTAATAAGATCTCTTTTAGAGAAGTGGCTAGTGGTCACTGTGCCCCATCTAGTGCTCTGGTGTCATGGTCATGGAGACTGATGCTCATGTATTCTATTACTCCATTGGACTAATTGTTTCCAAATGTCCTTAATTTTCCACACTCTTATTTCCTCTACAGAGGGAGAGACCAATTGTTGCACCTTAGATGGTTGTTAATGAGCTTCTAAGATCCCAGTTGCTACTTACGAAAGAAGGATGTATACAATGTACAAACACATTGTTTGTGGACTGTTATTCCAGGTGACCATAGTGTCCCCTAAGACTATGGTAATAAGCCCCCAGTCCCAGTAACTCATTCCGTCAAGTTGTTAGACAATGTCTAAGATATTTTCACAACATTAACCCCATATTCACTGGTATATTTATAGTAAAGGTAAATATCCATGTACAAATATTCCCTGTCAAAACTTGATATATCTGTGGATATACTCCTACCATCCCTCCTTCACCCTGTATATGTACCCATGTGTCTACCCATAAGTTACTGTTAGACGGTCAGTCTTTTGAACACAAATTACTTAACTAAGCAATGTTCACTTTAGACTGATTTGGTGTCGAAAACCATTTAATGATCCTGAAGGTAGCTACGTAAAATTTTCATGAAGAAAAAAAATCAAGCAAAACAAAGGAAAGGAAGATTCTCATGATCTACCTGAGCATGTGAGGTCAAATATACATCTATATGGTTTAAAGGTCAATAATATTAGTTGTTCACCTGGTGAACACTAAGCACAGTGAGCTACAGATGGTAAAGTGGAGAACATACAGTTCTGATTCTTACTAAACTTAAAGTATATTATAAATAAAAGACACACAAGCAGAATCTATCAACCAATACAAGGTTAAATGCTAAAATTATGTTCTGAGTATGGAAAGTTGTGCAATCGTTTGGCCAGAGCAATTTACTTTCCAAGGCAGGTGAGACTTCTTCCTGTGACTCTACAATTTCCTAGCCTAGATATTACATTATATGCCTCTCCTATGTTATGATTTATTAATAACTAAAATCTATCCTTCAGGAAACTCTGACACCTGCATAAACAACTAGACTCTTGCTTCATATTTATAGATGCAAGCTTTGAAGTTTAGGTATAGCAGGATGAGAACTGGTTATTTTATCTTTACAGTTAAGTTTAATTATATGTATCCTTACCTTTCAAAATATTATTTATTGGCTCCCTCGGGTACAATGGGGCTCCAGAAGTCAATATATCAAATAGTTGTATATCCTCTAACTATCCCTCTCTGATTTAGTTAGAGGCTGCCACATATTGTAATGCTACTTCAGGATAACAGGATGCAGGTCTCTTCCATTAGTAACAAAAGCAATTACTCAAATAGAGACACCACATCTTCATTCTGCTTCTGTTCTGGTATCCAAATTAAAGTTCCACTTTTATGAGATACTGCTACTCTCAAAATTGCTAGCTTATTATAGTTGTCCAGCGACTCACTTTATTTCTGAAATTAAAATTGTTTCATTATGCCATCATTGCAATTCACTTACTTTTATGAATTTCAGTTATTCAAAAATGTAGAATATAGTTCATAGGATATGAAGGAGGAGCCAAATAATTTACTCTCTGGCAAAGTCTATGAATTAAACAAATTGTTCCCTCAACTAATCTTGGTCATCAAACATAATATTTTTAAGAATTTATTTTCACCGAGTATTCCTGTGCATATAACATTACCATGTTAAAGAAATTCAAACTTTGATTCAGAAACTGGAAAGTATGCATTTCTATTGTATCCTGTTGTCCTGGTAGTTTTGTCCTCTTTTTATACGTCCCTTTCCAATGTGGCAATCATGAAGCATACTTTATTGATTTTGGAATTGTTCTTTGACTTGTTCCACTCCTACACTGACTCTTTGAGGGAACTGACCATGACTTTCTTGTCCATTCATGTTTCCCATTCAGTTGAATAGCTGTATGAATGAATTAATGAATGAATAAACAAAGCTTTTAGTGGTCTTTCAGGGCTAACTTATTGCTTTTAATTACCATTCCAAGTCAGTTAATTTTACTTCTTATATGTCTTGATCTCATTATCTCATACAATTTTCAAGGTATCCATCTTATTAAGCAGTATGGGTTTGCATGATCAGAGCAGGAATTAAGTTTTCCATATTTTCATTATGTCTTTGGACAAATGGAAACAAATTATAAAATGTTTAATGCCCTCAAAAAAATAAAGAGTGCCATTTCCTCCACAGTCCTTTATACATTTTAAATACCTTATGTTGTAATTCCCTTTCTGTTTTTCATCCCCCATTTTTCCTTCTTTTCTATTTGATTTTCTGATTTATACTACTTATTTTAAACTTGTTCTTCCTTTTCTTTTTTCTCTATTTATAAGGTCACTTCCTGTTGTCATTGTTGTTAGCACCTGTCAAGTCATTTAGACTTATAGAAAACTCATGTGATACAGTAGAACAGCTCCTTAGAGATTTCTAGACTGCAACGGATTGCAAAGTGAGTTTGAATTGCAAGGTTATTTAAACTTCAAGGTTAGTTGTTCAAACTTACCAGCTGCTGCAACGAAACCCTATACAGGGTCGCTAAGAGATAGAACTGACTCAACAGCACAAACAACAACAGTGACTAAGAGGTCAGTTTACCAGGTGTTTTCTCCTGCAGAGACATTGAGTTGATTTGAATGGCCAAACTTATACTTAGGTACCCAACATATAACTTTGCTCCAACAGGATTCCTTAAGTTTATGTAAATCTGCTTGTTTATAGACACTAAGAACATTTATGAACTCCTGGTGTGGCACTATAGGATCAACACTGGATCTCAAATCACAAGGTCAGTAGTTCAAACCTACCAGCTGCTCCTCAGAAACCCTATACAGGGTCACTATGAATTAGAACCGACTCAACAGCACTTTACAACAACAACAACATTTGTGGAATCTAGGTATGGTGCTTTTAGATAAACACTGGACTGCTAACTGCAAATTCAGCAGTTCAAATCCATCAACCACTCCTTGAAAACACTATACAGGGTCTCTATGAGTCAGAACCAGCTCAATGGCATTTAATAAGAACAAGATGACCATTTATAGAGTATCTGGATAGTACTAACCGTTAAGTGCATAATTGCTAGGTGGAAGATCTGACATAAGAGTCCACTTGGAAACATTTCGAAAGGCCAGATGATCTACTTCTGAAAAATAAGTTATTGAAAACTCTAGCGAGCACAGTATTACTCTAATACACATAGAGTTACCTTGAGTTACAATTAACTTGATAGCAACTGATTAGTTGTTGGAAGAAACTTTATAGCACCTATGAACGGTGTGGCTATCTAGTTGTTTGTAACTCATAGAAACCCTATGGACAATGGAAGAAATCATTGCCTGGACCTGTGCTGTACTCACAATCATTGCTATGTGTGAGCTCATTGTTGCAGTCACTCATTTCATTGAGGGTCTCCTTTTTCACTGATCTCCTGCTTTATCCAGTGGAATGTTCTTTTTCAAGTACTAGTCCCTCCTGATAACATGTCCAAAGTAGATGAGACAAAGTTGACCACCCTTGATTTTATGGAGTATTGTGACTGTATTTATTCCAATCCAGATTTGTTAGCTCTTGCAGTTCATGGTCTATTCAATATTGCTATGTAAACCTCATACTTCAAATGTAACAGTATCCCTTAGACTTCCTTTATTAATTGTCCAGCTGTTTCATGCATATGAGGTGATAAAAAATACCATGAGTTGGGTCAGGCACAGCTTAGTTCTCAAAGTGACATCATTATTTTTTAACACTTTAGAGAGATTCATCAGACATCAACAATGATATCCCTCATTCCAGGTCCTTTTCTGAATCTAGCTTGAAGTTCTGATAATTCCATGTTGTTGTACTTTTGAAACCATTTCTGAATGATTTTCAGCAATATTTTACTTGTATGTAATATTAATGTTACTTTTCGATAATTTCCATATTCTGTTGGATCACTTTTCTTTGGAATGGAAATTTAAGTCTGAAAGACAGGTAGCTAGCTGTCTTCCATAGTTCTGTAAATAGATAGGCACTTGCAGTACTTCATCCATTTATTGAAATATCTCAATTGATATTTCATTAATTTCTGTAGTCTTCTCTTTCATCAATGTCTTCATTGTGGCTTGCATTTATTCCTTCAATACAATCACTCCTCAGAAACCTTATACAGGAACGATATGAATTGGAACCGACTTAAAGGCACTTAACAACAACAACAACAACAACAACCCTTCCAGGAAGAATTCTACACACTTCTATTTACACCTCACTCAGTGGTACCAAAATGGCAGGTATGATGTCCTCCAGTGATCCAAATTGTGTTACATTAAATTTTTCTGAGAGTTTTGAGAACAAAACAAAAATATGAAGTGTGAAGATCAAGGCCGATGAGGTATGCTTTCCCAAGAAAACTCTTTCTACCCTTGAAGAATGAGAAGTTACATTGTCATGATGGAAAGAAAATTCTTTGCACAATTTTCGTAGTCCTTTTGTCATTAATTCAGGTTTCCATTTTCTTAAAACTTCTTCATAATAAGTGCTTCTGATTATTCTGTGTCCTTGGGAAAAGTTTATCAAGCTAATCATTTTGGAGTCCCCAGAAAGAGTTGTCATAAACTTCTGAATGACCTCTAAGCTTTGAACTTAATTGGCAGAACATATCGATTCAGAAGCCTTTATTTTGATATGACCTTTTTTTAAAGTCACCCTCAATGACATACCTGCCTTTTTTTAAAGAAAGGTATGTTATTAAAAGAACTTCTCATCAGCCATCCACTGATGGTAGAGGCTTTTGCAAACACATTTGGTTTGGAATAAAACCACGCATCTATGAACTGGAACCCCAGATCATACTTTTTTATTCACCGTCATATTATGATTTCAGCTCTGGAAATTTTAAATCTGAGAAGTTTGAGAGATATACAATATCTGAAAGTCATGTTAAATATCTTACTTTAATAGATCAATTTATTTTCAGCAGCTTATAAATGAAAATCAAAGCAATGAACAGGGTTACGTGGCAAAAATGTAGTAAATAAAGAAAAGCCTGGCTACTGTTTAAATGATGGAAAGAAAAATTTTAAGATTTGTTGAAACAAGAAGAGTTCGGGAAGTTACAAGAGACTCCTGAAGATAATGTTTCAATTAAAAGCAAGGGAGGGAAGTGTCTTAAGTGGTAATGCATGTGTCACAGAAAGATTGAACAACATAAATACTGAAAATATTCCCAACCAGAATTCTGAATATCGTGATGACTCTAGATAGAGTTATTTTAGTGAATTGATGGCCAAGAAAGTCGTATTTCAGGAGATTACAGCAGGTAATATGATATCGCTGCTGTTAGTGCTTCCCAGTTGGCCCCGACTCAGAGCAAACCCTGTATAGGGTTTCTGAGAGTAGCTGGTGCTGACCTTGTCATTCAAACTGACCTTGAGGTCGATTTAGTAAGTTGAAATTGTAAAAGTGGACTGTTTTTTCAAGAATTTAGTCTAAGAAACACATGGAAGAAATCACGTGAGTCCTGCCGTTGAGTGAGATGGCTATTACCTAATGATTTCTTCTCAGAAGCATACTTGCTACAATAGTGGCTAGTGAACTATCCTGATTGTGTCTGCATTTTTTTTTTTTTTAATTTTCACCCAGGTTCTGTCATTTATTGCTATAATTGTATGGTTTTGCTGATGTATAAACAATGGTTGGACTGTCCATGTGCTTTTTTAGATGTTAAGATAACACTAAATGAGAATATTTGATTTCTCTCTACCTTTAGCCTTTATCACTTAGGTTTTCTATCTATAATTCTGTAACTGTAAGTTAATTAGCTACCTAAACATTAATTATACAAATACCATATGTTTACAAAATGCATCCTGCAGCTGCCTGCTAATGTTTGGGGAATATTGCTTTTCCCCTGCTGATCTGGTAAAGGGTTCCCTATTCAGTCTATAGCAGAAAGAGAAAAATATCTAGACAGATTACTCCATAGTACTCTACTATGTCTATCTTAGATTGTGTTTCTAGAGAAGCAAAATCAGTGAAATACACACACACACATACATTTATCGAGAGAGAGAAACAGAGAAAGATATTTATCCTGAGGAAAAGGCTCAAAAGGTTGTCAAGGCTGATAAGTCCCAAGTCCAAGTGTCAGATGTCAGGCTGGAGACATCAAGCTAACATAGTTGTGATTTTGTGTGTTTTGGTGTCATCAAGTTGGTTCTGACTCATAGTGACCCTATCTGTTAGCAACAGAATAAAATACTGTTCAGTCTGGCACAATCCTCACAATTGTTGTTATGCTTAAAACCACTGCTCCTGTCATTGTGTCAATCCATCTCCTTAGGGATCTTCTTCTTAATCTTTGGCCTTCCACTTTATCAAACATGATGCCCTTCTTCAGTGAGTAGTCCCTCCTAACAGGTCCAAAGAATAAAAGATGAAGTCTCATCATCATTACTTCTAAGGAGCATTCTGCCAGTACTTCCTCCACGACAGATGGGTTTGTTCTTCTAGCAGTCCACAGCACTTTCAATATTCTTTCCCAACACCATAGTTCAAGTGCATCAATTCTTTTATGATCTTCCTTATTCACGTTGAATTTCATATACATATGAGGTGATTGAAAATACTATGTCTTGGTTCAGGTACACGAATGTATTAAAAATGACATGTTTGTTCTTTAATACTTTAAAGACTTCTTTTGCACCAGATTTGTCTAATGCAATACATTTTTAATTTCTTGACTGTTTCTTCTATGAATGTTGAATGTGAATCCAAGTAAAATGAAATCTGCGACAAGTTCAACTTTTCTCCATTTTTCATGATGTGCTCTTTATTGATCCAGTTGTAAGAGTTTTATTTTCTTTAGTTTGAGGTGTAATCCATACTGAAGGCTGCAGCTTTTGATCTTCATCTATAAGTATTTCTAATCCTTTTTTCTTCACTTCTTTAATCATGAAAAATACTATGTGTTCTCCTATTTTGGTTTCCTAATCTTGTTCTTTACACTTTTCTTTATAATAATTTACTTTGTCTTCTTGAACTGTCCTTTGAAATTTTCTACTCAGCTTTTTTACTTCCTTGTTTCTTAGAGTAGCTTTAGCTTCTCAAAATTCAAGAACAAGATTCAGAGTCTCTTCTGATATCTATTTTGGTCTTGTTTTCCTTTTCTTTCTTTTTAATGATCTTTTGCATTCTTTATATAAAATGATCTTGATATCATCCTACACTTTGCAGGTATTTAGTATCTAATCCATCTATCTATTCTTAATAAAGTATCTAAATTCAGGTGGGATACACTCAACGTCGTATTTTCATTCTTTTTAACTTGTTTCTAATTTCTCCAGTTTCAGTCTGAAATTGCAGATAAGCAATTGACATTCTGTTCCATAGTCAACCCTGACCTTTTTTGGCTGGTGTTATTGAGTTTCTCCATCATCTCTTTCCACATATGTCATTAATTTGATCCCTGTATATTCCTTCTTTTGAGGTAAACATGTTGTTGAAAGAAGGAATTTGCAATGAATATACTGTTGGTTTTGCAGAATTCTATCATGCAAACTTGTGCATCATGTCTATACTTTTCTATATAAGGTCATATTTTCAAACTACTGATCTTTCTTCTTTGTTTCTAATTTTCACATTCTAGTCGCCACTAATTAACAATTTATCTTGATTGCATATTCGATATATTTCAGACTGAAGAAGTTCTTAAAAAGTTTCAATTTCATAATCATTGGCTTTAGTGGTTAGTGCATAAATTTAAATAATATTCATATTAACTGGTCTTTCTTGTAGACATATTAATATTATCCTATCACAGACAGCATTGTATTTCAAAATAGATCTTGAAGTGCCCTTTTAGATAATAACTGTGATGCCATTCCTCTTGAATTTCTTGCTCCCAGGATATTAAACCTTATGATTGTCTGACTCAAAATGTTCAGTATCAGTCCATTTAAGCTCATTTACACCTAGGATATCAATCTCTATGTATTCCATTTCATTTTTGACAACTTCTAGTTTCCTAGATTCATACTTTGTACATTCCACTTTCTGATTACTAATGGATATTTCACAGTTGTTTCTTCTCATTTTGAGTTGTGCCAAATTAACAAATGAAGGTCACAAAAATTTTGCTCCATACATGTCATTAAGGTCAACTGTATTTTGAGGAGGCATCTTTTTCCCAGTGGTATTTTTACTGCCTTTCAATCTGAGGGACTCATCTTCTGGCACTATATCACACAATGTTCTGCTCCTATTCATAAGTTTTTCAATGACTAACCATTCAGAAAGGATCAGCTTCTCCTTTATCTTAATCTGGAAGTATTGCTGAAGCCTGTCCACCATGGATAACTATGCGGATGTTTAAAATAAGTTTGGTTTAGCTTATAGCATCATAGCAACACTCCAGCCACCACACTATGACAATGTGTGACAAACAAGAGGTGTGTTGTTGTTAAGTTTTATTAAGTGTAGGTTCTGACTCATCAAGACTCTGTATAGGATTTCTGAGAATTGACTGATGGGTTTGAACCCCTGACCTTCTAGTTAGCAATATTATTGTTGTTGTTAAGTACCATCAAGTAGGTGACCCTATATAGGGTTTCCAAGGAGTGGTTGGTAAGTTTGAACCACCGACTTTGTGATTCAAACCAACCTCGCGGTCCCACGTATTAACCTGTAGCACCACACCAGGACTCTATACTGCCTAGCAGTATAGAGGATGACCTGTGCTTTATTCTCTATGCAAAAGGTTTCAAATGTGTGGATCATGATGAGCTATGACCAACATTGCATAGAATGGACATTGTGGAACTTCATTTTGCTCACGAAGAGACTCTACATAGACCCACAGGCAGTCATTCAAACAGAACAAGGGGACACTGAATATTTTTAAATCAGAAAAGGTGTGTTTCTGGGTTGTAGTCTTTCACTATTATTATTCAATCTGCATTCTGAGAAAATAATCTGAGAAGCTGGATTATATGAAGAAGAATATCACATCAGGATGGTAGTGTAGTGGTTATGAATAGGGTTGCAGACCTCAAGGTGAGCAGTTCAAAACTACCAACTGTACCGTGGGAGAAAGATGAGGTTTTCTGCTCCAGTAAAGATTTACAGCCTTAGAAACCCTGTACAGGGTCACTATGAGTAGAAACTGACTCCACGGCACATAACAACAATATACAGATTGTTTGCTTGCTGAAAGCAAAGAGTACTTAAAATACTTACTGATAAAAGTTCAAAGACCACAACCTTTAGTATGGGTTGCATCTCAGTATAAAGAAAACAAAAATCTTTACATTTGGACTGGTAAATATCATCATGAAAAATAGAAAAATGTTTGAAGCTGTTAAATATCTCATTTTACTTGGATTCACTATCAGTACTCATGGAAGCAGTAGTCAAGAAATCAAAAGATTTACTACATTAAGCAAATCTGCTACACAAGCCCTCTTTAAAGAGTGCAAGAGCAAAGATGCCAATTTGAGTGTGTGCCTGACCCAAGCCATGGTATTTTCAATAGCCTCATGTGCATGTGAAAGTTGGACAACGAATAAGGAAGACCATATAAGAATTGATGCATTTGAATTATTGTTTTGAGAAGAATATTTATAGTTCCATGGAATACCAGAAAAACAAACAAATCTGTGTTAGAGGAAGCACAGATAGATGCTTTTTAGAAGCCAAGATGATGAGACTTTGACTCTCATGCTTCAAGCACATTATCAGGATGAACCAGTCTTTGAGAAGGACATCATGTTTGGTAAAGTGGAAGTTCAAAAACAAAAACAAAAACAAAACACAAAAGGG
This sequence comes from Chrysochloris asiatica, assembly GCF_000296735.1. Classification (NCBI taxonomy): domain Eukaryota; kingdom Metazoa; phylum Chordata; class Mammalia; order Afrosoricida; family Chrysochloridae; genus Chrysochloris; species Chrysochloris asiatica. The sequence goes on from NW_006408540.1 coordinate 5,503,601, forward strand.
AAAGACCCTTAACAAGATGGCTTATTACAGTGGTATCAGCAGTGGGCTCAAGTGGAGCAATGGTTGTGAAGATCACGCAGGACAGGTTGGTAATTTTTTCTGTTGTTCATAATATTGCTATGAGTCAGAACCAACTCAACAGGACCTAACAACAACAACAACAACAATCTTAATGAAAGAAGATTGCTATGCCTTTCTTCTGTGGTACCACTGAATGAGGTTGAACCTCCATACTTTAGTTAATAATTGAGCATGAAGATTTAAAAATAATAATACATAAAGTAGGAATGATGAAGAAGGCAATCCCATTATCCTGAGTATCCAACAAATTTTGTATCGAAACTTGTAGCAATAGTTTAGCTGAATGCTGAGAACTAATGAGTAAATGATGATTTATGTACGAATTTCACAGATTTCTATTTGCTCTTGGAATCTTATTGTGCATCCACTTCAGAGATTTTCTGTTGTTAGTGGTTCCATCTTCACATCTTAGAAACATTTTTCTTGTTATGGTGCTGGTAAAAAATACAAAATGAAGCATGGTTCAAAAGCATCATCTCTTCTTTTGTGTTCCTTAATCTTTGTCTAGCTTCCCTATGCATCTGAGATGATTGAAAATTCCATGACTTGGATTGTTGTTGTTGTTAAGTGTCTTCAAGTAGGTTCTGACTCACTGCAACTTTGTATAGAGTTTCAGAGGAGCAGATGGTGGATTTGAACTACCGACCTTGTCATTCACAGTCCAGTGCTGATCCTACAGTGCCACACTAGAAGTCCTGGCTTGAGTTAGGCATACCTTAGTTTTCAAAGTGACATTTTTGCTTTTTAACACTGTAAGGAGATCTTTTGCAGCAGATGTGTCAAACTACAATATGTCATTTGTTTTCTTGACTGTTACTTCCTAGACATTGATTGTGTATCCAAGTAAAATGTGATCCCTTTATCCTGATGTTTCTTATTGGTCAATTTGTTAGGGCTTATGTTTTCTTTATGCGAGTTACAATCCATATTGAAGGATGTAATCTTTGCAATTCATCTGTCAGTGTTTCAAGTCCACTTTGCTTTTAGCAAGCACTTCAGAGGAAGCACCATGTTCTAAAGTTTATAGACCTAGACTGAGATTAGATTGAGAAACAATATTTTCACATTTTGATATTGTTCAATAAACATTTCTGTGATTTCATATAGGAGTACTGATTGCACTGAAGGGTAAACAGTGAATTTATAACCACAAAGCTGTCAGTTCAAACTCACCAGTCACTCGAGAGAGAAACATGAGCATTTTTGCTGCCTTTAGATTTATAGCTTCAGAAACCCTTTACAGGTTTCCTATTTCAATAATTAAGAAACTTGATTTTAAATAAAATAGTGTTAGATCCCTACTATTGTTTAACAGCCCCCTAAAAAAATTCAATACAATAAACATATTTTATGACTTTGGGTTTATATTTTCTGCTGTACTATGAAAAATTTACAATATGAACAATTAAAAAATAATGTAATCCTGTATCATCTGTTATTAAAGCAAACTGCAAAACTGAACAGTGAGAACACAGAGTGAGAGAATGTGATGTAATACAAGGATAAGTCAAAATGTCGGGAGAGAGATGAGGCTTTCTGTTCTCTTAAAATTTACAGTGTTGGAAACCCTCACTATGAGTGGGATCCAACTCAATAATAAGAAGTCAAAATGTATTGCTATAAAATCATTGTTGTTGTTGTTAGGTGCCAAGGAGTCGATTCTGACTCATAGCAACCCTGTATAGGATTTCTGAGGAGCAGCTGGTGGGTTTGTACCACTTACTTTGTGGTTAACAGTTCATTTCTTGTCCTACAGTGCCACACCAGATCTTTTATCACATGTTATATACAAGGGTGAGTCAAAATTATCCACACTGTAGAATTTATTCCACCAACTCTTAGAAAAGACAAATGTGTCATTTTTCAACATAATCTCCTTGCTTTTCAATGCACTTTGTCTATCTGTCAACAAGTTTTCCTATTTCCTTCTTTAAAAATGTGTTAGGCTAAGCTGCGAACCATGAATGCACTGCTGTCTTCACTTCTTCATCTCAGATGAATCTTCATCCTCAAAGGACTGCTTGCAGGAGAACAAACAGGTGAAATTTTGATGGAGCAATATCAGGACTATAAGGATGAGGCTTTAACACCACAAAAGGAAGTTTTTGCAGAGTATTAACAGTGGGCTGAGGTGCACTGATGTACATTGTCATGCAAGATCACAATGCCCTTGGATAACAGTCCTCTGCATTGTATCTGAAGTTTACCCTTTAATTCTTCAGTGACCATCTTACAGTAAGGAGCACAGTTGACTGCTGAATCTTTTTCCTTGAGAATCCCAGAAAACTGTAAGCATCAATTTTCCAACTGATGGTTGACTTTTGAACTTTTGTTTGTTCAAAAGGCAAGTGAGGATGTTTCCATTCCATACAGGGATGTTTCCATTCCATACACTGCTGTTTACTTTCAGCCTCATAGTGATGAATCAGTGTCTTATCACCAGTAAAAATTAAATCAAACGAACAAACAAATCTTTTACCTTCCTTCAAGCAGCAGTCTAAATTTTGTTTGCTGATGTCCAAACACTTCTGTTTATGCTCTTCCGTGAATTGTTTCAGTACCCAGCTCACACAAACTTTTCTATACCCAAGTCCATTATGAATTATTTCATAGGTAGAGCTATAGCTGATTTGTTAATGATTCACCACATAATCCACTGTCACTCATCTACTAGACAGAATCATTTCATGTGCACACTCACTGTAGTCTTCAGCTGTGGACATGGACAAATCTTATAACAATAGTGTGAATAATTTTTTACTCACCCTTGTACTAATGTAAGTTTGGACTCCTAGTGTGGTACTGTAGGATAAACACTGGACTGCTTACCAAAAGATCAGTGGTTCAAATCCATAGCTATTCCTTGGAACCCATATACAAGGTTGTCATAAATCAGAACCAACTCCTTAGCACTTAACAACAATAACAATGCAAGTTTGGCTTCTCTATACTCTTCCAAAGTTACACTAAGCTCCTTGAGAATTTTATTTGCCTCAACAACTCAGTATATCACATATTTCAAGAACATAGCTTTAATATGTGAATCAGTCTTTAACTCATGAATGTTAGAACAGTTATGTTGTTGTTGTTGCCAGGTGCCTTCGATTTGGATCTGACTCACAGTGACCCTGTACAGAGTTTCCAGAGAGC
>NW_006408540.1:5515152-5522310 GCF_000296735.1 Chrysochloris asiatica
AGGTAAATGACATCTAAATGTTAGTATATTTGGGGAGTTAACTGAAACAATGGAAACGGAAAGTGCATAATGGAAAATTTCTGTGCCAATGCTATCAGATCCTCTCATTGTACTACTAAAGTCTATGAGACTCAAATACAATAAAAGTTCATCCAAAGTTCACAGAACCAGAACTGAAAGTAATTTTATAAATTTAATTTAAGAAATTTAACTGCCAGATTCTGTTAATGCTTCACTATTTAAATTTTCTTATAGTCTATGTATTGATCAGTGATGATCATCTTTTGTTCCTCTCAGGAAGATGAGTTCCCACATGCTAGCAACCAAATCTTTAATTTCCTTCATGTCCCCACTGGGGTTGACTTAAAGCTCAGGCACAAAATAAGCACTCGATACAAACTTGCCCACTGGCTGTTGGATCCACTTCAGAATTACCCATGCAGAGACAGACAGAACAATAATTCAGGGTGCTCAGTAGGAGTCCTGGTATGATGCTCTGGACTGCTAACTACAATGTTGGCAGTTCAAATCCATCATTCATTCTTTGGAAACCCTATTCAGGGTCACTGTAAGTCAGAACTGGCTCTATGGCACTTAACAATAACAACAGCAAAGAGCTGCAGTTGGTGTTACACTTTAGGTTAATGTGTCAGACTGCAAAGTCATTTGAACCGCAAGGTCGGTGGTTCAAGCTCACCAGCTGCTCCTTGGAAACCCTATACAGGGTTGCTATGGGTTGGAATCTACTCAACAGCACTTACAACAATAACAACATAGGAGCTCTGGTATCATAGTGGTTACGAGTTGGGCTGCTAACCTTAAGGTCAGCAATTCAAAAGTACCAGCTGTTCTGCTGGAAAAAGATGAGGCTTTCTGCTCCTATAAAGACTTACAGCCTCAGAAACCCTGCAAGGTGGCTATGAGTCAGAACCAACTCCACAGCGCATAATCACCACCGCTGCCGCCATAGACCATGGCAGAGAAGGACCCTGCACCAAATCCACAACCAACCTGGACTTGCTGTGCAACTCTGTCACATACAGCTTCACTGAGTTCATTTTTGTGTCATGTGCTCCTTTCCGTCTTTCTCTAGATTAGTAACAGCGCTTTACGATGTCCTAAGAGAGGAAATCGCTATGCTAATTGGAATCTGTTACCTATCACCCAGTTGGCTGAAGTATGCCAACAAACTTACACTGGGATTGCTGAACCCAGTATGCAGCTTTGCGCTCCTCTCTCTCTCACTCTCCCTCTCACACACATAACTTCACTAAGAGATGTGAATGCAATCTCATATCTACTGTAATATCCTCTCATGTTCAGCTGGACCATGCAATGCAGAGGGAAGTATTGTGTAATTTATTTGAAGGGGAAACACCTTCCATCCTGATGCTTTACTTGACTGTTTTCTCTGTGACCCTTAATTTTCATACATTTATTTCCCTTTGCCTTTGATAACTTCATCACCTTCATTACTCAGTCCAGATTCTAAGTAGAAGTAGGTATGGAACATAAAAGTTGAGAATATTTTTATTTTCATCACATTTTTATTATGTATGCATTTATGGCTTGTATTTGTTCTAAATTATTATTTCAGTAGCTGAAAGCTCCCAGGTTTCACCGGCTGATGGGAACAAATAAAGGAAATTTAATAAGATCTCACCCTCTCAAAAGCCCCCACCTATGGAAAGACAGGATCTCTAACATTTAGTGTCTTCTTTACTTTAAGGAATCCTACATGATGCAAACAATTTAGCACTAGACTATTAACTTAAAAAGACGCCCTGATGGTGCTGTGGGTAAGGCGCTTGACTGCTAACTGCAAGATCAGAGGTTCAAACCCACCAGCCCCTCCATGGATGATAAATGAAGATGTCTGATCCCGTAAAGATTCATAGTCTCAGAAACACAGTGTAGGGTCACTATTAGTGTCTGAATTGACTTGATGGCAATGTGCTTATTAACCTAAAGGATGACCACCCAGCAGTGTCTCAGAAGAGAAACCTAAATACATAGTTATGAAAGGTCCCATTGAAAGCCCTATGGTGTCACATGAAGTCATCATAAGTCAGAATTACTTGATGGAAATTGTTTGTTTTTTCCCGTACTTCAAATGTCTGTGTGCAGTCCAGGAGATGGCTCACATGCTTTCTTTCATCAATCCAGGGTGCTGCTTAAGATTCCCATTCCTGTTGCTGACTCCAGGTGTCCACTTGAAGTTCACCCTGCCCATGCTGTACTGTCCACTGGTACCGGTGTGAAGCAGAGTGCCAGCTGTCACATGGGATGGCTGCGGATACTACTTCTACCACCAGTTATTATCCCAGACCTATATTTGTTATATACTTCTCGTGCATACCTTAATAGGTAATGGAATTGATTCTTCTGCCCTTCCATAGAGTATGCTTTCTAGGTTTACTCTGGTGGTGGACTGTGAGCCCTTTTAAACACAAATCTTTTCTAGTCCAAAGAAGACTAAAAAACTGGTGCTGAACACTTCCTAGATAGTGACCGTATTCTGAATAACTCATGGAGAAACACTAGCTTTCTGATATGACTATCTTAATAATCTTATACTTTTGGCTTGACAATTCCAGAAACTGACAGACTTATTCCAGAATACTTGTATGTATGGAGTCCTGGTCGGGTGCTGTTGGATAAAGCACTGGACTGCAAGGTTGGTTTGAACCACTAGGTCAGAGGTTCAAACTCACCAACCACTCCTCGTAAGCCCTATACAGGGTAGGTATGAGTTGGAAACAACTCGACAGCACTTAACAACAACAACAATTCATGTATATGTGCATGTTGTTGTTGTTATGTGCCTTCAAGTCGGTTCCAACCCATAGCGACCCTGTACAGGGTTTCCGAGGCTGTAAATCTTTACGGGAACAGAACGCCTCATCTTTCTCCCACAGAGCGGCTGGTAGTTTCGAACTGTTGGCCTTAAGGTTCGCAGCCCGATCGGTAACCACTATACTACCAGTATATGTGTGTGTGTATATATATATATATATATGTATGTTTGTGTGTAGTCCTGGTGTGGTGCTGTAGGATAATTGCTGGACCACAAGGTTGGTTTGAACCACAAGTTAAGTGGTTCACTCACCAGCTGCTCTTTAGAAACCCTATACTGCTATGAGTTGAAATAGACTTGACGGCACTTAACAACAAGAAGAAACATGTTTATAGGAAAGCTGCAAACACAGTAGTTAGAGCTCAGCTGCAAACCAAAAAATTGGCAATGAAAACCCATCAACCACCTGGAGAGAAAGATTAATCAATCTTCTCCTGAAAAGATTTATAGTCTTAAAATTACTATGGGGCAGTTCTACATTGTTTTATAGTGTTGTTGTCAACTAGAATCAAGTGGAGGGCAATGGCTTTTGTTTGTTTGTTATGTGTATTTATGTAATGCTGTTGTTGTGTATCTTTCAGTTGGTTCCAACTCATAACAACCATGTATAGAGTTTCTGAGAGCAGTTGTTGGGTTTGAACTGCTGACCTTGCAATTAGAAGAGCAATGCTTATCTGACAGTGCCACACTGGGGCCTATACTTTATGTATGTGTGCATATATAAATACATATACATATATACACATATAAATATGCATATATGTTCCCACCACTCACCTGTCAGTTTGTTGTACTGTGGTAGATTGTATGTTGCTATAATGTTGTAAGCTATGCCACCAGTAATTTAACTATCAGCAGGGTCATCCATGATCGGCAGCCTTCAGTAGAACTTCCAGACTATGACAGACTAGGAAGAACAGTACATTGACAGAGAATTGCCAGACATTCAAACCAGATTCAGAGGAGGACATGGAATTAAGAATAGCATTGCTGATGTCATATGAATCTGGGCTGAAACCAGCGAATATAAGTAAGATGTTTACTTGTGCTATATTGACTTTGCAAAGGCTTGTGACATTGTGAATCATGAAAAGATATGGATAACATTGTTAAGGTAGGGTATTCCAGAACACTTAATTGTGCTCATGAAGAATCTGTGCATAGACCCAGAGGCACTTGTTAGAGCATAATAAGGAGATACCGAATGGCTTACAATCAGGAAAGGTATGTGTCAGCATTGTATCCTTTAGCCATACTTATTCAATTTGTATGATGAACAAATAATCCAGGAAGCTGGATTATATTAAAAAGAATGTGGCATCTGGTTTGGAGGAAGACTCATTCTCAACCTGTGATATACAGATGACACACCTTGCTTGTTGGAAGTAAAAAAGAGTTAGAATACTTACTAATGGAGATCATAGCCTTAAATATGGATATAACACCTCAATGTAAAGAAAACAAAAATCCTCACAACTGGACAAATAAATTACACCATGAAAAATGTAGAAAAAATTTGAATTTGTCAAAGACCATTTTGCTACCATTCACAATCCACAGTCAAATGTGCTGCAAAAGACCACTTTAAAGAGTTAAAGAGCAAAGATATCAGTTTGTGGGACTAAGATGTGCCTGAACCATAATATTTTCAATCACTCCATATGCATGCGAAAGTTAAAAAATTAATAAGAAAGATTGTAGAAGAATTGATGCATTTGAATTATGACAGTGGAGAATAATATTAAAAGTATTATGGACTGCCAGAAGAACAAATCTGTGTTGAAAGAAGTAAGCCAGAATGCTCCTTAGAAGCCAGTTGGCTGGATTTCATCTCTCATACTTCAGACATGTTATCTGGAGGGACCATTCCCTGGAGAAGGACATCATATTTGTTAAAATGGAGGGTCAGTGAAAAAGAGGAAGACCAATAATGAGATGCATTAGCACAGTGGCAGAAACAGTGGACTCAAAGATAACAACTGTAAGACTGGTGCTGGGATAGGCAGAATTTTGTTCTGTTATGAATAGGATGTGTTACACACAGAGTCACTATGAGTCTAAACTGACTGGAGGGGACCTAACAATAACTTACAATGGTCCTGTAGCTGTATTGAATTGGTGATGTATATAGTACTTATATAAGGAGCTTTGGTAGCATACAGGTTACGAATCAGGCTGCTAACTTCAAGGTCAGCAGTTCGAAACTACCAGTGTTCCGCAGGAGAAAGATGAGGATTTCTGCTCCCATAAATATTTACAGCCTCAGAAGCCCTGTACAGGGTTGCTATGAGTCAGAACTGCCTCTATGGTACTTAGCAACAACAACATAGTACATATATGCATGGTCTTTGTTTACTTACTATATTCACTCTCATTCATAAATGACCTTACAAATAAACATTGTTCAAGGCACTAAAGTATTTAAAATTACATTAAGGTAAAGTCAGGTATTTTTGTAGCCATAATAGAGCAGGAAAGCAGCATGAAGTGAACAAAGGGCTTCACAGCAGGAAATTTATGCTAGTGAGGAAGCAATTCACACCTGTTCACTTCTGTGAATAGAATGAGACACAACATTAAACTTGTCATCTAAATACAATGCTAGACTTTTTTTTTTTTTTTTTGGCTTCTTATACTTTTTTGTAAAAATAATTCTCCAAATTAAATGATGCAAACCATGAAGTTATATAAATTAATAACTAAACAAAAAATGTGGCAAGAATAAATGCAAAGTCATAGAATACTGTATAAACTATGCCATTGTATTAAAAAAAAAAAGGTTTATGTGCAAATTAGTTTAGAGGAAACAAGTGCAGAGTTGTACCTTTGCTACTGGTTATAGGCATGACAATGTAACATAAGCAATATTATCTTGACTTATTATATAGGAATTTGGCTATATTAACTGTCATTAGGTACCATCCACTCAATATTGTCTCCTAGTGACCCATGTGACAGATTAGAACTATTCATAGTGTTTTCTAGGCTATAATTTTGATTTCTGGTGTGGCACTGTAGAATCAGCATTACCACAAGATCTGCAGTTCAAACCCATCTGCTTCTCCTTGGAAATCCTATGTTGTTGTTAGATGGAATCGAGTCAACACTGACTCATAGCCACCTTTTGCACAACAGAACAAAACACTAGTGAGTGGGTCCTGTGCCAACCTCACAATCATTGCTACTCTTGAGCCCAGTATTACTGCCACTGTGCCAATTCATCTTACTGGGGTCTTCCTCTTTTTCACTGACCCTCCACTTGACCAAGCATGGTGTCCTTCTCCAAGGACTATTCCCTCCTGATAATATATCTGAAATATGAGAGACGAAGTCTGGCCATCCTGGCTTCTAAGGAGCATTCTGTCTGTACCTCTTCCAACACAGATTTGTTAGTTTTTTGTGCACCTTTGATATTCTCCTCCAACACCATAATTCAAATGCATCATTTCTTCTATAGTTTTCCTTATTCATTGTCCAGCAAGCATATGAGGTTATTGAAAATACCATGGCTTGGATCAGACAAACCTTAGTCCTCAATCTAACCTCTTTGGTCTTGAAGACTATAAAGAGGTCATGTGTAGCAGAATTACCTATTCAAGTCATTTGATTTCTTGACTGTTGCTTCCACGAATGCTGATGGTTGATACAAGCAAAATGAAGTCTGACAACTTCAATTTTTTCTCCACTTATATGAATGCTATTTATTAGTCCAGTGGTGTGGATTTTTGTTTTCTTTACATTGAGGTGCAACCCATACCTGAGACTGTGGTCTTTGATCTTCATCAGTAAGTGTTTTAAGCCTTCTTCACTTTCAGCAAGCAAGGTTATATCATCTGCATATTCCAGATATGCAGTTTTTAATGGTCTTTCTCCAACCCTGACGCCACATTTTTCTTCATATAATCCAGCTTCTCATAGACTTTGCTCAGGATTCATATTAGATAAGTATGGTAAAAGAACACAACCCTGGCATATACCTTTCCTAATTTTTAAACCATTCAGTGCTCCCTTGTTTACCTGTGCTTCATTAACTACTTAAAAACTTTGAATTGTGTGGATCATGACAAGCTATGGACAACATTGCAGACAGTGAGTATTCCTGAACACTTAACTGTGCTCATGAAGAACCTGGACATAAACCAAGTGGTAAGCTGTGCCAATGGAAACCCTATACAGGATCACTATGGGTCGGAACCGACTCGACGGCTCTTAACAACAACAGTCTTTACAAAAGCAGATTATCAGGTCTTTCTTTCCTGAAGACACTGTGTGGGTTCTAACTGCTGACCTTTTGATTAACA
>NW_006408540.1:5523460-5529116 GCF_000296735.1 Chrysochloris asiatica
TGCATTCAGATTTACTCAGCCCAGAAACTTGCATGTATGTCTAAAACTAAGAACAGTCACTGTTCAAAGACACAAAAAAGTAAATAGAATAAGGTGGACTGAAAATGTGAATCACCAGAGGTGAGACAAGAGCTCAGAAACGCTTTTAACCAGGCTTGTAAGTAGCTATCTTTAAACAGTCATTTCTATTTATTGTATTGTACAATGTATTTTGTGATTACACAAGTATGGTCCCTCATTCAAGAGCTGTTGCGATAAGAAGAAGAATGGAAAAATGCACAGGGATAAAGAGCTAATGAAAATGTAGCCTCAATTCAACCTCCAAGACTGTTATCACTAGATTTCACTATCCTACGTTAGTTATATAATTCCTTTTTAGATAGTTTCCTCTTCTGCCCATGTATACTAACCCTTTCTTTCCCTTCACTATGATCATGGCATTTTCATCCTCTTCTAAAGGTAAAATATTTTATTTTCTGAACTGAGAGTCTATATGAACTGAGAATCCCAAATATAAACACGTTTTATATCGTTATATGAGTTGCAATACAATTGCAGAAAGTTTAAACACAAAAGTATGTGAGATGACTGAGAAGATAAATCTCATGACTAAACAAAATTCATCTAATCAATATGGTTGTTTTCCCAAACATTAAACTCTTGTGCATTTTTGAACCTCTACAAAGGATTTCTTTACCTTTATTATAGTCTCCTAAATTGTCAGAAAATGCAATGAAATTATAGGATTACACACAATTTCATTTTCCTGGGAGGAGTTCTCTGGAAAAAGATATGTTCAGTGCTAAAACCAACAAAATCCTGGGCAAACTGGAAGCATTTATTTGTTCACCATATATTAAGTCTAATATAGTTAAAATAATTGTATAATTGACCTATACAATTTCATGGTATTGATAGCACAATGGCACTGTAGAAAAAAAAAAAAAAAACCTACTACAAGGTAGGTAGTTCGAGCCCACCATCTGTTCCATGGGAGAAAGATGAGGCTTTCTGTGCAAGAAGTACAGCCTCAGAAACCCTACTTAGGGTTGTTATGATTTGGAATGGAGTCCACGACACTTAACAACAACAAAATTCCATGCTATCAATCATGGTTTGCATAAAATGAGTACATTTGAAGTGTCAGTCATTCCCCTAAATGACTCTTTCAGGAACCAGACACAGTTTCTGCTCCAATGTTCCAATGATCCAAAGAATTAATTGAGGTTGTTAGATGCCTTGGAGTCAGTTCTGACTAATGTTTGTTGTTAGTGCTGTCTCGTCATTTCTGACTTGGAGCCACCCTGTATAGGGTTTCTGAGAAGGTGTTGGTAGGTTTGAACTATTAACCTTTTGGTTCACAGTCCAGTGTTGATGCTACAGCACCACATCAGAAGTCCGTTTGACTAATTTTTTTATTGTTGTTAAATGCCATCAAGTAAATTCCAACTCTTGGTGACCCCATACAAGGTTTCCAAAGAGCAGCTGTTTGACCTTGTCGTTCGCAGTTCAGTGCTTATACTATAGCACCACACCAGGAGTCTGTTCTGACTAATGTTGTTGTTGTTAAGTGCCGTCGAGTTGGTTTTGACCCATAGCAATCCTGTAAAATGTTTCCAAAGAGCAGCTGGTGAACTTGAACCTTCGACCTTGAGATTCAAACTGAGTTTGCATTCCAGAGCATTAACCCACAGCGCCACACCAGGACTTCAGTTCTGGTTAATAGCAAACCTATAGCATAGTGGTTACGAATCGGGCTGCGAACCTTAAGGTCAGTGGTTCGAAACTACCATCTGCTCTGCGGGAGAAAGATGAGGCTTTCTACTCCCGTAAAGATTTACACCCTCAGAAACCCTGTACAGGGTTGCTATGGGTCGGAACCGACTCGATGGCACTTAACAATAACAACAACAACAACATATATAAAAAAAGGAAAAATTGCACTATTCTGTACCTTCCCACAATTGTTTTCTATGCTTGACTCCATTGTTGCAACCACTGTACCAGCCCATCTCTTTAAGGTTCTCTTTCTGCTGACATTTTACTTCACCATGTGTGATGTTCTCCGGTGATTGCTCTCTCCTTATGAGATGTCTATAATAAGTGAGACTCTCACTCTCCTTGCTGTAAAGAGCATTCTGGTTGTACGTCTTCAAAGACAGATGTGACAATTGTTTTAGCGGTCAATGGGATACTCAATGTCCTTCACCTAAAAAGTCCTTTCATTTTAAGATTTTGTTATTTAATTAAGGTTTGTAACTTATGGCCTCTTTTGAAAGATTAATGAAAGAGGTTTAGTAAAAACCTCTATGGTAAGAGGTTAAAAAATATATATATAGTAAGACACAGTATATGAGGTAAGTAATGCTGATATTTAGGATGTAATCAACTACAACTGGAGAAAGCAAAAACCCCAGTTTCCCAATCTTGTCTCCTCTAAGAAATAAAAGCCATAAGCTTTGGGGATGTTGTTGCTGTTAAGTATTGTCAAGTTGCTTCTGACTCATAGCAACACTGTATAATAGAATTTCTGAGGCTGTAAATCTTTCTGGGAATAGAAAGCCTCATCTTTCTCATGGAACGGCCAGTGGACTCGAACCATCCACATTGTGGTTTGAAGTCCCATGCTTACCAGAGCTTCCATGCTTCCAAACTATTGGCAAGATGCTGTTGTTAAGTGCCATTGAGTCAATTTTGACTCATATTGATTCTCTATATTGTTGTGGTGGTGGTGAAGTGCCGTCAAGTCGGATCCGACCCATAGTGACCCTTTATAGGGTTTCCGAGGAGCAGCTGGTGAACTTAAACCACCGACCTTGCAGTTCAAACAGTTTTGCAGGCTGGTGCATTAATCCACAGCACCACACCAGGACTCTAAGGGTTTCCATAAAGTGGCTGGTGGGTTTAAACTGCCGACCTTGTGGTTAGCAGCCCAGTGTGTATCTTGCAACACCACACCAGAACTCCAATCTTTTGGGATTGTTATTAAGTGCCCTGGAGTCAGTTCTGACACACAGCCTCCCGGTGTAGGGTTTCTGAGGAACATCTGGTGCATTTGAACTGCTGACCTTGCTGATAGCAGTCCAGTGCATATCCTGCAGCTCCACAATGGCATTAGAGTTTTGGGAATAAGATAAGGAAATTTTCTGACCTGAGGGCACAGGCAAAGATCTACAGATTCTAATGGAGAAAGAGAGGCAAATGGCCTCTATTCATAGGGGGAGTTGCACTGATATAATGAACAAAACTGCTATTGTAGTTAAATGAAGAGGTGAAATTTGGCTGCCACAAAGGAGTGGGGATGCCGATAAAACCATACTTCCTAGGGCCAGACACGCTAGGTTTACAGACCACTGAAGCTAGATGTAATTTCAAAAAGCTTGGTTGGTTGGTTGGTTGGTTATGTGTCATGGAATCAGTTCCGACTCATAGCAACCGTTTATAGAGTTTCTGAGACTGTAAATCTTTACAGGAGCAGAGAGCATCATCTTTCCTTCATGAAAGAGCTGGTAGTTTCAAACTGCTGACCTTGAGGTAAGCAGCTTAATTCGTAATCACTGCATACATACACACACACACACACACACACACACACACACACCATCATTATCACCATATTTTCTTTCTCTTTCTCTTTTCTTTTTTTTGCTGAATGTACAAAATTATTTAGTCTGCTCTCACTACATTTTAGGAGTTTCCTTCATGGAAACCCAGACTGCTAAATTCGCGAATCAAAGGATACACTGATACATCCGCTGTTGTTGTTGTTGTTGTTGTTAGGTGCTGTCAAGTCAGTTATGACTCACAATGACCCTGCATGGGGTTTCCAAGGAGTGATTGCTGGACTTGAATCATTGACCTTTTAGTTCAAAGAGTCCTTGTTATCTGGAGCTTAATCCTATAACACCACACTAGGACTCTGATACATGTCCTAGAATGGAATACAATTTCAAGTAGTTTAAGATATGATTTTGCTTCAAGAGTGGGAACCCTAATTCTGACGACTAATCATTTGTCAAAAAGATCATAGATTAAAAAACATTCTCGTTGACAAGAGTTCAATACTTTCCAGGACGCTTCAGCTAATATTTGCTGATAAACCTGTGGATCTCCATTGGAATATAATCAGGGCTTTGAACTGGTCCTTCCTGGTTTAGCCATGGCCAATTAAGCAAAACCAGGATGGACAAAATTTGCAAAATATGGATGTATCTGAAAGGATAACCAGAATGAGAAAAAACTATTGGTTGATGCCCTGCAAGATGCTTTGAAAGCTAGAGCAGCATGCCCGGTGCATAGCAATCGAAACTCTTGATTGACAGAATCAGAAACAACAATGCTGAGCTCAAATTTGGTGGTCAATCTCACTGCTTTGAATGTGTGCAGCTCTTAACAGTCCTGGGAAAAATCCATTCTCCTCCATCAAGCTCCTCAAGGGGACCACTACAACTTTTCTGAGACCACCAATCCAGGGCTTCAACTTGTAATTTTTCCTATTCTGGTTATCATTTCTGCACACCTACACTTTGCAAACTTATTTTGTCATGTTTTCCAGACCTAAACAGATTTGACCCAATTGGAAACACTGACTACAGTAGAATTTACTCCAAAACAGATGTTGTTAATTTATATTTTATAGACAGGCCTTTTCCATTTGCATAGACTAAAAAATGATAATTGCATAATTCAGGTGGGAAGTTTTATTGGCATTTTAGAGTCAGCAATGTTGGCTGTAGGCAAATATCAATCTGGGAGTTGTTAAGTGGTAAATACAATCTGAAACAAAATAAAATTTAATCACACCATGAAGATTCTCCACTGTTGCTAAAGAAAGATAGATGAATCAGTATAAATAGCTAGAATGGTGATCAAATGAGATGAATGGAAAACTTTTTTCTCTAGTAGCAGAAATTGTGTTTTATTTTGTGTGCAATAATTCTTTTAAGATAACATGTTTTTGTTACCATTCTTTTCCTCATTCTCACGGTTTCATAACTGCCGATTTTCTCCACTGACATAGGTCTCTTTTCTTTTATGCCAAGATCAATTTTCTTTTTAATTCAATTCCATAAGAACAATTAAGTACATTTTGTAATAGCAGATGGTTTCCTAGTCATCTATGCCCAAGTGTACTATGTATGATTTTCCCATTTGAAAAGGAAAGGGAGACATTTTTATGTACTATCGTAGCTGTCCTTTCATATTTTTACAATGTTATTTTATTGAATTATCCTGATAACCCAACTCTGAGGAATTTTACAATTAACCTTGACAGACATTTGTGTTACTTGGGAAATTGTAGAGTGTGCCACTGTAGCTAGTGTTTTCATTTGAGCCCATATATGAAGGAAACTGTTTGCGATCAATTAATAATTGTTACTTTTATTTAGAATTAGCTGATATCTGTTGAGTGCTCAATATAGCTCATGTTATTTTTGTATACCAAATTTAATATGATGTGTAAGTATTATTATTATTGTTAAATGCCATCAAGTTGGTTCCAATTTACAGTGACTTTGTATAGGGTTTCTGAGGAGTGGTTGGTGGGTTTGAACCACTGACTTGGAGGTTAGTAATCCAGGACTTATTTTATAGTGCCACACCAGGACTCCCCTGAAAATAGCTTCCTGTTGTTAAATGACATCAAGCTGGTTCC
>NW_006408540.1:5529281-5529784 GCF_000296735.1 Chrysochloris asiatica
GGTCCCGTGTATTATCCCACAGTGCCACACCTAACACCGTATATAATCTATTATAAATAAGGTCACTATGAGTCAGAATCAACTTGATAGCAACCAATGAAAACAACAATGGTAACTGCCTCACATGATTTTTGATGGAATAAAAATATTCCAACAAATACACGTAAAGGGCACTATCTGGGGCATAGGAGGTAGTCAGAAATAATACATAAACTATGTTTTAAATTCCTAAAATATCTAGACATATTCTGGAGAGTTTAGCCAACTTAACCAATGAAGATTTGACATACATTTCAATTGTTGTTGTTAGGTACCATTGAGTCAGTTCTGACTCGTAGCAACCCTTTACACAGCAGAACAAAACATTGCCCGGTCCTATGCCATCCTCACAGTTGTTGTTACACTTGAACTCATTCCTGTTGCCACTGTGCCAATCCATTTCATTCGGGGTTGTGGTAATTTGAATTTACTTCATATGGCTTTACTGTCCAATATCTAAATTC
>NW_006408540.1:5530364-5534967 GCF_000296735.1 Chrysochloris asiatica
CCTGAACAGGGTTTCTGAGGCTGTAAATCTTTACGGGAGCAGAAAGCCTCATCTTTCTCCCTTGGAGAAACTGGCAGTTTCGAACTGCTGACCTTGCTGTTCACAGCCCGATTTGTTACCATAGTGATTGGGTGGGACCATGCAAATAGGGTGTTCAGGACTCTAGTACTTGAATTGATTAGCTTTGACATCCCACTAGGCTTAAAAGGAGACATCTCAGATGCAGGAACAGACTACCAAGAAAGAAAAGCTTGAGTGGATCATGAGATCCCCACCTAGAAAAGTAGTGATAGCAGAGGGGGCAGCATGGACAGACACTACAGTCGAGGGCTTTTAGGCCCATGGACTGAGTAAAGCTGAGTGCCTGCAGGTAGGAGGTTTGCTTGCAGAATATGCACTTTGAGCATTCACAGATTGGCTAAAAGAGCTTGGTAACACTTGTACAAGCAGAACAGAGCACAAGGAGCCACAAGGCTGAGAGGCTGAAGACAAGATTGAGGTGTACCTGTAGTACGGCAGAGAAGAGGCATTCATGATTAAAAAATGGTTGCATCCTGAGTTGTTTCTGAACCTGAATTGTACCCTGTTCAATTGCCTAATAAACCCCACAATTGTTAACATTCTTATGAGTTCTGTATGGCCTGTATAAGGAATGATCAATTCCATATGTCTAGCAGACAGTGCTGTGGAAGAAATGGTGTCAAAATAGGAGAAAGAGGGTTGTGAGTGGAGGCATGTCTGACCTTCACTTCATAGGAATCTGCCTTTGGCTGTTTTTGAGTTGACTCTTCTTCTCTTGTGAAGTCAGAAGTCAAACAGCCCCACACAGTTTTTTTTGCAGGAGTTTTCTTCTTTTTTTCTGACTCTGCACTTTACCAGAGACTGGTCCCTCAGGATGATACGTCCAAAGTATGAGAAATGAGGTCTCACCATCCTGGCCATCCAAATCACCAGGAAAATTGATAATATATACACTTGATTCCAAAATGTGGATAGATAGAAATCAAGCAGGTAGATCAAATAACTGGATGCATTTTATAGTTAAATCATCTGAACTGATTTAGAGTAGTATGTGACAGAGAATCTGTGAGATGAAAGCATCTTTTATGTACTAGTAAAACACTGACTATATGAAGGTCTTATAGGACTAATATAATTTTTATTTTTGTATATATCTCCTCCTCTGCTGTAGATATTCTTAGATTTAACATATTAGTATGGAACTAAACCTTCTCTATCAGTTAAGCATATATACTCTTCTTTTATTTGACACCTATATTCTGCATTTCCTTCACATAACTCCTAATATATTGTATTTTTAATAGACTCTACTTGCTTACTTGTTCCATCTGAAGTCTGTAGCAATTCTTTTATATCAATTGCTTTTCTTAAAAAAAGAGAGATTTTTTAAATGAATTATTCATAGAATACTATTTTTCAGTTTAATTATGTGTAATACAAAAAATGTGTTATAAAGTATAATCATATTATTCCAACATAATTACTAAGTATAATGACAATGTATAATTCTTTATGAGACTACATGAAGAAAATTGCACTGCTCATATATAAAGTTACAATAGTTAAACTTTGTTATTCCAAAGAATTATTACAATTTGTTGTTTTAAATAGACCATCTGATCATTTCACAGTCATAAAATGAATTTCTGTTACGCATGAGTGAAATAATATGTTAAAAATGAAAAACTAAAGAAATGCAATAGTATAACATACCTTAAAATCTTATATATCTATTGATTTTATATTATAATGTATATATCATGTATATAATTGCATATAATATAATTACCAACCAAGTAAAATTAACTTGCAATGAAAGATAGGATACAAAATAATTTGCGAAGAAGGATTTTACCACATCAATCAGTAGCAATATGAACAATATGTGAAAAGTAAATTAAATAATATCTATTAAGTTACACTCTTCCAGGACTAAACTGTATGTTAATATTACATAAGGACTTACTTTCTATTTTGGGTCATTGAGCCTTTTTCGTTAAGTGATTGTATTAGTGAATTAAACTACACTGAATTATGCATTATCATGAAGTCACATCTTAGTGGTAGTTAACAAGGAAATCTTAGTCATTCTAATATTGATGGTATTATAATTAAGAAATAGTTCTTCTATCAAAAATTATTCAAAAGAACAGCACATCAATTGTAAAACAAAACTTTTTCTACAGAACAAAATTTTGAAGATAAAGTAAGAAATTTTTGAAAATAAATGCTTTCAATTACATTTATTCAGCATCAAAACTTTCACATACATGGTTCAAATATCTCTAAAGATAAAGGATTGCTATGAATTAGATTCCGTCCCCCCTTATTTTGTGTTGTATATACTAACTTCTATGCCTGTGGTTATAATTCCATTTGAGAATGGGTTATTTTACTACGTGAATGAATTAGTATTAGTGTAGGGTGTGATATGGAAGTGATTAGATAAAGAAACAAGAGAAATAGAGAAGGAGCAGAAGAATTCAAAGCCATATGAAGATCACACAGGAACAGAGACATAAAGGGACAATGACTTTTCTCCAGAGGTGACAAAGAAAGAGTCCTCCTTTACAACTGTCACCCTGAATTTGAACTTCTAGTTCCCTGTGAGAAAATATATGTCTGCTTGTTAAAGACATCTACTTGTGATGTTTCTGCTAAAGCAACGCTGATGGTGGTTGTGTGATGACCAGTTGGTTCCCACATATAACGAGCCTGTACAGAGTTCGGTTGTTGCGTTGTAGAATAAGTACAAGATCAAAAGTTTGATTTGAACTGAAAAGCTGGTGGTTTGAATTCACTAGTCAATCCTCTGAAAACCTATGCAGGATCACTATGAGTTGGAGCTGACTCAATGGTACTTAACAACAACAAATAGGGTTTCTGAGACTGTAAATCTTTTTAGGAACAGAAAGTCTCAACTTTCTGCCATGGAGCCACTGGTGAATTTGAACTGCTGACCTTGCAGTTAACAGCCCAACAAGTAACCCACTATGCTACCAGGGCTCCTTATAGCAGTGCCTTGTTGTTAGGAGCCACTGAGTTGTTTCTCTGCACAACAGAATGAAACACTGCTGGCCCCTGCACCATCCTCACATTTGTCATTACATTTGGACCTATTGTTACTGCAGTTTTGTCAATTCTTCTCATTAGGGTCTTCCTCTTTTTCATTGATCATCCATTTTACCAAGCATGATGTCCTTCTCTATGGAATGGTTCCTCCTGATAAAATGTCTAAAGTATGAGAGATGAAGTCTCACCACCTGACTTCTAAAGAATATTTTAACTGTACTTCTTCCAACAAAGATTTGTTTGCTCTTCTGGCAGTCCATGGTATTCTTAATATTCTTTTCCAACACCATAATTCAAATGCATCAATTCTTCTACACAATCTTCCTTATTCATTATCCAACTTTCACAAGCATATCAGGCAATTACATATCCCATGGCTTGGGTCAGGTGCACGTCAGTCTTCAAATTGATCTCTTTGCCCTTGAAAACTTTAAAGAGATCTTACACAGTTGATTTGATTTCTTGACTTTTGCTTCCATGAGTGTTGATTGTGGATACAAGCAAAATGAAGTCTTTAACAAGTTCAATCTTTACTCCATTTATCAAAGTGTTATTTATTGAATCAGTTGTGAGAATTTTTGTTTTCTTTACATTGAGGTACAATCCATTCAGAAGGCTTTTTTTTTTGTAATAATTTTAAATTAGCTTTCACTACAAGCAAGCAAAGATTTATCATCTATATATCACAGGTTGTAAATGAGTCTTCCTTTAATACTGATGCCAGGTTCTTCTTCATCTAACTCAACTTATCAGATTATTTGCTCAGCATTAAAATTGAATCATAAGTATGGTGAAAGGATACAACCTTAGCACACTCTTTTCTTGATTCTGAACCATTCAATATAACCTTGTCAATTCAAACGACAGCCTCTTGATCTATGTAAATTTTCCTCATGAATATAATTAAGTGTTCAGGAATGTCCGCTCTTCGAAGTGTTATCATCAGCTTGTAATGATACACATTGAAAGCTTTTGCATAGACAATAAAGTACAAGCAAACATATGTCTGCATTTTCTGATTTCAGCCAAAATCCATTTGACATTACCAATGCTATCCCTTATTCCACATCTTCTTCTTAACCCAGCTTGAATTTCTGGCAATTCCCTATTGATGTACTGTTGAACATTTTTTTGAATTACCATCAGCAAAATTTTAGTTGCATGTGATATTAATGATATTGTTTAATTATTTCCACTTTCTGTTGAGTCATTTATACAGAGTGCTTTCAATTGGTTTGTCAGTTATCTGTGTTCCAAATTTCTTGGCATTGATAAGCCAGCACCTCCAGTGCTATTAGTTTGCTGAATGATTTCAATTTATATTCTGGTGTTTTGGGGCAGTGCCTTCAGTGCAACTTGGATAACTATCTAGCAGCACTGTTGTTGTTGTTGTTAAGAGTCATCAGGTAAGTTCCAGCTCACAGCAACCCTATATAGGGTTTCCAAAGAGCAGCTGGTGAGCTTGAACTGCTGACCTTGCAGTTCAAACCAACAGTGCATTAACCCATAC
>NW_006408540.1:5536512-5537618 GCF_000296735.1 Chrysochloris asiatica
CAGCCACTCCTCAAAACCCTATAAGGGTCTCTGTGGATCAGAACTGACTTGATGGCACTTAGTAAGAACAACAACAAGGAGTCCTGGTCGAGTAGTGGGTTATAAGTTCAGCTGTTTACTGAAATATCAGCTGCTCAAGTCAACTAGCTACTCCATGGGAGAAAGATGAGGTTTTCAGTTCCCATAAAGATTTACAGCTTCAGAAACCTTATACAGGGTTGTCATGTGTCAGGGCCAACTCCATCGCACACAGCCACCACCACCACCACCAATAATAGTGTCTTCAAGAGGCTGTTGATATAATTATTAATTTCAAGGCAACTCTACTGAGGGCTCAGAAGAAAGTGAGGCAAGTTACATGTTAGATATTGGAGAAAGTATTGTGTTTGAGAATACACATGGCATCAGCAACAGAATGTTGCCAAAAATGTGAATGTTAAAGGTTTTTCTGATGAAGCTTTAAAATAAAATTATGAGTATCTGATTGGACAATAAAGGAAGAGCAATATTTTTTATGCATGACAAAGAACTTGTCTTAATTATGTTGTAATGTTTGATGGAAGGTAGAACTTGTAAGTGGTGAACTTTGACATCTAACTGATGAGATGTCTAAGCAAGATCTTTCAAGTGCCTTATAGGGTCAACTTGATGCTGATCATAAAATGTGAGAGGAAAATATACTTCTAATAGAAAATTATGTTGTACAAATGAAGGGCACACCCCTAAAATGTTAAACAAGAACATGGGTATACATTCTCTTGTTAAAGAGTTTAAGCCTGTGAGAGATGCATCTAACCCACTACCAAAACAGAAAGTCCATCAGTTTTCAATGAAGGGGACAAAGAAAGAAGGAGAGGAGAGAACACTGCCTGCCTTTTGTAGGAAGAAACAGAGCAAACAAGCAACATACGCTGGAAAAGAAAAGGACTACACTTCCGTGGCATTGTACGGTAAGCACGGGACTGCTAGCCACAAGGTCAGTTTTCAAATCCATCAGCCACTCCTTGGAAACCTTATTCAGGGTTGCTATCAGTCAGAAATGACTCAATGGTACTTAACAACAACCACCGCTCAGTAGCAGCTTGTCGAGCAACAGAATTGATGGA
>NW_006408540.1:5537739-5539351 GCF_000296735.1 Chrysochloris asiatica
CTGAAACCCAGAGGTAAGAGATTTCTACCTAGAAACTAGAAAGCATGGACAATATTCAAAGTGTGGAGGGCAAGACCATTGCCAAAATGGTCTCAGAGAATGGAGCATTATTTTCAAGCCTTAAATCGTAATGTAACTTGTTCTACTTCATTTGGGACTTACTTATTGTTGTTAAAAGGAGCTCTGGTAGCATAGTGGTTACGAATCAGGCTGTGAACCTTAAGGTCAACTAGCTGTCCCGCGGGAGAAAGATGAAGCTTTCTGCTCCCGTAAAGATTTACAGCCTTGGAAACCCTGTGCAGGCTCTCTGTGAGTCGGAACCGACTCCACGGCACATAACCACCACCACCACCACTGTTGTTAAGTGGAGTTGAGTCAGTTCTGACTCATAGTGATCCTTTATAGGGTTTCTAAGGAAAAGCTGGTGGCTTTGAACAGCCTACCTTGCCGTTCTCAGCTCAGCTCAAAGTCCAGCGCTGATTCTACAAGGCCATACCTGGACCCTATTATTTCTTCTTTCCCTCCAATGTCTCCTATTTGTGATGGAAATGTTTACGTTGTGCCTGTTCTACCACTGTATGTAGATAAATCATATTCTAGATTTCACAGATGAAGTGGAATTTTGTCCCTGGATGGAATATGCCTAAATTTCATCCATATTTAATTTATATGATTGAGAAAATGAGATTTTTGACTAGGATTTGATTTAAGACATTGGGAATAACATGAAGGGTGAATGCATTTATCATATGGCAAGAACATGAATTTAGGGGGATTGAAGGGTGCAATGTTATAGACTGAATTATGTCCTCCAAAATATGTGCTGTAAATCCTAACCTCTGTGCCTATGGTGGAGTCCTGGCATGGTGTACTCTAGGATAAAGCACTGGACAGCAAGCTCAGCAGTTCAAACTCTCCAACTGCTCCTTGGCAATCCTATACAGGTTCACTGAGTCATAACCAATTAGAAGGCAGCAACAATGTAATCTTATTCAGTAACGGATTGTCTTTGTTAATGAGACAGGATTACACTAGTGTGGTGTATCTTCAGTAAAACTTTTCAAATAAGTTTATGTTATTAAGTTCTGTTGAGTTGGTTCAGATTCTTGGGGTTTCTAAGGAGCACCTGGTAGGTTTGAACTACAACTTTGTTGTTCCCAGTCCAGTGCTGATCCTACAGTGCCATCTGCAGAAATGCAGATGGGGAAGACAGATGCCAAGTCACAAGAAAGACTCAGAAGCATCAATTCAAAGAGAAGGACTTTCCTCCAGAGTTGACAAAGAAGAAGACATCCCCTAGACACCATGAGTTTGGACTTTTAGCCTCCTAAAGTATGAGGGCTAATGCAATGGACTGCAAAGTCAGTTTGAACCACAAGATCAGTGGTTCAAACGCACCAGTTTCTCCTCTGAAACACTACACAAGGTCGCTATGGGTCGGAACTGACTTGACGGCACTTAGCAACAACAACAAAGTATGAGTGGAATCCTGGTGCAGTGCTGCAGGATAATGCACTGGGCCACAAGGTTGGTTTCAATCACAAGATTAGTTTGAACTACAAGGTTGGTGGTTCAATCCCACCATCCACTCCTTGGAAATCCTAGGCTGGGT
>NW_006408540.1:5539451-5540428 GCF_000296735.1 Chrysochloris asiatica
CTGGTGTGGAGCTGTCGGATTAGTTCTGGACTGCGAATCACAAGGTTGTCAGTTCAAATCTTCCAGGTGATCCTTGGAAACCCTATACAGGGTGTCACTAATTAGTTGGAACTCAAGGCACTTAAAACAACAATAATGTGAGAAAATAAATTTCTGTTTGGTAAAGTCACCCTTTTGTGGCATTTCTGTTCTAGCAGCACTAGATACATTTGAAATTTTTGCACCTCATAGATTTTACATACTAAAAATTCAAATTCAATTCTACCTCAAATAAAAATTTTATTTTAATAGATACACAAATAATGATAGTATTTTTCACATACGTGTGCTAGAGAACTATTTTCTTTTTCCAAGACCAATAACCATAATTCTATTTAAGTAGCAACTTTTATCATGAGTTGGGGAAAACACATCATTTTGGAGGCATTAAAAATTCACAGAAGAACAAGATATTTGTTAATGGCTTGGACATAATCTAAATCACATCACGCATAAAAAGCAAAGAACAAGGAATAATACAAGGTCATCAGTATTCTCTTCTTTTAGGCAGTTCTGTCTCCAGATTTATCTGAATGCCAAACCTGAAATTTTGGGGGTGGTTAGACATGGTTATATATTAATCATCTTGTTTTGGATTACACTGGTTTTCAGTGGGCAACAAAATATATCAGATGGACAGATATTAGTGGAAAACATGGCAACAGAAATACTGTAATTTCTGTTCAGGCAAAGATTATTATTATTTTTTTTAATTTTGCTTTATTTGAAACCACAAACATAGTTGCAAAACTAAAAAAAAAAAAAAATCCATGAATGACTGAAATTTTAGCGTTAGTTGATCAGAATGAAAGTACACCTATATATTGATAAATCTTCATTTTTAGTAAAACAGTTTTAGTTTAAAAAAATCTCCTTTACAATGTTTGATAAATGCTAAGAAATGGAAGTAGGCTGTTGTAGAAAATTCAACTGAGTAT
>NW_006408540.1:5541143-5542716 GCF_000296735.1 Chrysochloris asiatica
TAACCCTTTTGAATGTTGCCCTTAGGTAAATGTTGCCCGTTTGATCTTAAATCATTGAACATTCTATGTTGTTCATACCTCACTAATGTTATACCTCCTTTACAACTATATACATATTCTTGTTAAGTGCTGTCAAGTCCGTTCCAAATCAAAATGACACTGTATATGGCTTCTGAGAAGTGGCTGGTGAGTTCGAACCACCAACCTTGCTGTTTAAACCAACTTTGGGGTCAAGGGCTTATCCTATGGCCCCACAACAGGACTCCTCTACTAATATTGTTGTTGTTGTCAAGTGCCATCAAGTCAGTTCCAGCTCACAACAACCTTGCATAGGGTTCCTGAGGAGCAACTGGTGGGTTTAAACTATGGACCTATCAACTATTCTGCTGAAAATGTAAATGATTTGAGTTCTGTTCTAGACCTGAAGTGTGTACATGGGCCATAGTCTTGGGTTTCTCCATCTCTTATTGACCTGTAAATCTGGTCTCATTGTTTTGTAATTTTCAATTTTGCTCCCCATTTTCTCCCATTCTATACAGTACCTTTCAGGGCAGTTGTTAATGGTAGCCAGACACCTTATAATTCTGGTCTCAGGACCATTAAAACTGATATTCACTATTTCATTATTCCATTCAATTAATCCTTTCCAATCATCTTAAAATTTCATCAATATGATAGTTAACTCTTAAAAATACAATTTTATATCAGCAAAATTGACACCAAAACATGTTCTTTAAACATTCCATTTTGTACCTAGGTAATAATAGATATACAAAATAAATTTTGTTACTAAGTGCCATTCTGACTCACAGCACCTCTCTATAAGGATTCTGACAAGTGGCTGTTGGTGTGAACTTTCAACCCTTCAATTCAAACCTTACCATGTTGTTGTTGTTGTTGTAAGGTGCCATTGAGTCAGTATCAACTCATAGTGACCCTACGCACAACAGAACGAAACACAGCCCGGTCCTGGGCCAACCTCACATTTGTTGTCATGCTTGAGCCCATTGATGCTGACACTTTGCCAGTTCATCTCTCTAAGGGTCTTCTTCTTTACCACCTTACCAAACATGATATCCTTCTCCAGTGACTAGTCCCTCCTGACAATATGGCTGAAGTATGAGAGATGAAGTTTGGTCATCCTGGCCTCCAAGGAGCATTCTAGCTGCACTTCCTCCTACACAGATCTGTTGGATCTATGGGCAGCCCATGGCACTTTCAATAGTCTCCTCCAACACCATAACTGAAAACATCTTCTACCGTCTTCCTTATTCACTGTACAGCTTTTGTGTGCATATGAGGTTATAGAAAATACCATGGCTAGGGTCAGGCTCACCTTAGTCTTCAAGCTGACATCTTTGCTCACCAACACTTTAAAAAGGTCTTGTGCAGCAGATTTGCCTAATGCAATACACCTTTTGATTTCTTGATTGCTGCTTCCATGAATGTTGATGGCTGATCCAAGAAGAATGAAGCCCTTGACAACTTCAATCTTTTCTCCATTGATAAGAATGTTGTTTATTGGTCCAGTGGTGAGGATTTTTGTTTTCTTTACATTGAGATGCAATCCATA
>NW_006408540.1:5543621-5549582 GCF_000296735.1 Chrysochloris asiatica
TTTAGGTGCTGTCTGTCTTGTTCCCACTGTTAGCAATGCTATATGTGGTTTCTGAGGCTGCAAGTCTTTACAGGAACAGAAGCCTCATCTTAGTCCTCAAACCGATAACTTTGCTTCTAAACACTTTAATGAGTTAGAAGTTCTTCATTCCTGCAACATATTTGTCAAATGCAATACCTTGTCTTACTTCTTAACTGGTGCTTCCATGAGTGTTGATTGTGGATCTAAGTAAAATGAAGCCATTGAATACATTAATCTTTTCTTTATTTATCATGATGTTATTTATTGGCCTACTGGTGAAGTTTTTTTTTTTCTCTCTTTACATTCAGGTGAAATCCGTACTTGAAGGCTGTGATTTTTTATCTTCATCTGTTAGTATTTTAAATCCTTTTTCCTTTCAACAAGCAAGGTTGCATCATCTGCATATTATAGGTTGTTAATGAGACTTCTTCCAATCCTGATGCCACATTTTTCTTCATAGAACCCCACTTCTCGGATTATTTACTCGGCATACAGATTGGACTGTGGTGAAAGGATATAACAATGGAGCATACCATTCCTGATTATAAGCCATTCAATATGTCCTTGGTTAGCAGCTCAGTGTTTATCCTACAGCACTACACCTGTACTTAAATGTTTCAAACTTTTTATACGCTACTGAGATTTCATCATTGGCATCTATTCATATATCTGAATATTAACTATCAAGGATTCATTGTATATGAGCTCCAGCATGTTTCTGTAGGATAATCACTGGACTGCAAAATGCAAGATGGATAGTTCAAACCCACCAGTCACTCTCAGTAACTCTACACAGGATCACTATGAGTCAGAACTGACTTGACTGTACAAAGCAACAGCAGCATTCATTGTGCATATATGTTAGTATCTCTGTGTGTCAGACACTATTCAAGAATATTAGAATTACTGGGTAAAAATTGAATATTTCTATGTGTGTAATGTCACAAATTTTCAATTAATTATATATTAGGGAGTGCTGGCTTAGACAACTCCTTAATCTTTTCAATCGAAAGCCTACTTTAGTCTTGAATTGAACATATATAAAAAAGAAGTAATAAATAGGTAAGTAGTTAACTTTCTCTTTCCAAGTTTCATATTATTAAAAATAAGATGCTATATTCCCCTCTGCAATCGTGGCTTCCCAGGTAGAATGAATCCTTGTTTATGTCTATTGCTTGCTATATAGGCTTCTATCACAATGCCCACAATTAATTACTGTGATCATTGAACTGACTTGGTCTTTAGCAGCTGTATTTTATTTATTTTAAGGGAAATGTTGGCATGTCTGTAAATCTTTGTGTTACCACTGCCCATCTCAGGATTCATTATTGCATATGCATAATGGCTGCATGGAAGTTGATTTCCAATCATGACTGGTTAGAAAGTGCTCTCCCTGCACTAAGAAACAGGACAAAGATAACTCAGAGAGTGACTAAATATTTGTATAAAAATCAAAAGCTGCTATTATAGTAAAATATTCTTGTAAGTAAAAGAATAAAATATTTCCTTCTGAATTTGAGGTAAAATTAATGGAAATTTGGACTAAATGATGTGAAATGCTTGAAATATTCACTAGCATTGGGGAAAGAAAGCTATAAAAAGACAATTAAAAAATTCTGCTGTATTGTTTAATCAGAAAAAAGAAATTTTTAAAATGAAAAGCTTGCTTCAGGAATTTTTGTGTTTATTTTGTTTGTTGTTCATTTTGTTGTTAAGTACCTTTTAGTCAGTTACAACTCACAGCGACCCCGTATAGAGTTTCCAAGAAGCAGCTGCTAAGTTTGAACCGCCAACCTTTGTGGTTCAAACCTGCTTTGAGGTCCCTTGGGTTATCACACAGAAAGTTTTCCCCTAAATACAACAAGGGTTTGAAGTTCTTCATTCCTGTTTGACACCCTTAAAGGTGGAAATGCAGATTCTCAGCAGGGGGGTCAAACCAAAAAAAGCCAGTTCAAAGCCCTGAATGGAACATTATAGAATATTCTAATTTGGTAATACTTTATTTAATATTTCCAGATAAATTGAACTAATTAATATGTACTTTAAAATATATCTATAAACTTGAATTATCTGGTTCTACTGGTTTCACTGACAACATTGAGTAAATACAAAGTTGAGACTTTGGTTAGCGCCTGAAAAATGTGATTAAGTGTCACATTAGACATTTAAGAAGTATACAACTGAAAGAAATTCCTGGAAGAATGCCTGGTGACAGATTAGAAGGGATCAAGGTTAATGGAGTAGTTGGAAATGATACTTACACATAATGCAGGTTGCAAATGAAAGGCATTATAAGAGAGATTATGTGAAGAAATAGTTGGGAGAAAAAGAATTTTATATAAAGTGTAAGAAGCTATGAATAGTGAGTATTTAATAATACTGCTATAGAATTAAGAAGAGATTGCTTTTTCAGAGTACACTTAGCTGTGATTAGTACTTTTCAAACAGGGAATGCCAGCTTAATTATTTGAAAGTTAATATAATTTGTTTTAAAAATCGTGTTTCAAAATAAGTCACATTTCAACTTTTCTATTTCACCTACATTGGATAAATTTCAGTTTAATTGTCTCTCCTTATACAACTAAAATTTATAAAGAAAGATGATATTTTATTCAAAGCAGACTGCATAACAGGAACAGAAAAATGGAAAATATAACAAAAATCAGCAATAAAATTATATTTTCAATAGTAACAGCAGTAGGCATTTAAAAATTGCTTATCGACATTAACTCCACAGCATACGGATTAAAATTTGAAAGTAGATGACATTTTAGAACTGTCTTTAATGAATTTTTCTACCAAATAGCATGTTGGCGAGCCTTGAGGAATTTCTACTGTATTATAATTAAAGTTTGATAAGAGACAGAAAAGTTACTTCTGGAAATGGCAATGGTATGTTCTAGTGTGTTGAAGATATTTGCTACTTTAAGAAACTGTTCTCTTCTATTGATGTGATTTTATTCAATATGATTTTTAGTAACAAATTTTATTAGAAAATAGATAATGACATATGCATGACTAATGGCATTGCAATTTGTAGAAAAATGTGTGTTAGTAGTTGTATAAACTTAAACCAAAACCAAACCACTCTTGTCAAGTCAGTTCTGACTCTTAGCAACCTTATGTTAAGTATACCAAGGCTGTAAATGTTTACGGGAACAGAAAGCTTCCTCTTTATCTCTCAGAGCAGCTAATATATTCAAACCCTGACCCTGTGGTTAACTGCCTAATGTATAACCCACTACGCCACCAGGGTTTCTTTCAATAGTTGTATATCACAGCTGAATTCATTACAGACATATAATACATTCAATCTCTGACTAATTATGAAAAACAACAACTAACAACTTTAAAACAGCATTAAAAAGAAATACAGTTTGATTACTTGCAGAAAAATTATATCATTTAAGAAATCTAACAGGCTTATAATATTTGAACTGGTTATTCACAAGGGGAAAAAATCATTTAATTTACATGGAAATGTTTAATGGACAAAATGGCATCAAAGAAAGTAGGCTGAAGTTTATTAAAACCTCCAAGATTGATAATTAATACAGTTGTTGTTAAATGCCATAGAGTTGGTGCCAACTGAGTGAACCTGTATAGGAGCAGCTGGTGGATTTGAACTGCCGACCTTGTGGTTATCAGTCCAGTGCTTACCCTATAGCTCCCCACAAGGAACCCAATTATTAGTACTCGTCATTGCTTTTAAGTGCTGTCCAGTTGGTTCTGACACATAGTGACCCTGCTTAGGGTTTCTAAGAAGTGGCTGGTAGGTTTAAACAGTCAGCCTTCCAGTTAGCAGTCCAATGCTTTTCCTCTAGAACCTCACCAGGAATCTATTATTAGGAGTGTTGTTATCAATTGCCATTGAGTCAGTTCTGACCCATAGTGACCATGGACAGGGTTTCTGAGGAGCAGCTGGTGATCTTGAATCCCTGACCTTGTAGTTCATACCTACTTTGCAATCCAGCACATTGACCCACAGCGCCACACCAGGACTCCTACTGGTATTTAATCAGTTTGGACTCATGGTGACCCTATGTGTCTCAGATTAGAACTGAATGTTCCACAGGGATATCAGTGAGTGATTTTTTTCACAGGAAGTAGATCACAAAACCTTTCTTCTGAGGTGCCTGTGGGTAGACTAGAAACTTCAATCTTTTGGATTGCAACCAAGCCATTTGCACTGCCCAGGGACACCCCCTTTATTATGCTGATTAATGGAGACCATTTTTGAACATGACTTATAAAAGTAATGTAACACTGTTTCTGACTATTCCCTGCAGTAGTGGTGGTGTTAGTATACCACCGAGTTGATTCCAAATCATAGAGACCCTATGTAAGCTTCCCAAGACCTTTATGGGAGCAGAAAGCCTCATCTTTTTTTCCATGGAGCAGCTAGAAGATTTGAACAGCTGATCTTGCAGTTAATGGCTCAATTCATAACTCACTATGCTACCAGAGCTCCTAACTATGCCCTGTATAGCTGAGAAATTATTTTCTACTTCAAAAATGGAAGAGTAATGCTTTAATAAAACAACAGAAAGCCAAAGCTTAATAAAATTCAAGGATATTAAGAGAATAATCTTATGTGTATGTTTGCTTAATTAAAATGCACTTGCTATGTTTTTATGTTTTGCTTGTTTGTTTTACTTTCTTTTGGGGGAGAATGATTCCATACAATGAAATAAACATGCAATGGAAAGCTCATGGTCCACACTTTTGTCTTCACAGAGCTATATCTCCCTGATGCACTAGTACAGGACCTATGACTCCCTGTATTCCTCATGTTTCTAAAGATACCAGCAATGATGAGATTAGGAACTTCCAGTAAACTTTGTGGTCTTCAGAATGGCAATGACTCCATCTTTCTGAATTTATAGAGATGCATAAAGTATCATTTTCAAGGAAGAAAAGACAAAAGCATTAAAACATAGTATACCAGATACGTGTTGCACACAGAATAGCTATAAGAAGAATATGGATTTTCATATTGGCATAACAAGAGTTTGATGCAGCAGTAGCCTTTTTGAACTAGAAACAAGATGAAATAATGCTCCATTTGTTTGGATGTGTTTTCTGAAAAAAGATTAAAAGAAGTTCCATTATTATCCATATTCTTTTAATATTTTTAAGCACCTGTAACTAACACCATGTTTTCTTCACAAAGAAGCCAGATTTCTTGTTTGTTTCTTTTTTTTCCCCCATAGTTTCCAACAGTTTGAAATAAAAATACCCTAAGCATTTCATTGAATAGATAACTGGAAAAAGATGATGGTGATAGGACAAACATATTTCTTTAAAAAGTTCCTAAACTTTCTATTGTCCTAACTATTAAGGTTCCTTGTTTGCAGTCTCATATTTTCAACCTACCTCTCTTTCTGAGGAACATTGAACCATTTACTATAATCCAGCTCTCTGGATTGTTGTGAGGAAAGCAAGAGAGTGAAAAAACTGGGAAATGTATAAGAAACAGAACATTGTGGGCTACAGCTAAGTATAACATATTAGGGAATACAATTATTTTTTTAAGTGAAAGGAAAATATGAGACCACAAATAGTATATAAAAAGGTGACACCCTTCTTTGGCCATGCCTTGCACACTGGATGATGCTTAAATATTGTAAATAGTTTTTGATATTTTGACATTCTTGGATTATATTGTGACCAAGACATCACACTGAGGATTTATTATATGAATTATAGTTTTGTTTTTTTTAATGTTTTATTGTGAATTATGTGATAGTTTACATGGGAGAACATTAGCTTCACATTCATCCTATCGTATATCGCTTCATTGCCATGGTTACAATTCCCTCCATGCATCATCAACCAACCAAATGTTATACCCTGTAAGCCTGTCCTTGGTCCTCAGCACACAGCCCCTCTCCCTCTCTGGGTCTAAAATCCCCAGCCGCTTCATCTCTCCAAGTCATG
>NW_006408540.1:5550404-5566185 GCF_000296735.1 Chrysochloris asiatica
AGGGGGTTTGCTCTGAGGGGACCCGACCACTTGCCTTGATGGCTCTTGGGCGAGCAACTTGCTTGTTCTTGTAATAATCAATCAGACGGCCTTTATTGTTTTGTATTTTTCCTGTCGGTCTTTCTTTCAAGAAATATCTTCTATTCTTCTAGCCACTCCAGGCTGGTCTGCTTGTCCTTTCAAGTGGAAATTTACCACCTCAGAAGATTCTGGAAGGGGTTCAGGATTCCACCTACAGTCTTATGTAATGCAGTACCAACTCGATAGCACCTAACAACAACAACAACAATGAGGTTCATTATTTATTCTTTAATATTATCTAGTATTCCATTGAGCATGTGCCAATGTATGTTGACCATTCTTCCACAGACAGGCATTTAGATTCATTTTTCTATGCTACTATGAACCACAGTGTGCATGATTCTTATTTCTCTAGGATATATACCAAGTAGAGGAGTTGCCAGGTCAAATAATATTTCTATTTCTAGATTTTTGAGGTAGAATCATACCATTTCCATAGGGGTTGCATCATTTTACTGTTTTACCAGTCGTGTGTAGTATCTAGTATCTCCACAGCCTCCCAGAATTTGTTATTTATTGCTTTTAACTAACTTTTTTTTTTTTTAATTATATTAGGGTGAAATGGTATCCTATTGTTGTTTTGATTTGGATCACTCTAGTAACTAACAGATTCCTGGTTTGGCACTGTAGCATAAGCAGTGGACTTCAAATCACAAGGTCTGAGGTTCAAACCCACCACCTGCTCTTTGGAAACCTGTACGGGGTTGTATGAGTCAGAATTGACTCAAGGGTACTTAGCAACAGCAACAATGGTGAATGGCAGCATAGTGGGTCAGTAGTTTGAATATACCCAACACTCTTCAGGATAAAGATGAGGCTTTCTGTTCCTGTAAAGATTTGCACCCCTAGTTACTTAGAAACATGGATACCAGACCAATTTATGTCAATAATATGAATAACAAAATTTTAAAAAAGCAGAATTGAAGAGATTCTTATACATTCTGTTTTCTCAGTTTGGCCATGTGGTACATACTGTGGCGTTAGACTCAGAAGATAAGAGGACAGGCCTTTGTTATATTAACAGAACTGGGCTCATTCACAAATGCCTTGAGACAATTACAAGGATTTCCATTTCATGATAAATCAATGTGAACCCAGTATGCAAAAACAGAATCTGATATAATTTCTAAAATGTGTAGCACTTCTGATGTCAAAGAAAAGAAAAAAAGAAAAGAAAAAAACCGAAACTTTGAAACAAACTGCAACAACCACAAACAAAAAGCCTGGTTAGGGAATGCCAAATTCCACTAAACCCCAAGGAAATTCAACAGCAAGTCCTCAGGTTCCTGACTACCCTCCAAACTATGTTTTATTTCTTAATAATTTACCAGAGAGACAAATGAGATGATGTTATTCATGCTGTTGAATCAGTTCCTTGATTTTAAGGAAGTACACTGGGTACCTGGGAGGCATGACATTGCTTTTATTGAATTTGAAAATAATGGGCAGGCTGGAGCTGCCAGAGATACTTTACAAGGATTTAAGACCACAGCATTCCATGTCATTAAGATCCCTGATGCTAAGAAATAAAATTTGGAGTCGTCCTGTTTAAAAGAATCTGCTTTATTTATAATGTTTCTTTTGACAACTTTTGGTCAGGCCATTTTATTATAGGAGCAGGGAATAGTGAAAGTAAGATTTTTGTGGACTTAAATAGTCTTTCTTTAGCCTTAGTGAGCTGTGAAATATGAAGGCCTTAATTTTGTACAAGGAATTTTATTTGTATTCCTAATTTTAAAAAGAAGAAAATATTTACAGCCTCCGGATCCCTAGATAGGGTCTCTCTGACTCGGAACTGGCACCCCTCCATAACCACCAATATTTAATGATCATGAGTATTTCTTCATATATCTGTTGGCTACCTGAATATCTTCTCTGGTGAAAAGTCTCCTCATGCTTTCTGCTCATTCTTTTCAATGTATTGCCTGTCTTGTTGAGATGCTGAAGTTTTCTGTGTATTTTACAGTTAGTCCTTTGTCTCATATGTCATTGCCAAAATGTTTCTCCCAGTCTGTAGGTTCTCTTTTTACTTCTTTGATGAAATATTTTGATGCACACAAGTGTCTTATTTTTAGATGGTCTCAGCCATCCAGTTTGTCTTTTACTGTTTGTATGATTTTGGTTATGTTTAACAGTGTATTTATTCCACATATTGTTGCTGTTGTTAAGTGCCATCAAGTGGGTACTGACTCAGAGTGACCCTGTATAGGGTTTAGGAGTGGCTGGTGAGTCTAAATGGCCATCCTTGTGGTTCAAACTGACCTGGTGTTCCACTGCTTTATCCTGTAGTGCCACACTAGGACTCCAGGTATAAGTGCTTCTCATATTGTCCCTATGTTTTCATTGACACTCTTTATACTTCCAGGATTTACATTTAGGTCTTTGATCCATCTTAAGTTCATTTTTGTATATGGTGTGAGATACAGGTCCTGTTTCATTCTTCTGCAAGTAGATATCCAGTTTTGCCATGGCCATTTGTTAAAGGAACTATCTCTTCCCCCATTTGCCTTTGCCACAAATCAGCTGTTCATAGGTAGATAGATTTATTTCAGCTTTTCCAATCTGTTCATTTGTCTATGTGTTTGTCAACTCAGGCTGGTTTGACTAGCAGGACTGTGCAATAAAATTTGAGAATGGGAAGTGAAACACCTCCTGCTCTCTTTTTTCTTCTTTATTAGTGTTTTGCTAATTTTGACTCCCTTTTCTTTCCAAAAAAGACGGTCATTAGTTCTTCCATCTTTTTAAAGTATGTTACTGGAATTGGATTGGGATTGAGTTTATATTACACAGACTGCCTTGGGCAGAATCAACATTTTCACACTGTTAAGTCTTCCTAACCATGAGCATGGCATATTCTTCCATTTATGGAGTTCTCTTTTGGAATAGTGTAGTTGTGTTTTGTAGTTTTATTTGTATAGGTCTTTTGCTTCTCTGGTTAAATTTATTTGTAAATATTTCATATTTTAGATGGAAATTATAAATAGAATTGTGTCCTTGATTTTCTTTCAGAGCTCTCTTTGTTAGTGTAAAAGAATCCTGAGTTTTATATGTTAATATTGTACCCTGACACTTTGCTGAATCTTTCAATGAATTCCAGTAATGTTCTTGACAAGTCTTTGGGATTTTCTATGTATAAGATCATATTATCTGCAAAGAGAGTTTTACTATTTATTTGTCAATTTGGATGCATTTAATTTCCCTTTCTTGCCTTCCAACAAAATATTGATTATGAGTGGTGATAAAGGACATCGATATCTGATTCCTATTTACAAAGGGAATGCTTTCAGTTTTTCTCCTTTGAGAGTAATGTTGGCCATTGGTTTTGAATATATGACCTTAATTATATTGAGTTATTTTCGTTCTATTCCTACTGTGTTGAGTGTTCCTATCAGGAATGGGTGCTGTCTATGATGAGAAATGTCTTTTCTGCATCAATCACTATACTCATGTGATTTTTTTTTCGTTGCTTTATTTATGTGCTGGAGTCCAGGATTGGTTTTCCAGTGTTGCTCTAACTTTGCAAACCTGCTATGAATCACAACTGGTCTTAATGTATTATCTTTTTGATATGTTATTGGATTCAATTGACTATATTTTGTTGAAATTTTTGTATCTATGTTTATGAAGTCCTCAGAAGAGGACTTAAAGCTAGGGATATCATTGTTGAAGTCAGATGGATCTTGGCTGAAAACAGAAAATACCACAAAGATATTTCAGTTTTTGTTTTTTGTTTTTTGTTTCAGAGGGGTCTCTGAATGATTTAAAATCAGGAAAGGTATGTATGTACCAGGGTTGTATCTTTACACATATTCAATCAGTGTGCTGATTTTGAGGACTAAGGTGCAACCTGATCCAAGCCATGGTATTTTAAATCACCTCATATACATGTGGAAATTTAATCATGAATAAGAAAGACCATAAAATAATTGATATATTTGAATTATGATGTGGCAAAGAATATTGAAAGCAGCATGGACTTTCAGAACAAAAAACAAATCTGTCTTGAAAGAAGTATTGGCATAATGCTCCTTAGAAATAAAGATGGTGAAACTTCATCTCTCACTTTAGACATGTTGTTAAGAGGGTCCTGAAGGTTTTCATCATTTTTGCTGACCCTCCAATTTACCAAGCAATGTGTCCTTCTCTAAGAACAGGATCCTTTTGTTGTTAGGTGCCATTGGGTAGGTTCTGACTCATAGTGATCCTTTGCACAAGAGAATGGAAACACAGTCTGATCCTATGCCTTCCTCACAATTGTTATGTTTGAACCCAATATTTCGGCCACAGGGTCGGTAATTCAAACCTACCAGTCATTTTGTGAGAGAAAGTTGGTTAGTCAGGGTTGCTGCACAGGATTGCTATGAGTCAGAAACAACTTGATGACACTTAACAACAAGATTGCTTTTCTTACTTTTGAGTATTAAAAATGTTTATTTAAGTGGAATATAACACAATAATTAAAATAGAATGGGTGCATATGTGTGCATATTTAAAACTATAAACTATTAATATTGTTCAAAATTTCTTTTCAATCTGACATAAGATGTATTTCAATAATTTGACCTTGTCATTCTACATTTATATTTATATCTATCGAATTTTTTTCCATTTGTCTTTGAGTGATTCTCTTGCTTTAATAAGAATACTTTACTTATTAGTACCTAACTTGGTTCTGCTTGTTGCTCACTATTGCCAAGAACTTTCTATCTGCCTGAAGTAATGCATTTCCTTCTTTAAATGCATACATACACATACACACAGACATGCACCAAACAACCACAAGAATTATTTACTTCTAAGTCTAATGCAAATAAACTGCATGAAAACTTCTCTTCCTCCTCTGTCACTCAACCTTTAGGAACGCTTTTGAACATTTGATTTGGATCAAAACAAGTATGTATGAAAATAGAGCATGGCCTCTTAGCTTATCTAGTGCCTGTCTTAAAGCTTTATTTGGCCTCACTCAAACCATG
The DNA here is from genome assembly GCF_000296735.1 of Chrysochloris asiatica. Classification (NCBI taxonomy): domain Eukaryota; kingdom Metazoa; phylum Chordata; class Mammalia; order Afrosoricida; family Chrysochloridae; genus Chrysochloris; species Chrysochloris asiatica. The sequence continues at coordinate 5,555,459 of NW_006408540.1, forward strand.
CACTACTGAGTCAGAACTATATGCAGAGTTAAGTTTATTGGTTTCACATCAGAGCTTACTAGGCCTCATAGCTGATCAGAATGAATAAGCACAGATAGTTTGGCACATTGGCAAAGAAGCAGTAGATAAGAGAGGTGGATCACCAATTAGACATCAGTATGTACCTGAAAAAAGTCAAATATCTTACAAGCTCCTGAATGTACAGAGCCTGATAAAAAATTGAGATTAATACAAATTTAGTCTTTAGAAAGACATTAAATTCATCCTAAAATTAGAATTAAAGAAGCATGTGTATAATATTTTGGTAAATCATAACCTAACCTATCACAGAAATTTCTTCATCATTTCTGAAATACAACTTTTCTAAAACACTTCACAAATTATCTTATTCCATTGTTGATCAATTTCATGTGAGTAGAAATTTATTTTTCATACTGAATTGAACGTTGCCTCTTCTTAACATAAACTAAATGATCCTTTGTTGTTGTTAAGTGCTGTCAAGCCTGTTCCCACTCATAGTGACCCTGTATAGGGTTTTCATGGAGCAGCTGGTAGGTTTGAACCCCCGACCTTGTGGCCTTGTGGTTCAAATTGACAATGTGGTCCAGTGCTTATGCTACAGAGCCACATCAGTACTCCTATTGATACTAGTTAACTTTTATGCAATAACAATGAAGATATGAGCTTTATCTTCTAAATAACATTTTAATTTTTAAAGATTTATGCTTATTTTAAGAATATAGTAGCTCTTTCATAGAATTAACAAGTGTCTAGAATAATTATCTCATTAACTTCAATTGTTCTTATTACATATCTTCCAGATTCATTTATCATCCTGATTACCATTTGTGTGAGTGTGTTTGTGTGTGGTATATATTCTAGTGCATTTGTAATTCATTTTATTATTAGATTGTTGTTGTTGTTGTTAAGTGCCTTTGAGTCGGTTCCGACCCATAGCGACCCTGTACAGGGTTTCCGAGGGTGTAAATCCTTACGGGAGTAGAAAACCTCATCTTTCTCCCGCGGAGCGGCTGGTAGTTTTGAACCACTGACCTTAAGGTTCGCAGCCCGATTTGTAACCACTACGCTATTATTATTAGATTAGCCTAGAATAATCTTAGTAGTGCAGATCTAGTCTGAAGTATAGTATGAATACTCCTTGATCTGATTAATCTAGTGCCATTAATATAAACTTTATCTGGACTTAAATTGTTATGTTTACTTAATTTTATAGAATAACATGCTTTTCATATTATGAGTCATTTTTTTATATGTACATCTTCAAAAGGCATTACTTTCCTCTGACAGAGTTAAATCTTACTCATTTAAAAATAATTGCATATTGAAGGAATAGCATTTTGAACTACAGACACTTGAAACATAGAACTTTTGAATGTATAGATAAATAAGTCATATAAGAAAACATTCACTTGTTTTAGTCGTTGCATTCCAGTGCTTATTAATTCTTATTTTATTTTTAATGTTGCATTTAAATAATTTGGAATTAAGACTGTTCTCTTGGATCTTGAACTTGTGAAATTTATTTTTAGCCTCAAATACAAGTCTACTATTATTCTTGATTAAAACTTGTGAGCTTTCAAAACTATTGAGATCACATAAAACCTTCATTATGGCATAATTATCATAAAAAGGGTATGGCAACTAGTATCTTCTGAAGATTACAAAGGTTTCTCTCTAATGCTATATCGATTATTAAGCAAAAGTTAAATATAACTGTTTCTCAAAGATAAGAGTTGTCTTTCTAACTAAATTAAGAAGCCTTTCATTTTTAGAATGAGTCTTCCATTGTGCATGCCTTAATCACTAACAAGCATAGGCCTCATAAGTTAGAATAAATTCACTTTATGATTTGCATGCCATGTGTTTATTCTCTAAGGTATATAACTTATATACCTTAATTATATGATATAACTTTCAAATCAGATGAACTATTTTAAATAACAAGAGCAAAATAAAGAATAATAATGTTTGTAAGAGATCTAATAGATATGACTTTGTAAGGTTAAGCTCATACTTCCTGAATTAATAGATGAAGTCTCTATACATCTTTTCTCATAGTCCCTAAGAGCTTAGAAATTGTGAACAACCAACACTGTTTCCCATTAAAATGCTATTGATTTGATAGATCTTTTGATCCAATTTTTAAATATGTGGGAGAATTGATAAATTAGTACTTATTGGTTAGTAAAGTACTGTTTTCCATTTTATAAACCTTTATTTATTGGTGAAAATTTATTTTACACACAGCTTGAGTTTACTATGAATTGATTATGCTCATATTAGTGCCTTCCTCCTTAAAAGAATCCATATTCTTAGCTATTATGGAAAGCTATTAATGCAAAGCTTTGAAACTACTAACACCTAATTCCTAACACTTAATGAAAACTTTAGTTTCAGAGACTGTTTTAAATGTTGTTTCAGGCAGCAGACATAGTGAAAATAGACCTCACATTGTCTTTTAAAATACTCTCACAGAAAAGTTTTCCTTGAAATCAGAGGACATGAAGCGTTTCCAGGGAAACAGAGACTGCTTCATACTGATTTGCCCAGGTTGTCTGTTGTCCAATGACCTCTCCCTAATTGGGGGAGGAGCCATAAACAAAGAATGAAGGAAGGGAGCAGCTGGACCAGATAAGAGAGAACTGAAAAAAAAAAACAAAGACATCTAAAGCCGAATATGAAATCTTTGAACCAGACTGTATCTATTGTAAAGCTAATCTTCGTACTCTGCAGAAGTCCTTTCTCTAACCTAGAGACAACCCAAATTTCCACCCCAATACCCAGACTTTTTTCTTCCTATTCACTCTGAGAGAATAGTAGTCATACAAAGCTTTTATTCTCTGGCCCATCCACACACCTCCCTTTAGATTTTATTTTTTGTTTTTTTCCCTGTTGTGATTTTACAGAGCATCATTACTCTGACAAAGAATTGGCCACCCATCCATGCAATAATGAATACCTACCATCTGCCAGAGTTCTAAAATCCTTGCTACCTACTTCTATAGTCATAATTTGGCATATTAATACTAGATCTTTTGGAAATCAAGGTGCTTTTGATTAAATTTTAAAACTTTAAAAATTAGGATATATTGCTAATGATAGTGAATATATGATATGATATCTAAATTTTACATTTAATTTTTTTAAAATCTCATCTTGCCCCTAAGTAAATGGTCCCTACCTGCTGAGCTTACATTTATGTATTAGCCATTATTTTGGAATTTTTATTTGCAAATTTAACCACTTAGAGTTTTTGTAATATTCCATAAGGGCAAGATAACGATCTGTGATTTAAAAAAATCCCTACAACTCTAAATCTTTGACCAAGTTATGAAAAAAAATGTAGTATTTGAAATGTGTGATTATTGATACTTCATTCTTGATAAACTATTTAATCTCTCACTAGTTCTTACCTAGCTCAAACACACACACACACACATATACATGTTTTATATATGCGGGTAAGTCAAAAAGTATTGCTATAAGAGCTCCAGTTCATACAGGTACAGATTTATTCCAAAGAAAGCATATTTACACATGTGTCTGCGATCACTGAATGGCTGTAACAGGTTTCTCTGTAATACACTTGTCATAGTCTCCTTAAGTTGCCTTCAAAAGCAAAGATATTTTGTGCCATGTGGGGGATGGAGTGGGGAAATAAATTTGAAATCAGAGCTAACACCAAATTTGTAACAAACTCAAGTTGACATCTGCCCAAATCATTGAGGCTTTGCAACAAGTTTTCAGTAATGTTGCCCCACACAAAACAACACATTTTAGATGGATCAAGCATTTTAAAGAAAGTGGGAAAGACTTCAAAGATGAGCCAAGAGAGGGAAGATTATCACCCTTGACTAATGAAGAAACTGGGGCTGAATCCAAGAACTTGATAGAAAAAGACCGTAGAATTACTATTGATGTGATAACTACTGAAGTTATGATCTCACATGGTTTGGCATTTTGTGTTTTAAGTGAACATCTTGGCTTCAACCAGCTTGAATGTCAATGGGTGTTTGTCAAAAGTGCTGTGCCAAGGTCAGCTAGCTCAAAGAGCTGATCCTTTAATCATTTCAGCAAGAATGAATCTAAAGATTACTAGTCTATGAAACAAATTGTAACTGGAGACACATCTTGGATTTACCAAAACAAGGTCCAATCAAAACAGTGATTTTTGAGGCTACTGGCAGGCCAGTTCAATTCAAGGCAGAGGGTTATTTCATAAAGTTAAGGTGATTGCTATTTTACAGGGGAATTCCAAATTACAATCTTGATGGATTTCCTCAAAGGATGCAGGATAATCATGAGGGCTTAGATGAAGTTTTCAGAAAATAGAAAACTGCATTGGTGAGAAAAAGGTGAAGAAATTCACACCTACTCAGTCTTTGAGGGTCCCCAGGGCTATACTATGAAATTTTCATTGTGAACCATTTCTCATTCTATCCTACAGATCTGATCTTGCTCCTTGAAGCCTTTTCTTTCTCTCCCAAACTCAAAGAACATTTAAAAGGAACAGGATTTGAGTCTTTCAAAGATGCCAAAACCTCCCTATTGATATGGTATAAATTGAACAGTGAAGAATTCTTTAGGGAAGGGTTGTTGTTGTTAACTGCTGTTGAATCATTCCTCACTCACAGGGACCCTGTACAGGGTTTCAGAGGAGTGGCTAGTGAGTTTGAACTGTTGACCTGTGGTTTTAACCAACCTTGCCTATCCTACAGTGCCACAGATGGAAATACTGTCTTCAGAAATAAATAATCTAGATTAAAGATATGCTGAGAAACAATAGTTTCACATTTGAAAACTTGTTTAATTATGGTTTCTTTGATTTTGTTCCAATACCTTTTTACTTACCTTCATGTGTGTGTGTGTGTGTGTGTGTGTGTGTGTCTCACTACATATGAGACATTATATTAGGTTATATATTATTCTATATGAGGGGTAGATCGAATGATGGGTAAGATATAGTTCTATCTCCAAGAATCTTGATATCAGGTAGAGGAAACTTGATAAGCACCAAAATAACAATGTTAGCATTCAGATTATAAATTCTATTGCACAGATAAAAGGAATATGGAAGTTCATATTGAAACAAAGAAACAAAAAGTCGTATCAAGGAAGATGTGTTTGAACCAGGATTTACATCACAGCTATAATTTCAATCAGTGGAGATTGAGAAAATATAGGGCATCAGTTATTCAATTTTGTGGGCCCTACATAACATGCAAAGAGTCCTGGTGTGGCGCTGTGGGTTAATGTGTCAGACTGCAAAATCATTTGAACTACAAAGTCGGCGGTTCAAGCTCACTAACTGCTCCTTGGAAACCCTATGCAGAGTCGCTATGGGTCAGAACCAACTCTGTAGCACTCAGCAGCAACAACAACATAACATGCAATGGATAAATTATGAGGAAAAACTTGAGAAATTGCATTGAGCTGTGATTATGGTGGTTGTGATTAAATGCCGTTGAGTAGGTTCCACCTTACAGTGACCCTGCATAGGGTTTCCGAGGAGTAGCTGGTGAGTTTAACTCTCACTCCCTTACAATCTTGTGGCCCAATGCTTACCCTAACAACACCATACCAGGACTCCAATTAGAAGATAGAAGAAGTAACAGAAAAAAGAAATATAAGTAAACCATATAAAATTGCAGCAGAGAAGGAATATGATTTTAAAAATTATAATTGTCATGCACATTAGAGATTTTCGATAGATCTCAGATGTTAATAATTGTTGTTGTTGTTAAGTTCCGTCGAGTCGGTTCCGACCCATAGCGACCCTGTACAAGGTTTCCGAGGGTGTAAATCTTTACGGGAGTAGAAAGCCTCATCTTTCTCCCGCGGAGCTGCTGGTAGTTTCGAACTGCTGACCTTCAGGTTCGCAGCCCGATTTGTAACCACTACGCTACCAGAGCTCCTTGATGTTAATAATAAGCAGAGTTAATATGAAATAATATAAGAACTAAATATACTACTTTTAAGGAAACTGTGTTGTTGTGATGTGCTGTGGAGTCGGTTCCAACTCATAGGGACCCTGTACAGGGTTTCCGAGGCTGTAAATCTTTACAGGAGCAGAAAGCCTCATGTTTCTCCCGCAGAACAGCTGGTAGTTTCGAACTGCCGATCTTGCAGTTCATAGCCCGATTCATAACCATTACTCTACCAGAGCTGAGTGCAGAAAGGAAATAGAGTGAAGGACTAAAGAAGCTTCAGTGAAGGAAGGAAAATTCATTGACCAAATTAATTGCTGATGGTTGGTTGTGTTCCATGTAGTCGTGTTCCTTTTATAGCGTTTCCAAGGCTGTAATCCTTCTCTCCAGAGCAAAACATTTCATTTTCTTCCCACAAGCAAGTTAGCCAATGTTTTTTTACCTCTATGGATTTTTCCAGGAGCCTCAGTAGTGTAGTAGGTTATAAGTTAGGATGCTAGCTGCAACATCAGCAATTGGAATCCATCAGCCTCTCTACTGGAGAAAGAAGAGGCTTTCTGCTCCAGTAAAGATTTGTAGCCTTAGACGTCCTATACAGGTCACTACGAGTTGGAACCAACTAGATGTTAGAGAGCAAGAGCAGCAGTGGACACTTTCAAAGACCTGCTTGCTGTTTTTTAATGGACAAGCTAAAGTCTCCTATAAACAGTCCAAATAGCAGTAGCAACAACAAAATAACATCATTTTTCTTCCTATCCTTTTCCTTCTTTCAGTTTCCAAAGTGCAATCCAGAAATTTGTGAAGGAGATAACTTAATAAAAAACATTGTAAAGGGGTAAGAAAAAGCTTCTGTTTTTAAGATTTTGTTCAGTGCTGATTTTCTTCCTGTTAAGAGCTCTGTTACAATAAAGACATAAAGGACCCTAATTGGTTGATCAATTATCCTTTTATAAATTCAATAGATCTACCTCTGACCTTTTGTGTTAGAACATTAGAGAATAGGGTTGATCTTTCAGAACAATAATGTAGTATCATGTTGCTAGATGGGCTGAAATAAGGAGAGATTTGCAGCACACATCAATTCAGAAGTTAAATGAATGGCACAGAGATATGCAAAGAGGATTTGAAGTAAGGTGGACACTATTGAAAGGAAACAGGAAAGACATATGTAATGAAGTACGTAAAATATCCATGCAATAGGATTAGACATCAGCCATCTTTGAAATAAGGAAGAGCAAAGGAACTCTGGTAGCATAGTGGTTATAAGTCAGGTGGCTAACCTCAAGGTCAGCAGTTCAAAGCTACCAACTGGTCCTGTAAAAGATTTACAGCCTCAGAAACCCTGTACAGGGTTGCTATGAGTCGGAGCCAATTGCATGTCACATAACCACCACCACCAAAGGAAATGAGATGCTTACATGCATACAGTGAACAATATTCTATCAGGTAAACTAGAAAATATTATACAATTGGCAGAAATAGTGAAATAAAAAGTAGGTATTTGTAGAAAGAGATAATTCCTATTTTGTCTGTTATATATATTGTACTTGAAAATATTGATATCTAGTATGATTTAGAAATTTGGAAATGTCCACTGATGATACTGTTGTTGAGTGTGTACAGTTGGTCCCTAGTCATAGCAACACTGTATAGGATTTCCAAGGCTTGGATACTAGTTGTTGTTTTTAGCTGTCATCAAGACAGTTCCGATTTATAGTAATCCTATGCACAACAGAATGAAACACTGCCCAGTTCTGTACCCACCTCACAATCTTTACTGTGTTTGAGCCCATTGCTGCTGACACTGCTCCAGTCCATATAGTTGGGAGTCTTCCTCTTCTTCTGTGACCATCCATTTTACTTCTGATATTCTATTATTTAATCATTTGAACCTCTTTCTATAGGTTTTGAATTGTATCCAATGCTGTATCTATCTTATTTGATTGTTCCTGTAGTGCTTTCCTGACTAATTTCTTATTTTTCTCAACTCCATTGTAAAGTGTTTTGATACATTTTATAATCATTTTTCTGAATTCCATCTCAGGCATTTCTAAAGCCTGCCCTCCTTCCAGAATGGAGTCCAGGTCTACTTCTAGGTCATTTGTCTCAGACGTTGTATCTTGTTTCTGGACATGTGTTGATATGGTCATCTGCTTTTGCTTCTTGGACATGTTTAGTGTTTAGCTGTCTCCTTAACACTTAATTGACTGTGTGTTTTGGTATTTTTTTTATGCTTTCTGATTTCCTCCAGGTAGATGTAATCAGGAGGTGGGCTTCCCTTTTCTCTCTTCTTATTGCCTAACTCAAAGTAACTTTTGCAGGTGTTGTCTGTCTCCTGGTGTATAGCAGTTGGTATTGGTTCTTGCCTGGATTGTGGGGCTTATAGGGTATGATTGTATCTTGACAGTATTATAGCAATTGCTTTCTTTTCTTGGGTAGTATAGGGAGAGAAATAGACCCCAATAGGTAAAAGAAGGAACAAAAACAAAGCACAACAGAACAACAACAACAACAAAAAGCAACAACAATTAACAAGGAAAGAAAAAAAAAAGACAAAACAAAAAACCAGTTTGCATACTGTAGTCTTTGCTCTGCGGTTCCAACAGGTGTTAGTTCCTGGTGTGTCTGTTTGCTCCCCCACTTGGTCTCGCTGTTTGGTCTCACCCAAGCTGTTGGCTCCCGGTTGCTGAGCCCGGCAGATTCTAAAGTATGAGGTTTCTTACTTATGCTACAAGTTACACTAGCTAAAAGCCTTCAAACTTTTTAAATATCCCTGTCTATGTGGTTCAGAGTTTTGAAGCTCTTCCTCGAACCTACTTCATCTGTTATTCTGTGGTATTGCTGATGGAGATCTTCACTATGCCGCTATCCTATCTGCCGTCAAGTCCCGCCTCCAACCATCCATTTTATCAAATATGAGAGATGAAGTATGAGAAAGTATGAGAGGCGAAGTCTGGTCCTTCTGGCTTCCAAAGAGAATTCTGGCTGTACTTATTCCAACACAGATTCATTTGTGTTTGGGCAGTCATGGTACTTTTAGCATTGTCCTCCAACACCATAACTCAAAAGCATCAATTCTTCTGTGGTGTTCCTTATTCACTGCCCAGCTTTCATAGGCATACGAGGTTATTGAAAATACCTTGGCTTGGGTCAGCACTCCTTAATTCTTAAACTGACATCTGTTTTCCTTCAAAACTTGAAAGAAGTCTTGTGCAGCAGACCTGCTGAACGCAATACGTCGTTTAATTTCTTTACTGCTGCTTCTGTGAGAGTTGATGGCTGATCTCAGCAAAATGAAGTCTTTGGCTACTTCAATCTTTTCTCCATTTATATGGATGCTGTTTATTTGTTCAGTGGTGAGGACTATAGAAATTAATTGCATAGACCTTACAGTCAAGATTGTGAAAACAGAGTAAATTATGGGAATTGGAATAAAAAGAAAAAGGTACTTCATAGAGTGGAAAGTTTAATACAGTCAAAATGTCTGTTCTCCCAGAATTGATCTTTAGGATTATTGTTAATTCCTATAAAAATCTCAGCAAAATATTTTATAGACATAGACAGGCCTTTTCTTTTCTTTTTTAGAGAACAAGGTCAAGAATAGTTAAAATAATTATTAAAAGAAAGAAAAATTGAGAGGAATGATGATTCACATTGCAAAGGCTTACTATATAGCACAGTATTAGTGGAGGGATAGACACATAAGAAGAACACCTGGAAATAGACCCAGGTTGATATGTCCAAATGTTTTTTGACAAAGATACAAAATCAATTCAATGGAGGAAAGATAACCATTTAAAAAAATGGTTCTAGTGCAATCAGATATTCATAGACATGAAATTGACAAACACAATAGCCTCCATATAAATTTCATATCTTATATATGAGTAAGCTTAAAATGGATCAGGGCTTTAAATACAATATATAAAACTTTTAAATAAAAATCTGAAAGAAAATCTTCCATGTTTCGGGCTATACTTGATCCCCAATTCATGATCCATAAAAGCAAAACTATATACATAAATTAGATCTTATAAAAATTTAAAGTTGACCCAGCTGAATGTAGAAATCATTGAACGATATCATTAATATCACAAATAAAATTTTGCTTTGTAAAAATTAAAAATGGTTGTAGCAATACATAAACAGAAAACTGCCAGAAATTTCAGCTGGATTCACAAGAGAATATGGAACAAGCTATATCATTTTCTCATCAAGACTCTGTAAAGACAGTAAGAAGAAAAGGTGTTGCTATTGTTGATAGGGGCTATTCAGTTGTTCCGATGCTATGCACAACAGAAAAAACACCTTCTGGCCCTGTGCACTCATCATGACTGTTTCTATGTTTGAGCTCATTGTTGTTGGAATTGTGTAAATCCATCTGGTTGGATCTTCCTCTCTTTTTTTTTTGACCTTCCATTTTACCAAGCACGATGTCATTCTCCAGGGATTGGTCTCTCCTGACAACAAGTCTAAAGAATGAGAACCAAAATCTTGCCATTATGGCTTTGAAAGAGGCTTCAGACTGTATTTCTTCCAAGACAGGTTTCTTTGTTCTTCTGGAAGTCCATAATACTTTTAATATTCTTTGCTAACACCATAATTCAAAAGCATTGATTTTTCTAAAATCTTCCTAATTCATTGTCCAACTTCCACATGCACATGAGACAACTGAAAATATCATGAGTTGGGTCAGATACATTACTCTTTTAATTGGTATCCTTGCTTTTTACCACTTTAAAAAGGTATTTTGCAGTAGATTCGCCTAATGCAACACAT
>NW_006408540.1:5567890-5575995 GCF_000296735.1 Chrysochloris asiatica
CATCTGCTTTGTTCTCCATTTAGTCTGAACAAGCATAGTTAAAAGATTCAACTCTAACACATTCCTTTCCTTATTTTAAATCATTCAATATTCCCTTGTTCTGTTTAAACTGCCTCTTGGTCTATGTACAGGTTCCTCAGTAACACAATGAAATGTTCTTGAATACCTATTCTTTGCAACATTGTCCATAGTTTATTATGACTCACACAGTCTAATGTCTTTGCATAGTCAATAAGGTACAAGCAGACATCTTTCTGTTATTTTCTGCTTTTAGCCAAGATCCATTTAACATCAATGATGATATACCTTGTTCTGTATTCTCTGGTGAATCCAGCTTAAATTTCTGGCAGCTCCCTGTTGATGTATTGCGGCAACCATCTTTTACTTTTTCTCAGCAAAATTTTATTTATGATATTAATGATATCATTCAATGATTTCTGCATTCTATTGGGATACCTTTCTTTAGAGAGCTATCTCTTCCCATCCAGTTACCTCTCTTTAGAGGTCACACATATGTATCTCTTGCCCTCAGTTGTCCAGGAAGCTGTTTTCCAAATAGCTTGGCACAAACTATTAAGTGCTTCCAGTGCTGCATCTGTTTGTTGAAACATTTTAATTTGTAATCATCAATTTATGGACCTTTGTTTTTCACCAGTAACTTTAGTGCTGCTTGGAGTTCCTCCTTAAATGTCATCAATTCTTTGTCCCGTGGTACCACTTGAAATCGACAGATTCTTTTTGATACAGTGGTTCTGTGTATTCCGTCCATCTTCTTTTGATGTTTCCCATGCCATGCAATGTTTTGCCCATAGAATCTTTCAATATTGCAAATCAAGGCTTTAATTTATTTCTTCAGTTTTCTGAGTTTGAGAAATGCTGAGAGTGTTCTCCCTTTTTTGGTTTTCTCATCCTGGCTTTCTGTTAATTTCATTATAATACTTGCTTTTTTCTTCTCAAGCTACCCTTTAAAATTTTCTGTTCAGCTTCTTACTTCCTCATTTCTTCCATTGTTTTAGCTTGTCTATGCTCACGAACAAGTTTCAGAGTCTCTTCTAACATCCCTTTTTGTCTTTTCTTTTTATCCTATCTTTTTAATGACTTTTTGTTTTCTCTGTGTATGATGTTCTGGATGTTACCCCACAATTCTTCAGTTCTTCAGTCGTTATTGTCTAATGTATAATGTCTGTTTGAGATGGTCTCTAAATTCAAATTGGATATATTCAAGGTCATTTTTTGGCTCTCATGGGTTTGTTTCAATTTTTGTCAGCTTTGGCCTGAACTTGAATATGAGCAATTGATGGTCTGTTACACAGTCTGCTCCTTGCCTTATTTTGACACATGATACTGAGTTTCTCCATACTCTCTTCCCACATATGTAGTCAATGTGCTTTGTATGTATTCTACCTGGTGAGATCCACATGTATAATCGCCTTTTATGTTGTAGAAATAAGGTATTTGCAATAACTGAGTCATTGTTGTTGTTGTGAAGTGCCGGTAAGTCAGTTCCGACCCATAGCGACCATATATAGGGTTTCCAAGGAGCAGCTGGTGAGCTTGAACTGCCGATCTTGCAGTTCAAATGGCTTTGCAGTCTGACTCATTAACCCACAGTGCCACACCAAGAATCCAATTGAGTCGTTGATGTTGTTAGGTGCCATTAACTTGGTACCAACTCATAACGACCTTATGCACAGCAGAACGAAATACTGCCCGATCCTGGGCCAGTGTCATTATTGTTGCCACACTTGAGTCCATTGATGCTGCCACCTGGCCAATCCATCTCGTTGGAGGTCTTCCTCTTTTCCTCTGAGGCTCCACCTTACTAGTCTTGCAAAAATCTTTCTTGTGAAGTCCAGTATTGTTTGTATCTCCAAGGTCATAGTTTCCAACTATCTATACTTCCTTTTTATTTCCAACTTTATAGTTCCAATTTCTAATTATCAATACACCTTGATTGCATGTTTTATCCATTTCAGATTGAATAAACTAATATAAGTATTCAATGTCATCATCATTGCCTATTGTGGTTAGTGTATAAATTTGAACAATAGAGGTATTAACTGATTAGGAGAATTGTTGTTGTTGATGTTAAGTGGCATAAAGTTACTCTGATTATTCATAGTGACCCTATTCAGGATTTCTAATGAGTAGCTGCTGGATATGAACTGCTGGATTTGTGGTCAGCAGTCCAGTGCCTATCCTACAGTGCCACACAAAGACTCTTTTGTGTTGTTGTTTAGTGCTGTCAAGTTGGTTCTGAATCATGACTACTCTGTATAGGGTATCTGAAGAGTGGCTGGTAGATTTGAACTACTAACCACTACAGTTCAAATTGATCTTGCTGTCCAGTGCTTATCCTACATCACTACACCAGGACTCCAGATTCTTTGTTGTTGTTGTTGTTAAGTGCCATTGAGATGGTTCTGACCCATAGTAATAGGGTTCCAAGGAGAAGCTAGTCATTTAAACTGCCAATGATGTAGTTCACAGTCCAGTACTAGTGCACATGATTATCTGATTCAAAATGGTTAATATAAGTCAATTTCAACTCAATAATGTCTAGAATAGGAATCCTGGTATGGCGTTCAGGGTTAATGTGCTGGACTGCAAAGTTGTTTGAATTGCAAGGACATGGGTTCAAGCTCACCAGCTGCTCTTTGAAAACCCTGCAAGGTCAGTTTGAACTGCAAGGTTCAAGGTTATTAAATTATTAAAACAGCAAAACATGATTATTATTAAACAGTCAAATTCTATCAACTAGAGATACATAAACATATTCTGTTCTCTGTCACTCTATTAGCAGTCTCATATCTTTATAATGAATGTTCCCGCATCTTGAAAGTGACTGTGCTTAACTATGTCTTATTTTTTGTGTGTGTGCATATGCCATTTAAAAAAATATACACTTCAGATTTTTTTTTCTGATTTATCAGATGTTGTTTTTACTGTTTTTAAATGCCGTCAATTCAGTTCTGATCCATATAGGCCCAGTATAGGGTTTCTGAGGAGTGGCTGGGGAGCTTGAACTGCCAACATTGTGATTTAAACCAACCTTGCAGTTTAGAGTATTAACTCACAGCACCACACCAGAACTCCAGTTTATCAGACATGTTAGTCTTAATTGTATCCCATTTAATGACAGAGAATTCACTTACTTAACCGCTATTTCTTTTACCTCCCTTCCCTTTTTCATACTTTTATAGTTACCTAATTAATTTATCAACTAATCATGTTAGATTACATTTCACGTTAATCTTTTCCCTCACCAAATAACATGAGTGTCCATTCATTTCTGTTTGTACTGCCTTCCACCTACCAACATTTACTATTTAAATCATTACATTTACAGTATTTTAACTCTAAGTAGTTTTTTGATACAGGAAAATAAAAAAATAATTATACAAATGACATCCATTTACTATTAACCTGTTTAATCAATTATAAAGCTTTTTTCTAAGCTACTTAATGTCTTAATTGTGACTGCTATAAAAGAAATATCATAAGTGGGTGGCAGTAACAATGATACATTTATTTTCTCATAGTTTAGGAAGCTAGAAGTACAAATCCAGGGTACTGGCTCTAGGGGAAGGTTTTCTCTCCTTGTTGGATCTAGGGGAAGGTTTTTAGTAGTTGGTTCTTTGGTGATCTTCATGTGACATAGTGTGTATATTTTCCTAGCTCTGCTCTCCAGCTTGCTTGTTTCATTTCTTTTATTTCTCAAAAGAGATTGACTCAAAATGCTCCTACAATAATTCTGTTTCAATAACACAACAAAAACTTGTCCTTTCCCAATTGGGATTATAACCACAGGCATAGAAATGTACATTTATATACATATTTTAGGGGACATCACATTACTGTTAAATATTTGAACTTTCTCAACTGCCTTTTTATTTTGTATGTGAAAATATATACAGGGTTGCCAACTCCCATCCCATAGTTTCTAGACATAATAATCAGTGACAATGGTGGAATTCTTCACATTGTGTTGACATTCTTGGCATTTCTATCCTAGGTACTCCATTTCCACTTACAATCTTGACTTGCTTAATGCTCATGATAATTTCTATGAAATCGAGCATTATGCGATATGGACGTTGCATGAACATGACTAAATTTTGAGGCAACATTCACTAATTTGTTTATGTTGTTTAATAATCTTTGTTTCACTTCCAAATGGATTCTTCTCCTTTGCTTCTTGTTGATGCTATCACTAGAACTTGTTTTGCAAGACACAATGCACTTCACAGTTATATTTTCAAAAGAAAATGAAATAGAGAAATTATGCTTGAAAAATTAGATCCAATGTTGCTGCCATGTCAAACCACAAGCTGTTATACAGTAAACCTTTATATTTGTCCAATAAGGAAAGTTCATATTAGAATAACATTAGAAAGTACAGTGCATACATAAGTCAGTAGCAGGCATTTATTAGGCATTATTAAGACTACAAAGACATATATAATATAGGTTATATATTTATTGTACCATTACATGCCAGGAATTATAGTAACTTTTTATATAAGAGACATGATATACATATATTGTAGGTGGGAAGCAGCTGCTTTTTCTATGTCTGGTTATGGCCTATATCCTGTTCTGCACCAAAATTTCTGAATTCTATTATAACTCTATGGGACCCCAGATGTATTCCATCAGACATTGACTAAACAGATGTGCTGTACAACTGTCCTTTATCTTCCTATGCCCCAATCTTTTCATCTATGTTTTAAAATAGCTGTTGCCCCATTGATCTTACATAGGTTTTTGTTTTGTTTTGATTAATGCAATAATACTCAAAGATAGCAATCTTTATTTTGGGAGCTAAATTGTTTCGTAGTATAAAGATTACTTCAGGGGAGAGTTTCAATACAAGGTTTGAAGAGCAATTGAAAGC
This sequence comes from Chrysochloris asiatica, assembly GCF_000296735.1. NCBI lineage: Eukaryota > Metazoa > Chordata > Mammalia > Afrosoricida > Chrysochloridae > Chrysochloris > Chrysochloris asiatica. The sequence continues at coordinate 5,572,788 of NW_006408540.1, forward strand.
CGTAGTTTTTAGCTATCCTCCATACTAACTAAATGGGTCTACTAAGTCTGGATTCTTTGAGAATTTGAATTTCTACTAGACACTCTCTTCCCTTTTTCTCAAGAGTTCTCTAAGATGTTCCTGATCAGAATGTTCAGTAGTTGTAGAAAGGCACTCTGTAGTTATTATGATTAACAGTGGAGGAGGCAGTAGTTGTAGAAAGGCACTCTGTAGTTATTATGATTAACAGTGGAGGAGGCAGTAGTTCACAGAGCTAATTAGCCCTTGTGGTCTTGTTCTTTCTCTGATTATCCAGATTTTTCCTGTCTCTTATGTTCCAGAAGAATAAAAATCAATAGTTATATCTTATATGGCTGCTTATGAGCTGCTCTGTTCCCAAACACTACTCACCATAGTGGGAGGTAGAACATAAACTTTTAAGAACTCTATTATGCCAATTTACAATGACAGAAGGCCCCAAACCTATGGAAATTATCTCATGAGGTAACTGGTTATGCCTAATTAGTATCAGCATTTGTCATGCAACCCCCTTTTTTTGATTATTGTAGCAAAATCATACACAACCTAGCATTTGCACATTCATCATTTTCCTTGTATACAGCCTGTTGATAACACTTACGTCAGTCAAGCTGTGAAAACGTTACTATAGTTGCTACCATATTTCCTATTTCTGTAAGTCATAAAAGATTACAGAAAATATTGTGAAGAATGGAATTTCAGAACATTTAATTGTGCTCATGTGGAATTTATACATAGACCAAGAGAAAAATGTTCAAACAGAATAAGGGGATACAGCTTGTTTTTAAATCGGGAAAGATTTGTGGCAGTATTGTATCCTTTAGCCATATTTATTCAATCTATATACTGAACAAATACAAGAGTAACTCAAAATGTATTGCTACAGAACCACAGATACCTTTACCAAACAAAAAATATCTGAATGTGAAACTATTGTTTCTCAACATGTCTGCCAGCTAAGCCTACAAAATTTTTAAGGCTCTGTTTCCATCTAACCCTTTCTCTCCAAAATTCTGTCCTTTTAATTTATACCATGTTAAAACATTAGTTTTAACTTCCTTGAGGGGTTCAATAGAGTTCTTTTAAATGTTCTTTGAATTTAGAGAATAAAAAGGAGGTTAGGTAGGCAGTGATTCCAGAGATGGAGGCAGAAATGATGACATGGAGAGATGGAGCTGCTGGGGACTCTAGACCCGGAGAGGGAGAGGGGCTGTGTGCTGACTTCCAGGGGGCAGGCTTGCAGGGTATACCCTTTGGTTGGTTGATAATGCATGGAAGGGATTGTAACCATGGTGGTGAAATGATGTACGATAGGATGAATGTGGAACTAATGTTCTCCCATGTAAACTATCACATAATTCACAATAAAACTTTCTTTTTTTTTTTTTTAAAGGAGTCTGAAAGGATAAGATCTATAGGATGAATGTGGTATGGTTTCCCAATAAAATTTTCATAGAATAGTTCTTGCTACACTAAAAAATATGACATGGAAAGGCATTGTGGTAACAAAAAATAATACCTCATTGCAACTTTCCTGGTCTTTTCCAAACAAAGGCAGGTTTCAATTTTATTACTTTCTTCATAATAAGCTCTCATAATTGTCCCTTGTCCTTTGAGAAAATCTGTCAAGATTGCCCTTTGGCAATCTCAAAAACCAGTCAGCATAACTTTTTAAGTTGATATCTCTCCCTTGAATTTAACTAACCCAATTGATTCCTTTGGAAGTCAATTCTGTGATTCAACCATTTATTTAAAGCATCCTAAGAAGCTCTGGTATCATAGTGGTTACAAATTGGGTGGCTAACGCAAGATCAGCAGTTCAAAATTATCAGCTGTTCCATGGGAGAAAGATGAGGCTTTTTGCTTCCATAAAGATTTATAGCCTTGGAAACCCTATGCAGGGTCACCTTGAGTCAGAATCTACTCCACAGCACATCACCAAGGAGTATATTGGAGTCCTGGTATGGAACTATGGAATAAAGTGCTGACCTGTAAGGTCAGTTTTGAACCACAAAGTCGGTGGTTCAAACTTACAAACTACTCCTTGGAAACCCTATACAAGGTCATTATGAGTTGGAACTGACTAGATGGCACTTAACAACAACAATAAAGAATGCATTACTGAGAGAAAGATAAGTGTATTACCAAAAGAACTTGTCTGCAATCATCCACTATACCAAAAAATATATTCAAAGACATTTTGTTTGGAGTAAACGTGTGCATATAAGTACTAGAACACTTCTAGAAATATGTTTTGATTTAATGTTTATAATAGGAGAAGCTGGACTATATAAAGAAGCATCAGGCATCAGGATTGGAGGAAGACTCATTAACAACCTGGGACATGAGGTCTTGCTTGCTAAAACCAAAGTGGATTTGAAACAGTTGATAGTGAAGATCAAAAACCACAGCCTTCAATATGTATTTCCCTTCAACATAAAGAAAACAAAAGTTCTCACAACTGCACAATAAATGGCGTCATGTTAAAAAAGAAAAGAATGAAGTTGTCAAGGATTTCATTTTACTTGGATCTACAATCAATGTTCATGAAAGCAGCAGTCAAGAAATCAAATGATGTATTGATCAACTTTTCTGCAAAAGACCTGTTTAAAGTGTTAGAGTCACTTTGAGGACTTAGGTGCTCCTGACCCAAAGCAAGATATGTTTAATTGCTTAATATACTTGGGAAAGCTGGACAATAAAAAAGGAAGATCAAGGAGAATTGATGCATTTGAATTGGGGTGTTGGCAAAAAATATTGAATATATCATGGACTTCTAGAAGAATGAAAATGTCTGACTTGGAAGAAGTAAAGCCTGAATACGCCTTAGAAGTAAGTATGGCAAAACTTGTCTCACACACTTATGAATATTATCAGTAGGGACTCTGGAGAAGGACATCATGCTTATCAAAGTAATAGGTCATTGAAAAGAGGAAGACCCTGAATGAAATGGATTGACTTAGGGGCTACAACAATGGGTTCAAGCGCAACAATGAAAGTGAAGATAGTTTAGGACTAGGTAGTGGTTCATTCTATTGTACACAGTATTGCTAAGAGTGGAAACAATTCAGCAACACCTAAAACAACAACTAAATATATAAATCTAAGTTCACATTTATTTTGTCTCTTATTTAGAGGCATCGATTCATTTTCTCAGCGCATTCTGTTACTAATAAAAGATGAACTGTCC